>NC_091984.1:69338002-69658499 GCF_044704955.1 Pristiophorus japonicus | reverse complement strand
ATCATTACAAATGGGTATGATTTGGTGGCCATTACAGAAACATGGTTGCAGTTTGGCCAAGACTGGGAATTAAACATACAGGGGTATCTGACGATTTGGAAAGATAGACAAGAAGGGAAAGGAGGTGGGGTAGCTCTGTTAATAAAGGATGATATAAGGGAAGCTGTGAGAGACGATATTGGCTCTAATGAACAAATTGTTGAATCATTGTGGGTGGAGATTAGAGATAGTAAGGGGAAAAAGTCACTGGTGGGTGTAGTTTATAGGCTCCCAAATAATAACTTCACAGTGGGGAGGGCAATAATCAAGGGAATAATGGAGGCATGTGAAAAAGGAATGGCAGTAATCATGGGGGATTTTAACCTACATATCGATTGGTCAAACCAAATAGCACGGGGTAGCCTGGAGGAGGAATTCATAGAATGCACACGGGATTGTTTCTTAGAACAGTATGTTACAGAACCAACAAGGGAGCAAGCTATCTTAGATCTGGTCCTGTGTAATGAGACAGGAATAATAAACGATCTCCTAGTAAAAGATCCTCTCGGAATGAGTGATCATAGCATGGTTGAATTTGTAATACAGATTGAGGATGAGGAAGTAGTGTCTCAAACGAGCGTACTATGCTTAAACAAAGGGGACTACAGTGGGATGAGGGCAGAGTTGGCTAAAGTAGACTGGGAACACAGACTAAACGGTGGCACAATTGAGGAACAGTGGAGGACTTTTAAGGAGCTCTTTCATAGTGCTCAATATATTCCAGTGAAAAAGAAGGCCGGTAAGAGAAGGGATAACCAGCCGTGGATAACCAAGGAAATAAAGGAGAGTATCAAATTAAAAACCAATGCGTATAAGGTGGCCAAGGTTGTTGGGAAAATAGAAGAGTGGGAAAATTTTAAACGACAGCAAAGAATAACTAAGAAAGCAATAAAGAAAGGAAAGATAGATTACAAAGGTAAATTTGCGCAAAACATTAAAACGGATAGTTAAAGCTTTTACAGATATATAAAACGGAAAAGAGTGACTAAAGTAAATGTTGGTCCCTTAGAAGATGAGAAGGGGGATTTAATAATGGGAAATGTGGAAATGGCTGAGACCTTAAACAATTATTTTGCTTCGGTCTTCACAGTGGAAGACACAAAAACCATGCCAAAAATTGCTGGTCACAGGAATGTGGGAAGGGAGGACCTTGAGACAATCACTATCACTAGGGGGGTAGTGCTGGACCCTACCCTTCTCTTTTAATACCCTGCATCCCAGGGTATTAAAAGAGATGGCGGAAGTTATAGCAGATGCATTCGTCATAATCTACCAAAATTCTCTGGACTCTGGGGAGGTACCAGTGGATTGGAAAGCAGCTAATGTAACGCCTCTGTTTAAAAAAGGGGGCGACAAAAGGCAGGTAACTTTCGTCCGGTTAGTTTAACATCTGTAGTGGGGAAATTGCTTGAAACTATCATTAAGGAAGAAATAGCGGGACATCTAGATAGGAATAGTGCAATCAAGCAGACGCAGCATGGATTCATGAAGGGGAAATCATGTTTAACTAATTTACTGGAATTCTTTGAGGATATAACGAGCATGGTGGATAGAGGTGTACCGATGGATGTGGTGTATTTAGATTTTCAAAAGGCATTCAATAAGGTGCCACACAAAAGGTTACTGCAGAAGATAAAGGTACGCGGAGTCAGAGGAAATGTATTAGCATGGATAGAGAATTGGCTGGCGAACAGAAAGCAGAGAGTCGGAATAAATGGGTCCTTTTCGGGTTGGAAATCATTGGTTAGTAGTGTGCCACAGGGATCGGTGCTGGGACCACAACTGTTTACAATATACATAGATGACCTGGAAGTGGGGACAGAGTGTAGTGTAACAAAATTTGCAGATGATACAAAGATTAGTGGAAAAGCGGGTTGTGTAGAGGACACAGAAAGGCTGCAAAGAGATTTAGATAGGTTAAGCGAATGGGCTAAGGTTTAGCAAATGGAATACAATGTCGGAAAATGTGAGGTCATTCACCTTGGAAAAAAAAATAGTAAAAGGGAATATTATTTGAATGGGGAGAAATTACAACATGCTGCGGTGCAGAGGGACCTGGGGGTCCTTTTGCATGAATCCCAAAAAGTTAGTTTGTAGGTGCAGCAGATAATCAGGAAGGCGAATGGAATGTTGGCCTTCATTGCGAGAGGGATGGAGTACAAAAGCAGGGAGGTCCTTCTGCAACTGTATAGGGTATTGGTGAGGCCGCACCTGGAGTACTGCGTGCAGTTTTGGTCACCTTACTTAAGGAAGGATATACTAGCTTTGGAGAGGGTACAGAGACGATTCACGAGGATAATTCCGGAGATGAGGGGGTTACCTTATGATGATAGATTGAGTAGACTGGTCTTTACTCATTGGAGTTCAGAAGGATGAGGGGTGATCTTGTAGAAACATTTAAAATAATGAAAGGGATAGACAAGATAGAGGCAGAGAGGTTGTTTCCACTGGTCGGGGAGACTAGAACTAGGGGGCACAGCCTCAAAATATGGGGGAGCCAATTTAAAACCGAGTTGAGAAGGAATTTCTTCTCCCAGAGGGTTGTGAATCTGTGGAATTCTCTGCCCAAGGAAGCAGTTGAGGCTAGCTCATTGAATGTATTCAAATCACAGATAGATAGATTTTTAACCAATAAGGGAATTAAGGGTTACGGGGAGCGGGCGGGTAAGTGGAGCTGAGTCCACGGCCAGATCAGCCATGATGTTGTTAAATGGCGGAGCAGGCTCAAGGGGCTAGATGGCCTACTCCTGTTCCTAATTCTTATGTTCTTATGTTCTTATGTTATCACCCAGTCTAGGATGGCCAGCTCTCTGATTGGTTCCTTGACATATTGGTCTTGAAAACCAGCCCTAATACACTCCAGGAAATCCTCCTACACAGCATTTCTACCAATTAGGTCAGCCCAATCAATATGTAGATTAAAGTCGCCCATAATTACTGCTGTACCTTTATTGCACACGTCCCTTATTTCTTGTTTGATGCTGTCCCCAAACTCACTACTACTATTTGGTGGCCTGTACATAACTCCCACTCGTGTTTTCTGCCCTTTGATATTCCGTAGCTCCACCCATACCGATTCCACATCATCCAAGCTAATGTCCTTCCTTATAATTGCATTAATTTCTTCTTTAACCAGCAACGCCATCCTTTCTGTCTATCCTTCCTAAATGCTGAATACCCTTAGATGTTGAGTTCCCAGCCTTGGTCACCCTGGAGCCATGTCTCCATGATGCCAATCACATCGTATCCGTTAACTGCTCTCTGCGCAGTTAATTCGTCCACCATATTCCGAATACTCCTCGCATTAATGCACAGAGCCTTCAGGCTTGTCTTTTTCACACACTTTGATCCTTTCGAATTCTCCTGTAAAGTGGCCATTTTTGTTTTTTGCCTTGGGTTTCTCTGCCCTCCACTTTTACTATTCTCCTTTCTATCTTTTGCTTCTGTCTCTATTTTAGTCCCCTCTGTCTCCCTGCATTGGTTTCCATCCCCCTGCCATATTAGTTTAACTCCTCCCAAACAGCACTAGCAAACACTCCCCTGAGGACATTGGTTCCAGTCCTGCCCAGGTGCAGACCGTCCGGTTTGTACTAGTCCCACCTCCCCCAGAACCGGTTCCAATGCCCCAGGAATTTGAATCCCTCCCTTCTGCACCACTCCTCAAGCCACGTATTCATCTGAGCTATCCTGCGATTCCTACTCTGACTAGCACGTGGCACTGGTAGCAATCCTGAGATTACTACTTTTGAGGTCCTACTTTTTAATTTAACTGCTAGCTTCCTAAATTCGTCTCATAGAACCTAATCTCGGTTTATATCTATATCGTTGGTACCTATATGTACCACGACAACTGGCTGTTCACCCTCCCTTTTCAGAATGTCCTGCACCCGCTCCGAGACATCCTTGACCCTTGCACCAGGGAGGCAACATACCATCCTGGAGTCTCGGTTGCGGCCGCAGAAACGTCTATCTATTCCCCTTACAATTGAATCCCCTATCACTATAGCTCTCCCACTCTTTTTCCTGCCCTCCTGTACAGCAGAGCCAGCCACGGTGCCATGAACTTGGCTGCTGGTGCTCTACCCTGATGAGTCATCCCCCTCAACAGTACCCAAAGCGGTGTATCTGTTTTGCAGTGGAATGACCACAGGGGACCCCTGCATTACCTTCCTTGCACTGCACTTCCTTTTGGTCTTCCATTCCCTATCTGGCTATGTACCTTTTCCTGTGGTAAGACCAACTCGCTAAATGTGCTATTCACGTTATTCTCAGCATCGTGGATGCTCCAGAGTGAATCCACCCGCAGCTCCAGTGCCGCAATGCGGTCGGTTAGGATCTGTAGGTGAATACACTTCCCACACACGTAGTCGTCAGGGACACCGGAAGCATCCCTGAGTTCCCACATAGTACAGGAGGAGCATAACACGTGTCCGAGCTGTCCTGCCATGACTTAACCCCTAGATTAACTTAATTTGGCGACAACAATGCTAAATGTTACTTACTGATATAGAAAAGAAAAAGAAAAACTACTCACCAATCACCAGCCAATCACTTACCCCCTTGGCTGTGACGTCACCTTTCAATTTCTTTCTACTTCTTTTTTGCCTTCTCTCCCTGCTGCAGCTGCTCCAGTAGGCCTCAACACGCTGCTGCTCCGCTCCGCCTCCCGACTCCCTGCTGGGCCTCGCCGACGAACGCTGGCCTTTTGTAGGCCTCACCACGCAACGCTCCGCCTCCCGACTCCCTACTGGGCTTCTCCGATGCACGCTGGCCTTTTGTAGGCCTCACCACGCTGCTGCTCCGCTCCACCTCCCGACTCCCTGCTGGGCCTCTCCGACAAACGCTGGCCTTTTGTAGGCCTCACCACGCAACGCTCCGTCTCCCGACTCCCTGCTGGGCCTCGCCGACAAACGCTGGCCTTTTGTAGGCCTCACCACGCAACGCTCCGCCTCCCGACTCACTGCTGGGCTTCTCCGATGCACGCTGGCCTTTTGTAGGCCTCACCACGCTGCTGCTCCGCCTCCCGACTCCCTGCTGGGCCTCTCCGACGAACGCTCCTCCTTTTAGATGCTTCTTAAAACCTATCTCTTTGACCAAGCAGTGCTAATATCTTCTGCTGTGGCTCGGTGTTAAACTTTGTTTGATATCACTCCTGTGAAGCGCTTTGGAATGTTTTACTGCATTAAAGGCGCTATGTAAATGGAAATTGTTCTTGTTGTAGATATTGCTTATCATGCTGTTGCAAACTGATAATGAGACAAAGTCAGGTCTTCAGGGTTACAGCTAAAATATCTAATTTTCAGATGGGAAGTTTGTAAGATTCACCATTGTAGCCCTATTAACACTTGAATTGACAAGTTGCGTCCAACCTAAAATCAAATGATATATGAACTTCATTAACTGTTACAAATGGTATGAATCAGTTTAAAATAGACCCACCCATGCATAGGTTTCATGCTTGGATTGATTTGGATATTCACCAACAAAAACTCTAGATGGTCTCTTGCATCACATCAAGCATGATTGCATGAAAAAGGAAAGTGGATAAATCCTACATCAAAGATTTGAGTACTGATTACAGTACTGGTTCTCTATTTGAATGCAGTTTTGGTAACTGTGGCTTGTATAATGCTGGTGCTCTCTGAACCATTTGATTAAATAGGTAGGAAGGAGTTACAATAACACATTCTATTGAAAGGCTGAAGGATGTCTAAATGAACATATGGGGGATGAAATTTGGTACCGCCCCATTTGGAGGCAGTAACAGCCACGAGGTAGGACTAGGACGCGTTGCGCTGGCAGGTAAATAGGGGGCGCTAACAGGAGGTGCAAACAACCTGAGTTTTTCCCCCATGAACTCTAACAAGTCATTAGCACTGAAGACAACATGGGCAGTTAATTTCTGTAGTGCTAAGATGCCATTTCATACCATTTCAGAACGAAAATTGTCGAGTGTTGGTTTTTTAGATGGGCAGTAAAGACAAACATGGCAAAGGAAATTCTGTTCTCAGAACAGTTTTATAAAGCACACCCCCACCTTACATGATAACCCTGGATGCTCCAGGTACTTCATGTATTTGGATCAAAGGGGATGAAATTCAACTTTTACAGGACAGCAAAATGGGCTGGATCGCTCCAGCTGCCCATTAAAGGCACCCTGTCCAATATTTAGTTCCATTGACTTCAATGCAACCGAATATTGTGCTGGGAGTATGACAAGAACTGGTGTGATTTTACACATTTTGCGTCTCTGTCAAGTCGAATGTCACTCCCATAAATTTAGAATTTTGGCAAATCCTGATCCTTTAGTGGATGCTGAAATTTCATAGAAACATAGAAACATAGAAAATAGGTGCAGGAGTAGGCCATTCGGCCCTTCGAGCCTGCACCACCATTCAATCATGGCTGATCATGCAACTTTAGTACCCCATTCCTGCTTTCTCTCCATACCCCTTGATCCCTTTAGCCGTAAGGGCCACATCTAACTTCCTTTTGAATATATCTAACAAACTGGCCTCAACAACTTTTTGTGGCAGAGAATTCCACAGGTTCACAATCCTCTGAGTGAAGAAGTTTCTCCTCATCTCGGTCCTAAATGGCTTACCCCTTATCCTTAGACTGTGACCCCTGGTTCTGGACTCCCCCAACATCGGGAACATTCTTCCTGCATCCAAGCTGTCCAATCCCATCAGAATTTTATGTTTCTATGAGATCCCCTCTCATTCTTCTAAATTCCAGTGAATATAAGCCTAGTCGATCCAGTCTTTCAAGGCATATCATATATTTAAAACACAGCTTATTTATCTATTTAACAAACAGAAAGCAACTCAAAATATTGGGATGGACATAATACAGAAAGTTATTTGGCAGTAACTACACACCTTGTGATAGAAGGATTTTCAATTGCCAGACTGAAACCACAATAGAGCTGCTAATAGCCTACTTATATGGAATGGATTTCTGGGGAACATTGGTACTGTCATTGTTCTACCATAAGTGGTTTGCACAATTCATAGCAGTTATACTGTCAACAAACATCAAATATGCTCCTAATGGTTAAAAAGCACGGGGAGTGCCGCAAGAGCAAGATGTAGCGTGCAATAATATTGTTGCATCCTGTCAATATATGTCAATGTTAATGGACACAATTGAATTCCGGGGTTGCTGGTAGTTTATTCTTTCCTGTGTGAGGGCTATTGTCTTAATCTTCCAGAGTTGTAATCCTTTTTATTAACATAAACATTAACATGCCTGCAAAGTACAGTGCAAACCAGTATGGAGACATTAGCTTGCAGCTGCATTGCATCAGAGTTCCCCACAGACTTGGTGTAAAGCACTATGGAACTGAAGTCTGAGACAAATCAGGTCAGACTGCTTCAGTAAGAGTCTGAACTGGATATGATGTCCTCCACAAAGTCTGACTGCACTAAAAATGGGGAGCATTATGGTTTCTAAAAAAATTGGAGAAGACATAACTGTCTGCCACATCTACTTAAATGAATATCTGATAAATATAAATTGAAGATCCTATTCTATGCTAATCTATTCCACACTTAAGCATGCTTTGCCTGATCTGGGAGTGATTGATGCTGATAATTAATGCCTAAAATGTGAAAGTATTTTATTTCCCAGAAAAACACCTTTCATCTTGCTGGCAGATAATTTGCCACTTTAAAAATAACTTTAAAGTAAACTTGAGAATATATTTTTCTTCTTAGACATGCTTTTTAGTAGGTATTACATTAACATGGCTTTTATTTGGACTAGAAGCAGTCTCAGGATGAAATGGAATATTACAGTGTATGAAATATTAGAAAACTAACATAAGAATAAGCTATTTTCCCTTCGACACTGGCTTGGGTTCAAATAGTACAGCTGAATGAATAGGAATAGGATTCTAGCAGTTTAGTGCCTTTATACCAAAAATGTGCTTGATTGGCACCCCGTCCACCACCTTAAACAGGGACTCACTCCACCACCGGCGCAACGTGTCTGCAGTACGTACCATCTACGTAGATGCACGACAGCAACTTGGCAATGCTTCTTCGGCAGCACCTCCCAAACCCACAAACTCTACCACCTGGAAGGATAAGGGCAAAAGACGCATGGTAATACCGCCACCTCAAAGCTCCCCTCCAAGTTACACATCATCCTGACTTGAAAATATATCAGCGTTCCTTCATCGTTACTGGGTCAACATCCTGGAACACTCTCTCTAACAGCACTGTGGGCGTACCTTCACCACATGGACGGAAGCGGTTCAAGAAGGCGGCTCACTGTAAAAAGTCAGACAGTCAGTTGGTGAAGGATAGAAGACTAGAGCCTAGTCTTCAGCTGGTTACACCTTTTATTTTTAGTGATTGATGGCTGGTGCCATCACAAATAAAAAAGGAAGCAAATGCCCCTTTTTAAAGAGGCACAACCAATAAACCATAAATTAAACAAATTTAAATGAAACTTAACAAATCAAATCAGTATTTTGTTTCCTGGGGGTGATGATGCACTCCAGTCCCTCCTGTGCCCACCACTTGCGAAAGGCCTCGAAGTGCCGGTGGATATCATGTGCTTCATCTCCAGGGCATGAATATAGCCGTGGAAGAGAGGCAGGCAGTTGGGCTGAACGACCCCTTCGACCTCCCGGCACCTGGACCACATAATGGCCACCTTGTCCAGGCCCATGAACAGTCCTACAAGAAGGTCCTCTGATCTGCCCGATCCCCTCTACACCGGGTGCCCAAGAATCAGGAGCGTGGGACTGAGGTGCAAACAAAACTTGAGGAGCGGTCCCTTCAAAGATTGGAAGAGGGGCAACAACCTCTCACACTCTGTGTATACCTGGAACACGGACTTCTCCAGGCCGCAGAAATCGCAGGCAGCCTGGGAGTCAGTGAACCTACTTTAAAATTTGTTGCACGGGAGTGCTCCATGCAACACCCCCCCACCCCACCCCATGCCAACATGCCAAGTCCCCAATAGAAGAGGGAAGGACTCCTGCATAGAGAGCCTCCACTGGGGATCCAGACCTCCTCCGGATGGTAAGGTGGTGTCTGCATGGCAGGCGCGGATGACAAAGTGGAGAGTGTGCAAGTGCAGCTCTTATAAGAAAGTCCTCCGTGCAGAGTGGAAAGGCTTGGAAGGGATTTCCAAGAGATGGCTCAAGCTGTGAGACGCCGGCTTCCAAGGGAGGTTTCGGGACCTGCTGCCGATGAGAAATTCCATCCGAACAGGAGTCAGTTTGAACGGGATCGCTCCACACACTTGAGCCTCCTTGACACACCTAGTGGAGCCAGGGCCGAGAGCTTCTTTTAGAGTCTCGATGGCTTTGGCAGTGAACCGGATGCCGTGCAAGGACATGCGCTGTGACAGCTCCTCTGCCATCCAGTATGTCCCTGACTCTGGTCACCTAGCCTCCCAAGGACCAAGGCCCTCCCCTCCGCCAGCCACCTGAACTCACAGTCGTGGAGGTGCGGATTCCTGAGCAGTGGCTCCCAGAGGATAGCTGCCACTCCTGACTTGGAGAAACCGGCTGGAGGTGACCGTGTATCAGATCCTGATCAGTTCCTGGTAGAAGACAGGCAGCTCCTGCAAGGAGGTACAGGTACACCCCCAGTTTTATAAACAGGAGCTGTGTGTGGTAATTGAGGCCATGCAGCTGGCGGAAGAAATACGTCGCCAGCGTGCACCATCTGGGAGGACCCTCAATGTACAGGTATCTCTGCAGGGTCTGAAAACGGAATGTTGCAGCATGGCTAAATGGGAGATTCCACGGCAGAGACCCATGCATCCTTGTGTCCCAGGAGAAGTCAACAACCTTCAGTGTCTTGGCGACAAACTCAGGGGGAGAGATCAAAGCGACCAGCCGGTACCACAGCACAGCAGCCACCAGTTGATTGATGACCAGCACGACCCTTGTAGGACAGCACTCAGAGCAGTCCTGTCTGGTACCCTAGGCGAGCGGTGACTTTGGCCTCCAGCTGTTGCCAGTTCGCCGGCCAGTCTTCCCCAGCAGGGCTAAGGTGGACTCCCAGGTGGAGGAGATGAGTTGTACTCCATGCAAAAGGCCTGAGCTCCTCTGGCAGGAAGTCCACCCGCCACTGACCCACCAGGAGTCCGGAACATTTCTCCCAGTTGATCCTCACACAGGACGCGGCGCAGTAGCCCTGCTGGCACTCGCGCATCCTTCGCAAGTCATGGAGATTAGAGACCTTCATCAGCGTAAGACGAGAGGACGACTTCCACGCCCAGCCCTTGCAGAACCAGTCTTGTCAACTTCTTTCACAGAGGCACAGGAAAGGCTCCATGCAGATGGCATATAACTGGCCCGATACAGGGCATCCCTGAGGCACCACTCTCCCGAAAGGAAGGGCGTGTCAATGACCCGTTAACTTAAACCAGACACTCTGCGGCGGCATACATTAGTCAAATCCGGGCAACAAAATACGCCCCAAACCCAAATGAGTGCAGAGTCCCGAAGAGGTACTCAAATGATCCAGGGAAATTGTTGAATGCCTTCTCCTGATCCAGGGAAAGGAAGGCGACAGACAGACCAGCCCTCTAGAAATAGTGGAACAGTTCCTGAACCAGATGGATGTTGTCATGGATGGGGCCATGTCGGACTGGTCGGGGTGGATCATGTGGGCCAGCACGATGCCAAGACCAGCAGACATTGCCCGACAAAGATCTTGTAATCCATGCCAAGGAGGGAGACTGGTCGCTAGTTCTTAAGTCGGCAGAGATCACCCATTTTGGGCAGCAGGACGATGACTGCCCTGCACCAAGAGGGGGGCATCTCACCGGAAACCAGACTTTCCCCCAGAACCCATGCATTGTCGACCGTCCCCCCCCCCCCCCCCCCCAGGACGTCCCAGAACACCCTGTGAAATTCAACGGCCAGCCCATGCTGCCTTGGGAACTTGCCTCTAGAGAGCTTGCCGAGGGCACCGGTCAGCTCCACCGGGCTTAGTGTTCGGCGCCGAGGCTGACCTTCGGCAGGTCCTCCAACAAAACTCTAAGTATCCTCACTGGACGGATCCGGAGAGAACAGAGCCTCGTAATAGGCCCGGGCTCCGGCACTGATACCCTCCGGATCCGAGACCAGGGATCTGTCATTGGCCAGCAACCCCAAAAGCTGCTTATGGACCAACTGACTTTTTTCAGCGAGTAGAAGATGGGGGAGCCGCGGGCCAGGTTCTGGAGGAACTGGATCCGTGACCTCATGTTCGCACCTTGAACGTAACAAGCTGCAGGTCCTTCAGCACACCCTTCTTCTCTTCGTACACCCTCTGCAGGGCCAGGTCTTCGACAGCTTGACCGAGACGGGACTCCAGGTCGAACACATCCTTCTCCAACCGCCCGACCTCACTCTCTTGGTCAACTCCTGACAGAAGAGATGTACATGAACCTTGCCCGTGTCCCAGCACTGCCTCAAGGAGAGGAGGCCCCCCTGCTTCCTTCTCCAGTCGGTCCGGAACTGGCTAACTGATTCCCAGAACTGCTCGACTTCCAGCAGCAGGTTGTTAAAATGCTAGTACGCAGAGCGCAGCCATGTGGGAAGCAGAGTGTGCTCCAGCTACACCAAGTGGCGGTCCGAGCAGGCCACTAACCACATGGGAGATGTAAGCGTTAAAATTTGCCCCCCATCCCCCGTCTCACCCGCTGAGGATAATGCACTCACTGGTGTCGATGGAGCCTAAAAGAGTGGACACTTCTTCAAAGAAGCGCACTTACTGCGAACCGGTTTGGGGAACATACACATTCACTAGGTGGAGCGGCACATCCCCCAAGCAAACGGTGAGCTGGAGCAAGCGACCTGGTACAGGCTCTTTGACCCCGCAAGATCTCCAGCCGAAAACGTGGGGCCAGCAAGATAGCCACCCTACAAGAAGTGTTGCGAGGTGCCTCATGTAGATCTTTACTTGCCAGTTCAGGAGCCACGTAGACTTGTCTCCCGGAATGGTGGAGGTTTCCTGCAGGAAGCATACCGCATACTTCCCTTCCTTAAGGAGCGAGAAGTTAATAAATCTGCGGCGCGTCTTGATGTTGAGGTTGGCTATGGTTTTCTTCGTGACAAGAGCATAGTGCAATCTCTACTTAGCCTACTGTGGGGAGGGAGCAGGGTCTCTCATCACCCTCCATTCCCTCAGCAACCCAGCGACGATCGTCTTGAGCCGGCACACCTCACGGTGGCTCACGCCCTTGCCCATGCTCAAGGTCTTAGCAGCGGAGTGGATGGATCTGATGAGCAGCACCAGCTCTGACCATCTTTCGGGGGCCTGTTGGACTTTATTGTGATGGCGCAGGCAAACAAGCAGAAATTCCTGGAGCTCTTCAAAGGGGATGAGGGGATACTTGGTAGGGGGCACAAGGACATCTACAGCCTCACTGGTAATAGACTATCTCTCAAAGAAGTAGATATCACCACTTTGTTTCCCCACTTGTTACAACCTTGCTCACAAGACAATTCAGTACGATGGTTATGGAATGGTTTCAATTCTGTGTCCATACACTTTATCAGCCCATCCATTCAAGGTGCTTTCATACACTCTCTTCAGAACTGAGTCCTTTTGAGTCTCATCTGCAATCTCAGTTGTATTCACGGGAAAGTGTTTGTCAACGGCATCTAGTGTGAAAATTGCATTTTCACTCCCAACACGAGTCCTCATGTGGTAACCTGGACAAGGCATCTGCAATTGCGTTTTGCTTCGAAGTGCAATATTCAAACATGTATAGTATAGTATAGTATAGTATTAGGTAGTTCCTCATATCGAGGATGACCCGCTTCCACACCAAAAAGGGATGAGTTCACAGGTGTTTCAATGAGGGACGAAGGGGGAAGATACCTGTGCTTGGATTCTTTTAACATGGGGTGGCCGTTGCATATCAGCCACCACACAGGCTTGACAGAGCTAGGTGTTGATCCAGTGGCAAGGGTTAACCAAGACGACTGCAGACCAAGCTCTGCTGCATGGACCTTATGTATGCAAACCTCACCAACGTGTAAGACTTCCACTAGGGGCACACCTGTGGGAGACTTAAGGGTCACCTGTGCACCCTGGGGCAAACAGGTATAAAAGGCAGTTCACTTTGGTGCCTCACTTTGGAGTTATATCAAAGAGACCAAGGTCACAATGGTTTGAGCTTACAACACAGTCTCATGGAATTATTCTGAACTTAACAATTGGCGACGAGTTACAGATCACAAACTTTCACGCGGAAATGGCTACCATTGGTATTCTTGAGAGATTTGTTGAGGGTGATGATTGAGAAGCCTTCGTTGAGCATCTCGACCAGTACTTCGTGGCCAATGAGTTGGACACGGCTGAGACAGCGGTCAAGCGTAGGGTGATTCTCCTCACCGTATGTGGGTCTTTGATATGTGGCCTCCCCAAAAATCTGCTGGCACCGGACAAACCAACAGACAAGACTTACACAGAGCTGTGTACACTGGTTCAGGAACACCTCAATCCGAAGGAGAGCATCTTAATGGCCAGGTATCATGCAGCATGCAGCATCGCTCCGAGGGTCAGAACGCTTTGTCGTCGACCTAAACCACCTTGCGGGACAATGCGAATTTGCAAGATCTTTAGGGGAAATGTTGCAGGACTTTTTCGTGCTTGGAATCGTCCACGAGGTCATTCTTTGCAAACTGCTGTCTGCCGAACCCCTAGCTCTGAGCAAGGCCTTCAGGATAGCCCAGGCTTTCATATCCACGAGTGACAACACAAAACAGATATCTTCAAAGTATCGAAGCTCACTGGTAAGTACTGTGCATAAAATAATACCCTCAGCAGGCAGAACTGTACATGGTAGGGCCCACATGATTGCAGAGGCCAGGCCTTGGGTGACACAGAGGCTGCTGTGGAGTGCAAATGTGAATCCATTAATACCATGTTGGCGCTGCGGGGGCAGTCATAGAGCCCATCAATGTTGATTCAAGCACTATGTGTGCAAGGGCTGTGGAACAATGGGGCACCTCCAACGAATGTGCAGAGTCAGCAGAGGATGACCGATCCAGCACGGATCACGCTGAACGAGCAGGAGAGGCAACTCAAACCAAGGATGAAGAGGAAGTGTATGTTGTACACACCTTCACCACCAAAAGCCCTCCGACAATGTTAAAATTTAAACTTAATGGCATTCCAGTCTCCATGGAATTGGACATGGGAGCGAGTCAATCAATCATGAGCCAGGAGGCTTTTGAGAAACTATGGGGCAACAAGGCACAGAGGCCAAAACTGAGCCCCATTCACACAACGCTGCGCACTTACACCAAAGAACGGCAGTGCGGCAGCGAAAGTATCGTACGACGGAATGGTGCATGATTTACCATAATGGATGGTGCCAGGCGATGGCCCAGCGCTGTTTGGCAGAAGCTGGCTAGGAAAGATCCGATGGAACTGGGACGACATCAAGGTGCTGTTTTCAGTGGATGACGCCCTGTGCGCCCAGGTGCTAAACAAATTGCCGGCGTTATTTGAGCCAGGCATCGGCAACTTCACAGGTGCCAAGGTGCAGATCCATCTTGTTCCTGGGCCACGGCCCGTTCATCACAAGGTCCGAGCAGTCCCATACATGATGCGAGAGAAAGTCGAGATCATGCTGGCGATATTATTCCCTCCAGAGGTTCCCTCCAGCCGAGTTCAACGAGTGGGCCAATCCAATCGTGCCAGTGCTAAAGAGCGATGGGACGGTCAGAATCTGCGGGGACTACAAAGTAACGATCAACCGAGTCTCGTTACAGCACCAGTACCCACTACCCAAAGCAGAGGACCTATTCGCAATGCTAGCAGGGGGAACGTCGTTCACCAAGCTAGATCTAATCTCTACTTACATGACACAGGAGCTGGCTGAACCACAAAGAAATTGACGTGCATCAACATGCACAGAGGACTGTTCATATACCACAGATGCCCCTTTGGGATTCGCTTGGGTGCGGCCATCTTCCAGAGGAACATGGAGAGTCTGCTGAAATCGGTTCCTTGCACCGTGGTGTTCCAAGACGACATCTTGATCACTGGTCGCAACACCATCGAACACTTACACAACCTGGAAGAGGTTCTAAAGTGACTGGACAGAGTGGGACTCAGGCTGAAACGCTCCAAGTGTGTTTTCCTGGTGCCAGAGATCGAATTTCTGGGGAGAAAGATTGCGGCAGACGGCATCAGACCCACGGACTCCAAGACGAAGGCCATCAAGAATGCACCCAGACCACAGAATGTGACGGAGCTGCGTTCGTTCCTGGGACTCCTCAAATATTTTGGTAACTTTCTACTGGGGCTCAGCACTTTGCTGGAACCGTTGCATTTATTGCTATGCAAGTTTGACGACTGGATTTGGGGTAAATCTCAAAAGACAGCCTTTAATAAGGCCAGAAACCTGCTATTCCCTAACAAGTGACTTGTATTATATGACCCATGTAAACATTTAGTACTAGCTAGTGATGCGGTGTCTTACAGGGTTGGTTGTGTGTTACAGCAAGCAAATGTGTCAGGCAAACTGCAACCGGTTGCATATGCGTCCAGAAATTTATCCAAGGCTGAAAGAGCCGACAGTATGGTTGAGAAAGAAGTATTAGCATGTGTATAACGGGGTTAAGAAAATGCACCAATTCCTATTTGGTCTCCGGTTCGAGCTCGAAACCGACCACAAACCACTTCTTACTTTACTGCTCTCAGAAAGCAAAGGTATCAAACCAATGCTTCGTCCCGCATCCAAAGATGGGCACTAACATTGTCTGCATATGACTATGTAATCTGCCACAGACCAGGCACTGAGAACTGTGCTGATGCCCTCAGAAGGCTGCCATTGCCCACCACCGGGTTGGAAATGGTGCAACCCGCAGACTTGTTTCTGGTAATGGATGCTTTTGAGAGCGAGGGGTCACTCGTCACGGCTCGCCAGATCAGGACTTGGACTAGCCAAGACCCTGTGCTATCATTAGTAAAAAGCTGCATCCTCAATGGTAGCTGGTCGGCAGTTCCTGGGGAAATGCAAGATGCAGTTAAGCCGTTTCACACAAGTAAGGATGAATTGTCCATCCAATCGGATTGTCTCCTATGGGAAAATCGCGTGGTTTTTCCAAAAAAAGGCAGGGAAATGTTTATACGTGACTTATACAGTACCGACCCAAGCACAGTCATGATGAAGGCTATCACCAGCTCGCACGTTTGGTGGCCCGGCATTGACTCCGAATTGGAGTCATGCATACACCAATGCAACATTTGCTCACAGTTGAGCAACGCACCCAGGGAGGCCTCAGTGAGCCTTGGTCATGGCCCTCCAAACCATGGTCCAGGGTCCACGTAGATTTTACTGGCCCTTTTCTAGGAAAGATGTTTCTAGTAGCAGTGGATGCTTACTCTAAATGGATTGAATGTATAATAATGTCATCATGTACGTCCACTGCCACCATTGAAAGCCTGAGGGCCATGTTCACCACCCATGGTTTGCCCGACATCCTTGTTAGTGACAATGGACCGTGTTTCAGCAGCTCGAAATTCAATGAGTTCATGACCCGCAATGGCATTAAGCATGTCAGGTCTGCCCTATTTAAGCCCGCATTCAACGGTCAAGCAGAACGGGCAGTCCAAACCATCAAGCAGAGCTTGAAATGCATAACGGACGGCTCCTTGCAGATCGGTTATCTCAGGTCCTGCTCAGCTACCAGACGCGCCCCCACTCGCTCCCCGGGGTTCCCCTCGCAGCATTGTTAAAGAAGAGAGCGCTCAAAACCAGGCTCTCCTTAGTCCACCCAGATCTCAATGATCACATAGAAACCTGGCGGCACCGGCATAACGTGCACCACGATCGCACGGCTGTATCGCCTGACATTGAGGTTAATGATCCAGTGTTTGTTCAAAGTTAGGGTCATTGTTATGTATGCAACACCTTGCAACGAGCCTTCTACTGCCACCAGAGGGCACATCTGTTGGAGTCCCAAGGGATCCCAGCATCCTTTGGGAGCACTGTATATAAGCAGGCCTCCCATGCTGTGCCAGCACTCTGGAGTCAGAATAAAGAGACGAAGGTCGCACTTACTCAAGTCTACAGTACTCAGCCACATTTCTTTATTTGATACATAACAGTCATGGTCCAAAATAGATTGCTGGCACTGTTTTAGCCAAGGAGGGAAATAGAGTGTTTGTTGTTAAATTGTTGAATGGGCAAACGTGCAGAAAGCACTTGGATCAGATCAAACTGCGATTCACGGACAACAAGAACAGTTTGAAGACGACTTTACCATCTATGAACCACCAACACACACCCAACCAGCAATCGACCTCGCTGTCAACCACGAGGATGAACCCACCATGCTCGACAGTCCGATAAGACCAGCCGTGCTGCCGTGCAGCAAAGATCCGACCAACTCACCCATGCCAGGACTTCAACTCAGGCGATTGACCTGAGAATGCAGAGCGCCAGATTGCCTCAACCTGTAAATAACTTGTACATAAGACTTTGGGGGGGGAAGTGATGTTATGTATGCAAACCTCATCAATGTGTAAGACTTGCCATTAGGGGGCATACCTGTGGGCGACCTAAGGGTCATCTGTGCGGCCTGGGGCAAGCAGGTATAAAATGCAGTCCTCATTTTGGAGTTATATTAAAGAGACCAAGGTCACAATGGTTTGAGCTTATAGCACAGTCTCGTGGAATCATTCTGAACTTAACTGACCTAGTGCGCACACATACTCCTACTGTCCATAGATCGCAGTGTGGGCTGGCCCGTGCTGCACCTTCCCTGGGCCCTCGCCTTGTCTGGGCCCCGAACCCTCGCTTCTGCCGGGCCCTGATCACAGCGCTTCTGGGTCCCGATCTCTCACCGCTCCTCCATCCCGATCAAAAATGGAGCAGTCAGTAACAGGACATCTCCTCTTATCTTGGAGACATCAAATATTGACATACTGTTATTTGAAATATTTCAATATTAAACTCAAATATAGTTAAAGAGTTATTAACATCAGCAGAAACAAACAGCAATTAACAATCATGTAGTCATAGTGTGACAACACTGGACATTCGTCTTGAGGAGCGCGTGCAATGGAGTTAACATGGTCGCTAACTCAGGTAAGAAACGTGTGTAGTACTGGGCTATTCCAAGGAAAGATCTTAACTCAGACATGATTTGTGGCTTTGGAGCATTGATGACAGCATCAACCTTTTCCTTCATTGGTTGCAAGCCACTTGCACCAACTTTCGGACCAAGGTACACACCTTGGGCTGCACAAAATCACATCTGCTGCTTTTCAATTTGACATTGTGGGCATTCAACCTTTGATGCACTATATTCGAACACTTCTACATTTCCTTCCTCACTGCTTGTTGTGATCAGCACATCGTCTTGATTGCATAAGCAATTTGGAACTCCATGGAGAATCGTATTCATCATAGCCTGGAAGATTTGGGGGAGGACTTTACTACACAATACGGCAGTTTGGTGTATGAGTACAGTCCCTTGTGTGTGTTGCTGAGATACTGTTGACTCTCTTTGTTAACATTCAGCTGAGCGTAAGCATGCGACAGGTCAAGCTTGGAGAAAACCTTTGACCCAGAGAGTGCTGCATACACACCCTGCAATGTAGGTAACAGGTACTGCTCATCTTTTCCATGCATAAGGGACCAACCTTGCTTTACAATAGACAGGCTTCACGTTGGACTTGATGCGGTTATGTGCGTCACACCCAGTGATGCCTTCATAACTGCCTGTGGACCTGCTTCCGTACTTGTTCAGCATTGTGTTGAGTCGCTTCTTTGAAGCATCGACACTGAAGACATTTTTCCAAATTAGTTTTAACTTTCTCAACCAGTCTTTCCCAATAAGAGATGGCCTGTTGTAGCTTGCTACAACAAGAGACAGCTTTACTGACTGGCCATTTTATTCAACTGTATATTCCATTTGTCCACATGTCTCTGGGATTTCTCAGGAGTAGGTTTTTAACTCTACGGTACACTTTGTAAAAGGAGCTCTCCTTCCCCACCAGCAACCTGGACTCTTCTCCACCTCCAATACGTGGTGAGTACCAGGCCTCAGACCACCTACCATCAAGGGCGCTACCCAGCACGAAGCCTGCGGCCAACATCTCGCCGTAGGCAACTAGGCCCATATAGCAGTGCCTGGTCTCCAGTCGTCTTGAACCCCCTTGCCACTGGATCAAGACCTCGCTCAGCTAAGCCGGTGTGCAACGACCACCCCATGTTAAACGAACTCACGCACAGGCATCTTCCACTCTGTTAACATAAAGTTCGGGACGTGGAATGTCAGGACCCTCATGGACAACCTCAACAGCGGCAGGCCGGAACGCCGTACCGCCATAGTTGCCCGGGAACTTAGACGCTTTGATATAGACTTCGCCGCACTAAGCGAGACCTGGCGGTCAGGGGAAGGCCAGCTCAAGGAACAAGATGGAGGTTGCACCTTCTTCTGGAAAGGGAAATCAGAGGAAGAACGCCGCCTCCACAGAGTTGGCTTCGCCATCAAAAACGAGCTGGTTAACCGCCTCAAAGACTCCCCCTGCGGGGCTAACGAAGCGTCATGAAGCCTCATGACACTTCCACTCACCCTATCCTGGAACCAGAGTGCCACTGTCATCAGTGCTTACGCCCCAACACTCAATGCAACCGATGAGGCCAAAGAGGGTTTTTACACCAACCTCGAAAAATCCCTGTCCTGCATCCCAGCGGGCGACAAACTGATCCTCCTCGGTGACTTCAACGCCAGGGTTGGCAAGGACACAGACCTCTGGGCGGGGGGGCGGGGGGGTGGTGATTGGCAGAGAAGGGGTAGGGAAAGCCAACTCCAGTGATACCCTACTCCTGACAAAATGTCTCGTGCACAACTTGTCATCACCAACACCTTGTTCCGCCAGAGGGACAAATACAAGGCATCGCAGCAACACCCTTGCTCCAAGCACTTGCACCTGTTCGACTATGTCATCGTCTGAGCCAGGGATCGCAAGGATGTGCGCGTCACCCATGCCATGACAGGAGCCAATGAATGCTGGACGGACCACCGCCTAATCCGATCCATCATCGACATCAACATAGCCCCAAAGCAGAGGGGGCAGCAGAAGCAATGCCACAAAAAAGTCAATGCCGGAGCACTTAAGCTAAGAGAGCCCTATACAGCCAGCGCCTCAGAGCTAACCTGGTGTGCCTTGATGACCCCGAGACACAGAATGCCCACAGTGCTTGGTTTGCCCTCCTGGCCTCCATAATCAGTGCCTGGTTACTCAACCAGGAAACACCAGGACTGGTTTGATGAGAATGATCAGGAGATCCAAGCGCAGGGCATTTCTGAGCCTTAAACAACAACCCAACGCGGGAGCAGCAAAGCAACATTACAGACAGCTCAAGGCCGAGGTCCAACAAAAAACCCGGGACCTAAAGAACATGTGGTGGATGGAGAAAGCACAGGAGATACAGCAGCTGGCCGACAACCATAATGTGCGAGGCTTCTTTATCGCAGTCAAAGCCACCTACGGGACAAACACCCAAGGCCCAACCCGACTGCTGGCCAAGAACAGGGAAACACTCATCAAGGACACCGAGGCAGTCAGGGCCCGCTGGAAGGAGCACTTCGAAAATCTCCTCAATCGAGACTCTGCCTTTGACTCGACTGTTCTCAACTCCATCCCGCAGCATGCTACCCGCCACCACCTCAGTGAGACCCCAACACTGCACGAGGTAGAAAAAGCCATGACAGCTTAAAAACAACAAGGCTATAGGTGCAGACGGAATCCCTGCTGAGGCATTGAAGTATGGCAGAGATTTTTGCAGCGTGACAGCTACAGGAAAAATACAGGGAACAGCGCCAGCCCTTATACATGGCTTTCTTCGACCTACAAAGGCCTTTGACACTGTCAACTGTGAGGGTCTATGGAGTGTCCTCCTCCGTTTCGGATGTTCGCAATAGTTCATCACCATCTTCCGCCTGCTCCACGACGACATGCAGGCTGTGATCCTTACCAACGGATCCATCACAGACCCAATCCACGTCCGGACTGGCGTCAAGCAGGGCTGCATCATCGCCCCAACACTCTTCTCAATCTTTCTCGATGCCATGCTCCACCTCACAGTCAACAAGCTCCCCACTGGAGTGGAACTAAACTACAGAACCAGTGGGAACCTGTTCAACCAGCGCATCACCAGGCCAGATCCAAGACCACCCCAACCTCTGTTGTCGAGTTACAGTACGCGGATGCCGTCTGCGTCTGCGTACATACAGAGGCTGCACTCTAGGACATAGTCGACGTATTTACTGAGGCGTACGAAAGCATGGGCCTTACGCTAAACATCCGTAAGACAAAAGTCCTCCACCAGCTTGTCCTCACTGCACAGCACTGCTCCCCAGTCATCAAGATCCACGGCATGGCCCTTGACACTGTGGACCACTTCACATATCTCGGGAGCCTCCTATCAACAAAAGCAGGCATCGACGATGAGATCCAACACCGCCTCCAATGCACCAGTGCAGCCTTCGGCCGCCTGAGGAAATGAGTGTTTGAAGACCAGGCCCTTAAAACTGCCACCAAGCTCATGGTATACAGGGCTGTAATAATACCTGCCCTCCTGTATGACTCAGAGACATGGACCATGTACAGTGGACACCTCAAGTTGCTGGAGAAATATCACCAACGATGTCTCTGCAAGATCCTACAAATCCTCTGGGAGGACAGACGCACCAACATCAGCATCCTCATTCAGGCTAACATCCCCAATATTGAAGCACTGACCACACTCGATCAGCTCCGCTCGGCAGGCCACATAGTTTGCATGCCAGACACGAGACTCCCAAAGCAAGTGCTCTACTCGGAGTTGCTTCACAGCAAATGAGCCAAAGGTGGGCAGCAGAAACGCTACAAGGACACCCTCAAAGCCTCCATGATAAAGTGCGACATCCCCATTGACACCTGGGAGTCCCTGGCCTAAGTGGAGGAAGTGCATCCGAGAGGGCGCTGAGCACCTCAAGTCTCAATGCCAAAAGCATGTAGAAATCAAGCGCAAACAGCGGAAAGAGCGTGCGGCAAACCAGTCCCACCCACCCCTTCCTTCAATGACTATCCGTCCCACCTGTGACAGTCTGTGGCTCTCGTATTGGATTGTTCAGCCATGAAAGAACTCACTTCAGGAGTGGAAGCAAGTCTTGCTTGATTCCGAGGGACTGCCTGTAAAAGGTCAGCGAGACCAGGAGTCCGGGGAGTCGGCGGAGGCGGGAGTCCGGGGAGCAGCGTCGGCGGAGGCCTATAAAAGGCCAGCGAGACTAGGAGTCCGGGGAGTCGGCAGAGGCCAGCTAGTGCAGCTGCAGGGGCAGAAGGTAAACAAAGAAGTAGAAAGAAATCGAAAGGTGACGTCACAGCTAAGGGGGTAAGTGATTGGCTGGTGATTGGTGAGTAGTTTTTCTTTTTCTTTTCCTTATCAGTAGGTAACATTTATCATTGTTGTTGCCATATTAAGTTAATCTAAGCATTAAGTCATGGCAGGAGAGCTTGGGCACGTGTCATGCTCCTCCTGTGCTATGTTGGAAGTCAGGGACGCTTCCAGTATCCCTGACGACTACATGTGCGGGAAGTGTAACCTGCTGCAGATCCTGACAGACTGCATTGTGGCACTGGAGCTGCGGGTGGATTCACTCTGGAGCATCCGCAATGCTGAGGATGCTGTGAATAGCACGTTTAGTGAGTTGGTCTTACCGCAGGTAAAGGTTACACAGATAGATTGGGAATGGATGACCAACAGGAAGAGCAGTGGAAGGAGGATAGTGCAGAGGTCCCGTACAGTCATCCCTGTCCAAAATAGATACACCGCTTTGGATACTGTTGTGAGGGATCACTCATCAGGGGAGGGCAGCAGCAGCCAAGTTCATCACACCCTGGGTGGCTCTGCCACACAGGAGGGCAGGAAAATGAGAGTTATAGTGGTAGGGGATCCTATTGTAAGAGGAATAGATAGACGTTTCTGCAGCTGCAATCGAGACTCCAGGATTGTATGTTGCCTCCCTGGTGCAAGAGTCAAGGATGTCTCGGAGCGATTGCAAGACATTTTGGAGGGGGACGGTGAACAGCCAGTTGTCGTGGTGCATATAGGTACCAACAATATAGGTAAAAAAACGGGATGAGGTCCAACAAGCTGAATTTAGGGAGCTAGAAGCTAAATTAAAAAGTAGGACCTCAAAGGTAATAATCTCAGGATTGCTACCAGTGCCACGTGCTAGTCAACGTAGGAATCACAGGATAACTCAGATGAATACGTGGCTTGAGGAGTGGTGCAGAAGGGAGGGCTTCAAATTCCTGGGACATAGGAACTGGTTCTGGGGGAGGTGGGACCAGTACAAACTGGACGGTCTGCAACTGGGCAGGACTGGAACCAATCTCCTAGGGGGAGTGTTTGCTAGTGCTGTTGGGGATGGGTTAAACTAACATGGCAGGGGGATGGGAACCTATGCAGGGAGACAGAGGGAAATAGAATGGAGGCAGAAGCAAAAGATAGAAAGAAGAAAAGTAAAAGTGGAGGGCAGAGAAACCCAAGGCAAAAATCAAAAAGAGCCACATTACAGCAAAATTCTAAAAGGGCAAAGTGTGTTAAAAAGACAAGCCTGAAGGCTCTGTGCCTCAATGCGAGGAGCATTCGTAATAAGGTGGACGAATTAACTGCACAGGCAGCAATTAACAAATATGATGTAATTGGCACCACGGAGACATGGCTCCAGGGTGACGAAGGCTGGGAACTCAACATCCAGGGGTATTCAACATTCAGGAAGGATAGACAGAAAGGAAAAGGAGGTGGGGTAGCGCTGCTAGTTAAAGAGGAAATTAACGCAATAGTAAGGAAGGACATTAGCTTGGATGATGTGGAATCTATATGGGTGGAGCTGCGGAATACCCAAGGACAGAAAACGCCAGTCGGATTTGTGTACAGACCATCAAACAGTAGTAGTGAGGTTGGGGACAGCATCAAACAAGGAATTAGGGATGCGTGCAATAAAAGTACAGCAGTTATCATGGGCGATTTTAACCGACATATAGATTGGGCTAATCAAACTGGTAGCAATATGGTGGAGGAGGTTTTCCTGGAGTGTATTAGGGATGGTTTTCTAGACCAATATGTTGAGGAACCAACTAGAGGGCTGGCCATCCTAGACTGGGTGAAGTGTAATGAGAAAGGACTAATTAGCAATCTTGTTGTGCAAGGCCCCTGGGGGAAGAGTGACCATAATATGGTAGAATTCTTTTTTAAGGTGGAGAGTGACACAGCTAATTCAGAGACTAGGGTCCTGAACTTAAGTAAAAGATGATATCAGACGTGAATTGGCTAGAAAAGACTGGCAAATGATACTTAAAGGGTTGACGGTAGATAGGCAATGGCAAACATTTAAAGATCACATGGATGAACTTCAACAAATGTCTATCCCAGTCTGGAGTAAAAATAAAACGGGGAAGGTGGCTCAACCGTGGCTAACAAGGGAAATTAAGGATAGTGTTAAATTCAAGGAAGAGGTATATAAATTGGCCAGAAAAAGCAGCAAAGCTGAGGACTGGGAGAAATTTAGAATTCAGCAGAGGAGAACAAAGTATTTAATTAGGAGGAGGAAAATAGAGTATGAGAGGAAGCTTGCTGGGAACATAAAAACTATGCTAAAGCTTCTCTCGATATGTGAAGAGAAAAAGATTAATGAAGTCAAATGTAGGTCCCTTGCAGTCAGATTCAGGTGAATTCACAATGGGGAACAAAGAAATGGCAGACCAGTTGAACAAATACTTTGGTTCTGTCTTCACGAAGGAAGACACAAATAACCTTCCAGAAGTACTAGGGGACCGAGGATCTAGTGAGAAGGAGGAACTGAAAGATATCCTTATTAGGCGGGAAATTGTGTTAGGGAAATTGACGGGATTGAAGGCCGATAAATCCCCCGGACCTGATAGTCTGCATCCCAGAGTACTTAAGGAAGTGGCCCTAGAAATAGTGGATGTATTGGTGATCATTTTCCAACAATCAATCGACTCTGGATCCATTCCTATGAACTGGAGAGTAGCTAATGTAACACCACATTTTAAAAAAGGAGGGAGAGAGAAAACAGGGAATTATAGACTGGTGAGCTTGACATCAGTAGTGGGGAAAATGTTGGAATCAATTGTTAAAGATGAAATAGCAGCGCATTGGAAAGCAGTGACAGGATCAGTCCAAGTCAGATCGGATTTATGAAAGGGAAATCATGCTTGACAAATTTTCTGGAATTTTTTGAGGTTGTAACTAGTAGAGTGGACAAGGGAGAACCAGTGGATGTGGTGTATTTGGACTTTCAAAAGGCTTTTGACAAGGTCCCACACAAAAGATTGCTGTGCAAAATTAAAGCATATGTTATTGGGGGTAATGTACTGACGTGGATAGAGAACTGGTTGGCAGACAGGAAGCAGAGACTCGGGATAAACGGATCCTTTTTAGAATGGCAGGCAGTGACTAGTGGGGTGCCGCAGGGCTCAGTGTTGGGACCGCAGCTATTCACAATATACATTAATGATTTAGATGAAGGAATTGAGTGTAATATCTCCAAGTTTGCAGATGACACTAAATTGGGTGGCGGTGTGAGCTGTGAGGAGGACGCTAAGAGGCTGCAGGGTGACCTGGACAGGTTAGGTGAGTGGGCAAATGCATGGCAGATACTGTATAATGTGGATAAATGTGAGGTTATCCATGTTAGTGGCAAAAACACGAAGGCAAAATATTATCTGAATGGCAGCAGATTAGGAAAAGGGGAGGTGCAATGAGACCTGGGTGTCATGGTACATCAGTCATTGAAAGTTGGCATGCAGGTACAGCAGGCAGTGAAGAAGGCAAATGGTATGTTGGCCTTCATAGCTCGGGGATTTGAGTATAGGAGCAGGGAGGTCTTACTGCAGTTGTACAGGGCCTTGGTGAAGCCTCACCTGGAATATTGTGTTCAGTTTTGGTCTCCTATTCTGAGATAGGACGTTCTTGCTATTGAGGGAGTGCAGCGAAGGTTCACCAGAGTGAATCGCGGGATGGCTGGAATGACATATGAGGAGGGACTGGATTGACTTGGCCTTTATACACAGGAGTTTAGAAGGCTGAGAGGGGATCTCACAGAAACATATAAGATTCTGACGGGACTGGACAGGTTAGATGTAGAAAGAATGTTCCCGATGTTGGGGAAGTCCAGAACCAGGGGACACAGTCTAAGGGTAAGGGGTAAGCAATTTAGGACTGAGATGAGGAGAAACTTCTTCACTCAGAGAGTTGTTAACCTGTGGAATTCCCTCCCGCAGAGAGTTGTTAATGCCAGTTCATTGGATATATTCAAGAGGGAGTTAGATATGGCCCTTACGGCTAAAGGGATCAAGGGGTATGGAGAGAAAGCAGGAAAGTGGTACTGAGTTGAATGATCAGCCATGATCATGTTGAATGGTGGTGCATGCTCGAAGGCCCGAATGGCCTAATCCTGCATCTATTGTCTATGTTTCTATGTTTCTATGATGATGACTTACTCTCATATGTGTCCTTACTCATGATAGAGCCGTCCGCAGCCGTGTCGATGCACATATCAATATATTGTTTGCTGATCAACAGTTTTATACATGTCTTTCTCATGATTGCTGGTGTTGCTGCGAATGGCATAGATACTGTAGATGCCTAGTTTTTCAACATCAGGTGTGTTCACATCAATATTGTGAACTCCTCCTTTTTGTTGTCGCTGCTTTGCATTGTCACTAGAATGGTTCTGATTTCCTGATTTAGATCTAGCTCTGCAAGCTGTTGTATATGGCTTTGCTTCTGGCAGTGAAAACACTTAGGGTCAAAATTGACTCGCTCCAGAAACAAAATTTGGGTTACCGGCCCTCACAGGAAATGGAGCGCAATGTCGACGCTCCTCTTCCTTTCTGGGCAGGGTCAGGGACGCTACCCAGGCGCAATTTCATGGGAGCAAGTATCCCCTCCCCCCACCCCACCACCCCTACCCTGGACGAAAACACTTTCGCGCCCCGGTAGCTCCTCCTGGAGGCGCTAACAGGAGGCACACAACAGAGGAATTTCACCCCCTTAGCATTTCTGTATTGACAGGACTGTGCTGAGTGAATTCCATTGCAGTGATAACAATTCACTGAATTGTTCTCACTGATATACTTTTGACTCGGTCTCACAGCTTTAGGTTTGGCGGTGGCTTTGTGACTGTAGACCTCAGCTACACTAATCTTTGATTTGGACAGAACTCCCTCGCATTCTTAGACACCATCTCCATAGATAGGGCAATTTTTCATGCTATGTCAAACATTAGGTTCGAAGTGTTCATTAATTTGCCTGTGCACTCATCCACCAGTCCACACAGAAACTTAACTCACAAATCCATAAATATGCCGAAGTTACAATGCAAAGACAGGATCTTAAATGCTAATGTACTCACAGAAGGTTTCACTTACCTTCACGTCACTTGGTTTCTGGTATAAAACTTATAAAGCTCTGCTATTTCTCATGGCTTTGGGTAGAAATTTCTTGACAATATCTTCAAACAACGGCGCGAGTAGGTTTATCAATGTTCTGCAAATATCTGGCATGATCTCCGTTAGAAAAATGACATTTTTCCGTTCACAAATTATGTTATTTTGAGTTTGAACATTCCTATCTGCACCTTTGGCCTCAATAATGTTACTAGCACTAAAAAACATCTCCATCTGAATGGTTCACGAGCTCGGTCATTTATGCCGAGACTTCTGATGAATCCCGTAGGTGTGGCTGATTGTCCCGATCCTGTCACTTAGCACGCTACCCGTGTACCTGATAATCAACGCCACTGTTACTGTATACAGACACACAAAGGCAAAGCACAGACGATTCTGCATGAGCATTAACAATAAAACATAGCCAAAAATCAGTTTCATTGTCACAATTCACCTCAAAGATTGAACACTGTGTCCTTCTATGATCTCTAAAAATGGCTTTGGGATCCCATCCTTGTCACCAAAATGTAATACATGTGGTAGAACAAATAAAGGATAGAGACACGATGAGTTGCTGGTCCATGTGCTTGCTTTATTAGGCCAGCGCGAACTGAGCATGCTCATACTAAGCCATGTGACAAAGCTAGTGTGATATATTCACAGAGCACAGCACACACAGTTTCCTAACATGGCAGGCAGCTCTCTCGGAAGCCTCCGGAATTGCCTGGTTCTGTTTAATGATTAACTCTGCAATTGCAGTACACAATACATCCACATCCACAGTTACTAGCAGACACTCGTACTCTGTGCTTCTCTAGCTGTTTGAGGACTTCATTCAATATGTTATTATGAATTTGCCTATTTGGTGCTGAAATTAGTATGTCATCCAAATCACATACTACCCCTTCAATACCTTGCAAAATCTGGGTCGTCGCCCCTTGGAATATGGCAGGGGCAGAAGACACTCCAAACGGTAGCCTATTAAATTGATACAGACCTAGATGAGTATTTATAGTCAAACATGACTTGGACGACTCATCTAGTTCAAGCTGTAAGTAGGCATTTGTAAGATCCAGTTTTGAGAAGATCTGACCACCTGTCAGTGTTGTGAACAAATCTTCTATATTCAGCAATGTATTGGGGACATTACCCTTTAGAACCTGGTTTACGGTTACCTTATAATCACCACACAATCTTACCTTACCATCAGACTTAGGTACAACAACAATGAGTGTAGCCCAATTACATCGATCTATCTGACAAATAATGTTCTCAGTCTCTAGTCTTTTGAGTTCTTGCTCAACTTTCTCCTTGAGTGCATATGGTACGGAACGTGGCTTGTAGTAAACCTATCTAGCGTCCTTCTGTACCCTGACACTCGCCTTGAAGCCTTGGATCGAACTGCCCATTTCACAGAACACCTTTGGATACGTCTTGATAGCCTCATCTGTTGATGAAAATCTCGCTTCCACACAGAAAATCTTACTCCAATCCAGCTTCAGTGAGCTCAACCAATTTCTTCCTAGTAAGGCAGGCTAGTCTTCTTTCACTACTATTAGAGGCAACTTCTGAAATTGATCTTTATATTTCACCAGTATGATGATACGACCTACCACAGGAATTTTCTCTCGCGAGTAGCCTCGCAGCTCTATCTTGAATTTCTCCAGTTGAAAATTATACAATTTGTCGCGATATAGTGACTCCGGTACTACACTCACGGATGCACATGTGTCGGTTTCCATTGGTATCTTGAATCCAGCAACATCTATGTGGATTTTGAGACTTTCTAAATCGCTGTCCGTTAACCTCGTGCTCCTGATGACGTGTAACTCTAACATCTCCTCGTCCTGTTGTTCTTCTTCCATGCTAAGTAGTCTCTTGGGATTTCTACTCATAGCTTTGAATGCTGGACTGATGGCTTTTAAAGCTGATTTACCTTTCAGTCGGCATGCCTTCACAAGATGCCCAGTCTTTCTGCAGAAGAAACACTCTGCGTTCACGTATGGACAACTTTGAGCAATGTGTTGTCCCAGGCACCTATAGCACGACTTCGACGCTCTGTTAGAATTTCCAGTTTCTGAGACTTTGGGCCATGCCCGTCTTTTACTTTGAATCTGCAGGTGATTTACCTCAGTTGACTGACGACCAAAATCATTATTTAATTCTCGGGAATATTGTTCGGCCATGCCCATCGACCTCGCTGTCTGACAAGCAATCTCAAAAGTCAAGTCATCCGTCGTCAATAACTTCCTTCTGATCACATCATTTTTCACCCCACAAACAAAACGATCCCGTAATGCTCGGTTTTGAAAGTTTCCAAAATTACAGTGCATCTATAGCTTTTTTAATGCTATGATGTAATCACTGATACATTCATCAGCCTTTTGATTCCGAATCCCGAAATGATAGCTTTCAGCAATTTCTAATGGTTTGGTGTTATAGTGCTGCTCCAGCTTCATTAAAATCTCTTTAAGCTTTGTGTCCTTTGGCTCGTCAGGCACAAGCAGATTTACAAGGGTGTCAGATAATGCCGGACCCGCCTCTGATAAGAAGATCACTCTCTTACGTTCCAACACAGCCCGGTTCTGGACTGCATTGTCTGGAACTTCGATTATGTTATTTGCAGTGAAATACATTTTTAGCCGATCCACATACGCTTTAAAACATTCCCGGTCGTGTCTATATTCTCCCAAATGTCCCAATACACCTGCCATTTTAATCTCTAGCTGCTCACACTGTGTGCTGTATTTTACCTCGGATTTTGTAGCTTTTTTCCAAAGACAGAAATTTCCAAAATTTCTCTGTCGGCTGGCTGAATCCTTCACCAACAAAATTTAAGCTTGAAATCATCCGAAAAATCCCATCTTCCGTCGCCAAATGTGATATATTCACAGAGCACAACACACACAGCTACCTAACATGGCAGGCAGCTCTCTCGGAAGCCTCCAGAATTGCCTGGTTCAGTTTAATGATTAACTCTGCAATTGCAGTACACAATACGTCCACATCCACAGTGTGGAGCTACAAACATTACAAACTTACAGACATTACAGCTAGTGATAATATATTACAGGCATTATCCCCGACCTCACCTCCCCCAGTTGCCGTAGGTGGGGAGGAGGAGCTCACTGGGGATAAAGGGCAGGACATTTGATAAAATAACTCGTTGTGCAGTGGCCTTGAGAGGATCCACCGGCATGAAGGTCCCGCCGACCATGTGTCCCTTATTCAGGACCAAGAACACGATCCGCTCTGACCTCAGGAGGAACACAGCTTTCCCGTACATTTGAGGCTGCAACAATAGCTAAAGGGTCGACAACCCCAGCCACGGCTTTGACGCATGTCTCGATGGTCATGTTGTGGTGAGTGTAGCTCTTCACCCCATATTTTTGGTGATAAATGTGAATGGTGACAAGGCAGCAGGAGTGGCTGTAGCTGGCATGCCCACAAACGCCCTTGTTTGCCCCATTACCGGCGAAGATGGAGTCGCCATTGCTATTAATTAAGGGCTACACTCACCCCAAGCTTTAAGCCCGAGATTAATATGGCCTTTCTTTCAAACAGAGGGATTTTAGAAAAAAATGGAGAAACCCACCTTCCCCGTGATGTCACAATGGGCGAAGTGGCTTCTCCCCCTCTGCTCAAAAAAGATAAAGAAAGCAATAATAACACAAGGGAGAGGTTGCCTCTCAACGAGAGAGGAAAGGAAGGAAGGAGGTGGGGTCAGCACTCAAAACAGGGCTTGATGGGTGGGTAGGTTGCAGGGGTACACTTTCTAGATGTGAAATACAAGTTTAGGACCTTCCTGGTAGAGGGAGGATGCCTCCCACCTATGGGTAATAGTCTTGGAGAAAGTGCACCAACACCCTCTTTATGTTGAACTTTAGTTGGTGTTAGTCTCCCTCCTTCCAAGTAGACGTTATTTTCTTCCAGTTGTTGTAGAAGTTGTAGTTGTGGTTCTCCCTCTCTCAATACAGAGAGCCAACAAGCAAACAAATTGTTCACCTTCTCCCTACTTTCCAGTAGGAATGCTAAAACCTAGGCCTGAAATTGGTGGAAGCTAAGTTCCGCCCGAGTACCATCCAAAGGACCACTGAGATCCTGACAGTACTTTGGGCAGAATTTTCATGAAAAAAAATCTGGGAAAGATCGCCCGGCGGCAAAAATTGGACTTACGCACTGAATCTGGGCTGCGGCGGGCGGTAGCTCCCATTCTCGGCAGCAAATGCAATCCTCGGCAAAGTACCGCTGAGGATTGAGTTGGGCCCAGGGAGGGTGGGGGGGGGGGGGGGGGGAACTGCTAAAATAAAACATTTTCAAAACATTTTAAAAAAAACACTATAAATCATTCAGGGGACCCCATCCACCTAAATCCCTGGAAAAAAAATAAAGAAAAGAAGTGGACTAACCTTTTTTTCCAGGTCTTCGTATTTACCGTTGAGGTCAGACCTGCTTCCACACGACGGTCTCTTCTGCTGCTGGAGCGGAGGATCGCCTGGACCAAACTGGCAACTCAACGGGCTGGAGGACTCTTCTGGGCGTTGCACGCCGACGCATGCCAGCGGACGATAGCCAGTGGTCTTCTCTCCCCGCCAGCAGGAGGACTCCACCAAACTTGCTTGTAGGGGAGAACGCCCAGAAACCAGGGAGACCGCCGAGAAAACTCGGCAGCAGCAGACGGTAAGTCCACCAATTTCAGGCCCCTAGTGTTTATTCATAGTACAGCCTGTGCACCACCCACCACCCACCCCTCCCCAAAGATAAGCTTGCAACCCTTCCCCAGCCTACTCCCATACCAGAGAGCAAACCCACCACCTGAATACAATTAACACCCAAATGAATACAATTAACACTCGGCACCACCTTCTCAAGGGCAATTAGGAATAGACAATAAATGCTGGACTCGCCAGTGACACCCACATCCTGTGACTGCATAAAAAAAACTAAATTATGTTCCATCTTTCAGATCAAGCACAACATCAACAACAATGTCTTCTATTTACATAGCATCTCTAACAAAGTAAAACGTCCTAAAGTGCTTCACAGGATCATTATTAAACAAAATTTCACAGCGAGCCACGAGATATTGGAGCAGATGACCAAAAGCTTGGTCCAAGAGATAGGTTTTAAGGATTGTCTTAAAGGAGGAAAATGAGATAGAGTGCTGGAGAGCTTTAGGGAGGGAATTCCAGAGCTTAGGGCCTAAGCAGCTGAAGGCACGGCCACCAATGGTTGAATGATTAAAATCAGGGAAGCTCAAGAAGCCAGAATTGGAGGGTTGTGGGGCTGGAGGAGATTACAGAGATAGGGAGGGGTGAAGTCACGGAGGGAGCACAGTGAAACTGGCTATCCTCAGTCCTCTGCTTAGTGGATGACGGTCCACAAAATTGCCCACAGTTCACTACAAATTGATACCGTATTGCTCCTAGTAGTCATTAGGGAAGCTGGTGTGGAAAACCAAAGAATTAATATTGGTGAAGTGTAAGGTCATGGTTAATGCATATGACTGGGACAGAGTAGAGAAGCTCTTGCTCTGCATTGAAGCTGTGCTGGGCCTGAGCTGGGTGCCTGAAATGGAAAAGAGTTGTGCTTCTCAGCACTAACATTACTAGCTCAATTTTGCTCAAGCCCATTTTCTGGCGTATTGCCAGAGTTACATTGGGTTTTTAGGTCCAGAAATGCGCCATAAATAATTGTCCAAACTTTCCCCGATCTGTAACTCGAATCCGGAGCTGCGCAGCGTGTCCAGTCGCCTTGGCGGGGGGGGGGGGGGGGGGGCGGGCGTTGGAGCCTGCTGTCTGCGCCGATAAACGAAGCCGGGCCTCCTGAGCATGCGCGGGAAAAAAAACTTACGTTTTTGACGTCGCTGCAATGGACGCGCATGCTCAGTGCAGCTGGGATTTGGCAATCGGCCATTTTTAAAGAGCCAGTTGTATGTGTGTGTGAGAGCATTGTAAAAATCGCAGCTACATGCAGAAGGAAGATTATCATTGATTGTTCTGTCTATTTCCAATTATACAGTGCTGCTTGTAAAAATAAGTAATTACTACCAGTATTAACACAAACAGAAATAACTTTCACTTGACAATTGGTGTTGGTACCAAGTGAGATCGCGAGCTCTCTATGATCAACAGAAAATAATATTTGTAGACCTCAACCAAGGACTTCATTTTGGTTCTTTCATCAAAAAGATATTCACAACATTTGTTGAAATTGTGCAGGACCGGGAAGAAGCTTAGAGCTCCAGAGAATAAGCAGCTTTAAAAAAATGTGTTGCTCGTCTCCCTCACGTGGGCATCGAGGGGGACATGGCTGGTGCCTGGAAGGGTGGGTCTGGGAAACAATCCCCATAATGACAAGCAAATGATTCACCCCTACTGCCTACCTGCTGGAATTATGATTGGCAGATTTTCAGGATAAATAATTTTAAGGATAGCAAGTTTGTTCACTGTAAGTTGTCCATTAGGGTTTATTTCTATTATCTCCATTCTCGCCAAAGGCACCTCCAACATGACTGAAGCTATATGTGAAATAAATAGAATACATGCTGCCCGACCCTAGCCCAGGCTTGCCGATCCGATCCGCTCCCCTGCCGATCCTGGCCCCGAATGCACTCCCGGTCCGCTCCCCGCCCCTAGACCAGGCCGAATAGCCTCCTCCGATTTACTTAGCTGCGTCAATTTCTTTAACTCTCCGCAACGGTTTTCTGGAGAGACCACATACACGTAGGTTGCTGGTTACTCCCCCTTTGGCTGAAAAAAAACGTACCTAAAAAATTCATAACTAACTGAGTTACACTGGTGCAAATTGATTGGGGAAACTGGATTTTTAATGTAGGCCAAAAAAAGCAGCCTGCTCAAAAAAAACGGCACAAATCACTGGGGAAAATGAAGCCCTATATATCTTGGTAAACGTAAAAATCATCGCGAAATAAAAAATTAAGTAAATGAAATCCTACTCCGTGTATTGTATAAAGAGAGTACACTCTTGTTGAGCTGTTACAATTTACTTCCAATTGTGGCACTCGTTGATTAGGAAATTGTGATATATTCTTACCACATCACGAACAAACACACTCTACAAGATGGCTCTTAACCGTCATCATGTGATTTTGTGACCCTTTTATTTTATTTACATCAGTAGTTGCATTACCACAGTACTCCACTAGGTGGAGCAGTAATCCACTAGGAGGAATATTATTAAACTTAATGAAGAAGTAATAATAACAAAATAATCATCATACGTAACTTGCATGGTATACACAACAAAAGATATGGACTTATTTTGCCATATTTACAAATCAAACTGAACTACTGGTTTTCTGTTTCGAAGAGGATACCTTCACTCTTGAACAGAACTTTCCAAAAACGGGGCGCACCTATTACTTTTTGGCCGCCATTACCACCGCAATGGTTGCAGCAGCCATTCGATCGAAATTCAGTGATTTTTGAAAAAAAATGGCGGCCAGCAGTATTGTCTGCCGGTAATTGGCAGTTTGCAGCGGTGTGGGTGGGGAGCGGGGAGCAGCCTTTGGACCGCGAAATTCGTCTTCTGCTGATTTGCTGTTAACGAACCAGCTGGTCCCTGGCCTTTTAAAGGCCAGGATTTGCAGCTAGGCCCTGAATAGGGAAGGCCTTTCTGTGCAGGCCATGGCTGCCGCACTTGTAGCAAGGAGGGCTATCCGTTTCTCAGATGTCGAGCTGAAGACACTCATGTAGGCTGCGGAGGGAAGGAGGCAAGTCCTGTACCCCGATGCAAGCAGACCGACTTGGGAAGTGTTTACAAATGCGTGAAGAGAGATAGTTGTGGAGGTCTCAGGGAACTCCATTCATGATCACACCACCCCCCAATGCCAAAAAAGGATGAACGACATCATTCGATTGATGAAAGTGAGTACCTGTTCCAACAAACTGGTGACCTTTTATCTGCGAGCCTCTCTGTCATCCTTCTCTCATTTCCCACCTTCACTATATAGTCACTGAAGCAGCATTTCATTGTTGAGGCCTCTATATGTGTGTGTGTGTTCTCGCAGTGGAGGCTGCCTTTCATGTCACAGTTACAGCTGCATGTCAGGGGCCCACACTTGTGCACTCATTTCCGATACCTCATGACACTGCCACTCAGCAATCATTCTTTGTTTTGCAGGAAAGGAGGACTGATGGTGCCGAGGCAGAGTTTCAGATCCTCACACCCTTTGGAGGAGAGGATAGAGGCGCTAGTGGGCAGACATGCTGCCTTCCCTGCCTGGCCAATGGTACTGCCGATCCCACTGCGCGTAGCATGGGTAAGTGAAGGCCCTCCTTGAATGCTATCTCTCCCTGAAAGCGCCAGCGCCTACTGTGCCCGTCTTTCTGAAAGTGTGCAACTTGCAGCCTCCGTGCGTCAATTCCCCACCTCCCCTCACGGCAGCCCTTATGCCATTTATGCTTGCAGATGAGAGGCCGAGTGAGCGTCAAGGCGCGGATCCTAGCGCTGGTGTGAGTGGGAGGGCAAGGCAGGACAACAGCCTTGAGGCCAGTGGTAGCCGAGGCCACGGAGAGGCTGATGTTGAGACTGAGAGGTGAGGCCTGGAAGACAGCCAAGAGGGCAATGACAGCCATGACGAATCTGACACCCTGGAGGACATTGGGGGCTGGAGCCTGGATGAGAGCCTGGAGCTGGTTTGGAGAGGATGGCCGTGACCATGGAAGCTCAGAATTCTCTTATGCGCTCTGTGCAACAGGCCACAGAGCATCTTATGCTGTCACCTCTAGTGGCTTTGAGACTGTGGCTGCTTTCATGCAGTCTCAGCTCGATGCCAGCCGACACCTCAGTGTTGCCTTCGTGACTAGGTCCACCACGGGCCACGGGGGACCTTCCTATGTGGCGCCACAGCACCGACCTGAGCTCCTTCAGATTGGTGATGGTGGTAATGTGCCTCCCCCGGGGAGTAATGCAGGCTCCTCGAACCAGGATCCTGATGATGTGCTCTCTCAGGGTCACACCATTCTTGACCCCAGATCAGTCACTCAACCTTTGCCTCCAAGCATGGAGTTGCCCGAGCCAAGGCCGACTGAACCCTCCCAGGAGCGTGCTGACCAATCTCCAGCCAGCCCTTCCAGGGCCAGAGTTGGTTGAGGGCATCCTAGAAGAACACCTGTAGCTTCTACACAGGAAACACAGCAGCATTCCCAGACCCATGAGGCAGCCACAGGGGAGACACTGTGGTGTAGTAGCAGGATAGGTACGCATAAGAGGGGTTATAAGGAGATGTACAAGGGTGAGAAATGATTGTGTATGTTTTTTGCACCTTTCCTTATGATGTAATAAATCTTTATTTTGTGTTCCTTTATCTGGGCAAGTGTATCATTTGATGGTGGGCACTGATGTTTAAAAGGACTCATTGGGATGGCCATGGAAAAGCAAAGATGAAGGGTGATGTGGGCATTAACTCATCGGAAACGAGCAGCAATGAGACGGGTCTGCACTTCCCTTGCAGGGTTGGAATGGCGACAATGCCTCCTGGGTGGCTGGTGACGCACATCCTGGTTCTACTCTTGCGCCTCCTCCTCCTGCTGCTGCACCTCCTCCTGAGGTGCTACTGCTGGATCGACCTCCACCGGTTGGCCCTGTTCTGTATGCAATAACTCAATAGACTGAATACTGTAAACTCCGAACAGGTACAAACCTGGCTCTACTTTATTAGGGCCCAAAGCGCACACATTACAAGATGGCTGGCCTTTTACACCTGGGCCGCACACACATGCGCGCAGTCCAATGACCTCCGAGAGTGGTGCCACCTGGTGGCTAGTAAACCCAAGCATACATACAAGACAATATCCCTCTTTAAGATATTAATAACGGTCTTTTTAAAAATTGAGACGGTCCAGGGCTTTCCGCTTCCGAGTTGAACGTCTCAGTTCAACTCCAGTCTTGGGCGAGCAATCTGAGTCTGTTATGACTGGGGGCTGGGTAGCCGATCTGATGGGAGTGGCAATGACCATGTCAGGGATTGAAAGTCCAGATTCATTGATGACAGCGGAGTCCTCTGATGACTGAGGGTAGGTTGGTTGGTCATTGATTGTGTCTTCCTCAGGCTGTTCCGGTTCATCCATGTGCCGCAGCTTTGCCTGATCGACATGTTTCCTACGTGTCTGCCCATTCTTGAGCTTAACGATAAACACTCTGTTACCCTACTTGGCCGTAACAATACCGGCGATCCATTTTGGACCTTGACCATAATTCAGTACATACACAGGATCATTGAGAGAAATGTCGCGTGACACAGTAGCACGATCATGATTCCCTTGCTGACTTTGACATCTGTATTCGACACGATTATTCAAGTCAGGGTGGATAAGAGAGAGCCTGGTCTTGAGACCTCTCTTCATCAATAGTTCAGCAGGGGAGCATATGGGGTCTTGTCCTGTAATTAAGCAATATGCGTGACAAGCGAGTTTGCAGTGAACCTTGAGTTACACGTTTCATACTTTGCTTGATGGTTTGGACCGCACGCTCTGCTTGTCCATTGGATGCGGGTTTGAATGGTGCTGACCTCACATATTTGATACCATTGAGTTTCATGAACTCTTGAAACTCCATACAGGTGAAGCAAGATCCATTGTCGCTTACAACGATGTCAGGCAGACCATGCGTAGCAAACATGACACGAAGGCTCTCAATGGTAGCTGTGGATGTGCTGGATGACATGATTGTACACTCTATCCACTTGGAATAAGCATCCACCACAACTACGAACATCTTTCGCAGGAAGGGACCTGCAAAGTCGATGTGGATCCTGGACCATGGTTTAGATGGCCACGACCACAGACTCAGCGGCGATTCCACTGGTGCTTTACTAAGCTGCATGCAAGTGTTGCGCTGATGCACACATGATTCCAGATCAGAGTCAATTCCAGGCCACCATACATGAGACCTGGCAATGGCTTTCATCATGACAATACCGGGATGAGTGCAATGTAGATCATGCACAAATTTCTCTCTGCCTTTCTTTTGCCTAACAACAGTATACCATCTGATTGAATGGATAGTTCGTCTTTGTGACAGATATCAGGTTTGGTCTCCTCACACATTTGCTTGGGTATGGCAAACCAATCACCACTAAGGATACAACGTTTCACAACTGATAATATCAGGTCCTGGCTGATCCAGGTCTTAACTTTTTGGGCTGTGACAGGAGTTCCTTTACTTTCAAAAGCATCCATGACTAACAGTAGGTCTGCCGGTTGTGGCATTTCCAACCAAGGTGTGGGCAACGGCAGACGGCTCAATGCATCGGCACAATTCTCAGTGCCAGGTCTATGGCGAATAACATAATCATAGGCAGATAATGTCAGCGCTCACCTCTGGATGCGGGACGATGCATTGGTATTGATACCTTTGTTTTTCGAAAACAATGAAATGAGTGGCTTGTGATCTGTTTCCAGTTCAAACCGAAGACCAAACAGATACTGTTTCATCTTTTTAACCCCATACACACAGGCTGGTGCTTCTTTCTCTCCCATGCTGTAGGCTCTTTCTGCCTTTGACAAACTTTTTGAAGCATATGCAACAGGTTGTAATTTGCCCAACTCATTAGCTTGTTGGAGCATGCAACCAACTCCATATGACAAAGCATCACAGGCCAATACTAGATGCCGACATTGATCATAATCTACGAGCAGCTTATTAGAGCAAAGCAGATTAGTAGCTTTCTCAAAAGCTCTATCTTAAGATGCATCCCAAACCCAGTTGTCGCCTTTTCTTAGCAGCATGTGCAGTGGCTCTAATAAGGTGCTCAATCTAGATAAGAAATTACTGAAGCAGTTGAGTAGACCAAGGAACAAATGCAGCTCTGTCACATTCTGAGGCTTGGGTGCATTTTTGATGGCCTTGGTTTTCGAGTCCGTAAGCCTGATACCGTCAGTAGCAATTTTCCTCCCCAGGAATTCGACTTCCGGTGTCATTAAGACGCACTTCGAGTGTTTCAGTCTGAGTCCCACTTTGTCCAGTTGATGTAGAATCTCTTCCAGGTTGTTCAGATGTTCGGCAGAGTCACGACCTGTGGCCAGTATATCATCTTGGAACACGACGGTTCTGGGGACGGACTCCAGTAGACTCTCCATGTTCCTATGAAATACGGCTGCAGCCGAGCAAATTCCAAAAGGGCACCTGTTGTAGATAAACAGTCCTTTATGAGTGTGGATGCATGTAAGTTTCTTTGACGTGTCGACCAGCTTCTGTGTCATGTAGGCCAATGTCAGATCCAGTTTTGTGAACGACTTCCTCCCAGCTAGTGTTGCAAACAGGTCATCAGCCTTCAGTAACAGGTATTGATCCTGTTTCGAAACTCAGTTGATAGTAACCTTGTAGTCTCCACAAATCCTGACAATGCCATCACTTTTCAATATGGGAACAATGGGGCTGGCCCATTCATTAAATTCAACCGGTGATATGATCCCTTCATGCTGGAGTCTGTCCAGTTCGATTTCGACCTTCTCCCTCATCATGTACGGAACTTCCCGAGCTTTATGATGGACAGGTCTTGCAACCGAGTCCACGTGGATCTGCACCTTGGCTCCCGTGAAATTGCCGATGCCTGGTGCAAACAGCGAGGGGAACTTGCTCAGCACTTGAACACATGGAGTATCCTCCTCCGACGACAATGCTTTGATCTCGTTCCAGTTCCATTTGATTTTTTTCTAACCAGTTCCTGCCGAACAGCGTTGGACCATTGCCTGGAATAATCCATAATGGTAAATCGTGAACTGCATCATCATACGACACCTTGACTACTGCACTGCCAATCACCGTTATGAGTTCTTTAGTGTACGTACGCAACTTGGCATTGACTGGACTCAGCTTAGGCCTCACAGCCTTGGTATCCCACAGCCTGTCGAATGTCTTCTGGCCCATTATCGACTGACTCACACCCTTGTCTAATTCCATCGATACCGGCACACCATTAAGTTTTACATTAATCATTGTGGGTTGGCTCTTTGTTAGGAATGAATACAGTCCATATATTTCCTCCTCTGGTATCTTGGATTGCATATCCGGATCCGCGCTAGACTGATCATCATCTTCCACATGGTGTGCCACAGCACGCTTGCTCAGTTTACCTAGATTGAGCACCACATGCGCTAGAGATGCCCCAGTCTTGAACAGCCTTTATAAATATACTGTTTAAACTGACACTGATGATGCCGATGATTTCCCCCATAATGCCAACATGGTGATATCGGATTCATTCCCGTTGGTGGACTTTGAGCAGCCACAGGTTTCACGTACACAGTCGAGTAGGCCCTGCCATATGCAGCTCTGCCAAACAACGATACTCTCCTGTTTGCAGTACTTGCTGAGTCAATGACATCTGCTTTAAGCTTTTGTCCGTTGTCATGCATGAGTGGGTAATCTTGATGGCCTTGCTCAAATCCAGTGTCTCCGCCGCCAGTAGCTTATGCAGGATCACCTCATGGTTGATGCCGATTTCAAAGAAGTCCCGCAGCATGTCTGGCAACGCAGTTTCGAACTTACATGATCCAGCTAGACGTCTTAGGTCGGCAACAAATTCCGATACATCCTGGCCCTCAGAACGAACATGTGTATAGAATCAATATCTTGAGATGATGATGCCTTCATCTGGTTTGAGATGGTCAAGTACCAGAGCACACAATGTTTCATAGTCCTTGTCCGTTGGACTTAAGGGCAAGAGGAGATTCTTTATGAGTCCATAGATTTTCGGACCGCAAACCATGAGTAGGTCCGCCCGGCGCCGAACTGCGTCTGCCTCTTTCTTTATTTTGTTGGCCATGAAGTACTGGTTCAAGCAGGCTACAAAGTCTGCCCAATCTTCTCCCTCCACGAATCGCTCCAGAATTCCAATTGTGCTCATTATTTTTCCTGCATAGGTTCTTGTTACCTTGTCGCCAAATGTTGTGTATGCAATAACTCAATAGACTGAATACTGTAAACTCCGAACAGGTAAAAAACTGGGTCTACTTTATTAGGGCCCAAAGTAATTACATTACAAGATGGCTGGCCTTTTATACCTAGACCGCACAAACGTGCGCACAGCCCAATGACCTCCGACAGTGGCGCCACCTGGTGGCTAGTAAACCCAAGCATACATACATGACAGGCCCCTCATGATTGCCAGGTTGTGAAGCATGCAGCAGAAGAATACGAAGATGGGGACTCTTTCAGGCGAGTACTGCAACACTCCACCAGAGTCGTCCAGGTAACGGAACCTCTGCTTAAGGATCCCGATGCAGTGCTCAATTATGTACCTGGTGGTGGAATGAGGGTCATTGTACGCATGTTCGCCAGCAGTCCTGGGGTTGCAAAGGGAGTCAGCAGTCAAATGGACAGGGGATATCCTTTATCCCCAAGCATCTATTCACAATCTTGGTTTGGGCCCGAGAACACGGCAGGCAAACTGCTATGGCGCAGGATGAAGGCATCGCGGCTGTTGCCTGGATACCGGGCATCAACTGCCATGATGTTGCGCTGGTGATCACACACCAGCTGTACATTGAGGGAATGAAATCCCTTTCTGTTGATAAACATCTCCGCATTGGTTTGTGGGGCCCTCAGTGCGACGTGTGTGCAGTCGATGGCACCCAGGGGAAGCCCACAATCTGCACAAATCCGGTGTGCCGCTCCATCTGCTTCTCCCTTTTCATCGGGAAAGAAATGTTTTCCAGTCTTCTCTTGTAGAGAGCATCTGTGTCTTGCCGGATGGAGTGATAGGTGGAGAACTGAGAGATGTTAGACATGTCTGCAGTTGCAGATTGGAAAGAGCCAGTTGCATAAAACTTTAGTGCAATGGACAGTTTGGTTTCAATGCTCAGAGCAGTCCTCAGCCTTGTCTGAGACTGCAGATCCGGGCACAGGATATTGCACAGCTCCCTGAGGATGTCCTTCCTGAATACGAGCCTTCACAGACATTGCTCATCTGTGAGCTCTATGAAGGAAAACTGCAGGCGGTATACCTTTGCCCGGTAGGGCTTTCTTCCCCCAACTCAATGCTGGTCCCCTCCTACGGCAGCTGGCTGATTGCCTTCTCCCTCATCCTCTTGATGCTCCTCAGCCTCTGCAGGCTGCTGCTGGCAAGCATCTGCCTCATCGGCCACTATCTGGTGCGGGGGGTCAGCATACCTGACCCTCCTCCTCACGCCAGGTCCTTCCTGGCCGACCTCTGTGCCTTGAGGTCTGTGGCCACGTCCAAGCCCTGCTCTATGTTGGGCAGCCATGGGAGCTGCCTCCCATGCCTGCTGCCTCTGGACCCGTTGTTGCTGATGGCGCCACCTTCTCCTGCGTGCCTCCCTGCCATACACAATGTGCACAAGGTGTTCCCCTGCTAGCATTGAGTCCATTGTGTCTGCAGGTTCGACCCTCACTGTGAGGCCTCTGTGGAGTACAGATTGAGGCCCCGAGGCCACGAGTATTCACTGCCGATCTCAAACGGGCGAGTGAGAAACTTTTCACAAGTCCGCAAAAGTTTTGACAAGTCCGAAAAAGTTTGGTAAAAAAAACTGGCGATTCACGCACCACTGCTCGAGCCGGCCGGCAGAGTGCTCTGACACAAAAAGTTGTTGGGGGCACCGTCACGCAGCAAGTTGGATTTTTTACACTAAATATCGTTTCCGGGGCGGGGAGGCAGCAGTGCGTGCTCTGATGAGGTCTTTAAGGCCGCATCCACAAGACCGCGGCGGATGTGGGGGGAGCGGGGCAGAAGTGAGCACCACTGCAAAAACCCCCAAGGAGAATTTAGCTGGTGGCGGCCACTCAACTGCAAATTGGCAGCCACTCGACTCCATCGCTTGGCCGCCACTTTCCGCCAGTAAGAGGCCTTTTCGAGTGGCTGAATTTCTGCTCATTTGTGTTGAAATTAGACTCATTCTAGGCTGAGGAGAGGTTTTCTCCAAGGGTAGCCCTTGATCTACATTTGAACTCTCTACAACTTCAGACTGTGGGCCCGAAATTCAATGCCGCTGGACAGCTGGTGCTCCACTGGCCTTTTTGTGGACATTCGCGCCAAAATGTTTTCGAGGCTGAGCCACCCCATATTCAGCTCCAAAAATGAACCAAGGGTTCCAACGCTACTGAACCCTTCCAAAGGGGATTTTTCAGCGGTGTGGCTGTCTTAATTTGAGCGTTATCACCACTGAGAAATTCAGTATGCAGGTAAGGGTTTCTAACAAGGCAGCTGCCCTCTGGCCTTTTTGCAACAAGGTCCTGAGGGGGGAAGGAGTTTTGGAAGGATGGCTGGTGTAAGAGGTGCAAGGAGAGCCAACAGGTTTACTGATATGGAGCTGGAGACACTGGTGGACAGTGTGGAGGACAGAAGAAGAATACTGTTTGCTGACGTGGGGAGACCTGGCAGACCGTCAGTACATAATGCATGGAGGGAGATTGCAGGGGAGGTGTCAGGCATCTCCATAGATGTGAGGATGCACCCTCCCAGGAGGATGCTAGCCAGTCTGCACCCGACTCTTGCAGGGTGGCGATGGGTCGATGCATCCTAGTTCTGGGGTGACGGGCATCCTCCTCCTCCTGTGCCTCCTGCACATCCTCCTCCTCCTCAGGTGGTACTGTAGACTGCAGGAAGATATCAATGAACTTGTTGTGTATGGAGAAAGAGTCAGACTGCACACTGTGAGCTCAAAGTAAAGTGTGACCTTAGTCTTTTATTGCAGGTCTCCAGAGTGCTTCTCCAACCTGTGAAGCCTTCTTAAATACCTGTGCTCCCAAGGGATTATGGGACTCCTGTGCTCCCTTGGGACTCCGGGGAATGAGCCCTCTGGTGGCTGTACAAAGTAAATACAAGTCTACATATGTAACAACATTCCCCCTCAAAGTCAATAGTGTAACTATACAACGTGAGTCGATCTGGGGCTCTTCTTGCCCTGGTTGATCGTCTTGATGTGAAAGCTGATGTTGTTGAATCATTTGTTGGGCCCTCGCTGGGCTGCTGTGCAGCTGGCCTTGCTGGGCTGCCTGGTGTGTTGGGCCCTGCAGGGCTGCTGTGGATGATGGGTTCTGCTTCATGGTTCTGCTTTGGACGAGGGGATTAAATGTAGTATCTCCAAATTTGCGGATGACACGAAGTTGGCTGGCAATTTGAGCTGCGAGAAGGATGCTATGAGGCTGCAGAGTGACTTGGATAGGTTAGGTGAGTGGGCAAATGCATGGCAGATGAAGTATAATGTGGATAAATGTGAGGTTATTCACTTTGGTGGTAAAGACAGAGAGACAGACTATTGTCTGAATGATGACAGATTAGGAAAAGGGGAGGTGCAACGAGACCTGGGTGTCATGGTACATCAGTCATTGAAGGTTGGCATGCAGGTACAGCAGGCAGTTAAGAAAGCAAATGGCATGTTGGCCTTCATAGCGAGGGGATTTGAGTACAGGGGCAGGGAGGTGTTGCTACAGTTGTGCAGGGCCTTGGTGAGGCCACACCTGGAGTATTGTGTACAGTTTTGGTCTCCTAACTTGAGGAAGGACATTTTTGCAATTGAGGGAGTGCAGTGAAGGTTCACCAGATTGATTCCCGGGATGGCGGGACAGACATACCAAGAAAGACTGGATCAACTGGGCTTGTATTCACTGGAGTTCAGAAGAATGAGAGGGGATCTCATAGAAACGTTTAAAATTCTGACGGGTTTAGACAGGTTAGATGCAGGAAGAATGTTGCCAATGTTGGGGAAGTCCAGAACCAGGGGTCACAGTCTAAGGATAAGGGGTAAGCCATTTAGGACCGAGATGAGGAGAAACTTCTTCACCCAGAGAGTGGTGAACCTGTGGAATTCTCTACCACAGAAAGTTGTTGAGGCCAATTCACTAAATATATTCAAAAAGGAGTTAGATGTAGTCCTTACTACTAGGCGGATCAAGGGGTATGGCGAGAAAGCAGGAATGGGGTACTGAAGTCGCATGTTCAGCCATGAACTCATTGAATGGCGGTGCAGGCTAGAAGGGCCGAATGGCCTACTCCTGCACCTATTTTCTATGTTTCTACTGCTGGCTCGACCTCCAGCGGCTGTCCCCTCATGATGGCAAGGTTGTGCAGCATGCGGCAGACCATGATGATGATGTTGACACGTTGAGGAGAATACTGCAAGGTGCCACCAGAGCGGTCCAGGCACCGGAACCTCTGCTTAAGGAAGCCTATGCACTGCTCGATGATGCACCTGCTGGCACAATGAGCATCATTGTATGCATACTCTGGCGCTGTCCTGGGGTTCCACAGTGGAGTGAGCAGCCAAGTGGACAGGGGATATCCCTTGTCCCTAAGCAGCCAACCACAATCCTGATTCAGGCCGGTCAAGACAGCGGGCACACTGGTCTGCCTCCCTTGCCCGCTGCCTGTCTGCACGGTGCTGATGGCGACGCCTTCTCCTGCGTGCTGCCCTGCTTCTGACCAGGTGTACCACGTGTCGCCCTCCCAACACTCCTCCCATCCTCAGGGTGAACCCTGCCAAGCAGGTCTCTGCAGCCCACAGGCTTCCAGTAAAGAGTCAGGCCTGAAAGTTGTACAAAAGTACAGGGGTATGTGCAAACCTCTGAGCAGCACTCAGCAAGTTGAATGAAGCAAAACAATTAATAAAACTACATGAAAAGACAAATACAGTGGATGATGTAATCTAAAATAAAAACACTAATAATTAATAAAATGATATGAAAAGATAAATACAGTGGATGATGTAATATTAAATAAAAACACTAAAATGAATTAAACTATTTCTCTACCAAAGGGCCCCGATTGCGGCAATAGTCTTGCGGTGTCCCGTTCGAGCAGCTGAAAATCCTTGTCTTTGCCACTTTTCAGCAGCCCGCACGCTGCAGAGCTCACCGCTGGAAAGTTACCTTTACAGCGGCTTCACCGCACTGTTTCCGGTGGAAGTGAACAGTACGCAAATCCTCCCCGAACTGAATATGGCTCAGGGAGGGAAAAGTACCTGACCGTGGCAGCCGATCAATTTTTTTGATCGACTGCCCTAACTCCGCGGTAGCCATCCTTTTGGGGACATCCTTTTGGCTCCTGTTTGACTGCCTGACTCTGACTCAGACTTAAATTCTGACTTTCTCTTGAACTTGTTCTTAGTCCAAGGGCTGCAGATAGGGCTTTAAACTAAATAGTGGGAGGGAGAGATCCAGTGAGTGGAAATTTAAAAAGTCAAAGGGAAAGGTGAAAGTCAAAGGGAAAGGAGAAAGCAAAAGTGCAGGGTAGTGATAGGGGTAATGATAACCAGAGTGTGACAGGCTGGGACAGAGCGTATATACATAAGACAAAATTAAAAGCTCTATATCTGAACGCAAAAAGCATTCGTAACAAGATAGATGAGTTGACGGCACAAATAGAAATAAATGGGTATGATCTGATAGCTATTACAGAGACGTGGCTGCAAAGTGACCAAGGCTGGGAACTAAATATGCAGGGGTATTTGCCATTTTGTAAGGAAATGCAGAAAGGAAAAGTAGGTGGGGTAACTCTGTTAATAAGGGATGAGATCAGTGCAGCAGTGAGAAACAATATTGGTTCAGAAGATCAAGATGCAGAATCAGTTTGGGTGGAGATAAGAAATAATAAAGGAAATAAGTCATTAGTGGGAGTGATCTACAGGCCCCCAAACAATAGCCACACTGTTAGACTGAGTATAAATCAAGAAATAATGGAGGCTTGTAAGACAGGTACAGCAATAATCATGGGTAATTTTAATCTTCATATTGATTGGACAAATCAAATTGGCAAAGGTAGTCTTGAGGAAGAGTTCATAGAGTGTATGCAGGATGGTTTCTTGGAACAATACATTGTGGAACCAATCAGGGTGCAGGCTATTTTGGATCTCGTAATGTGTGACGAGTCTGGATTTATTAATGATCTCATAGTGAAGGAACCTCTTGGATAGAGTGATCATAGCTTGGTAGAATTTCAAATTTAGTTTGAGGGTGAGAAAGCTAGATCCCAAACTAGTGTCATCAACTTAAATAAAGGTAATTTTAAAGGTATGAAAGCAGAGTTGATTAAAGTGAACTGGGAAAATATATTAAAGGGTAAGACTGTAGAAAAGCAGTGTCAAACATTTAAGGAGATATTTCATAACTCTCAACATACATATATTCCAGTGAGAAAAAGACTCTAAGAGAAGAATGAAACATCTGTGGCTAACTCAGGAAGTTAAGGATGGTATCAAATTGAAAACAATGGCATACAATGTTGCGAAGATTAGTGGAAGGCTAGAGGATTGGGACATTTTTAGAAACCAGCAAAGAATGACTAAAAAAATGATAAAGACAGAAAAGATAACACATGAGAGTAAACTAGCAAGAAAAAAACAGACAGTAAGAGCTTCTACAGGTATATAAAAAGGAAGTGAGTAGCTAAAGTAAATTCTCATCCCTTTGAGGATGAGATTGGGGAATTAATAACGGGTAAAAGAGAAATGGCAGAGACTTTGAATAAATATTTTGTATCGGTTTTCATGGTAGAAGATACTAAAAACATCCCAATAATTGATAATCAAGGACCTATTGCGGGGGTGGGGGTGGGGGGGGGAGGGTGGTGGGGGGGCGGGGGGGTTGTGACTTAAAACAATCACTGTCACTCGAGATAAAGTACGAGGCAAATAAATGGGACTAAAGGTGGACAAGTCCCCTGGACCTGATGGCCTGCATCCTAGGGTCTTAAAAGAAGTGGCTGCAGAGGTAGTGGATGCATTTGTTGTAATCTACCAAAATTCTCTGGATTCCGGAGAAGTCCCAGCGGACTGGAAAACAGCAAATGTAACACCCCATTTAAGAAAGGAGGGAGCCAGAAAGCATGAAACTACAGACCATCTGTCATTGGGAAAATGCTGGAGTCTATCATTAAGGACGTACTAGCAGGATATTTAGAAAATCAAAATGCTGTCAAACAGAGGCAGCATGATTTTATGAAGGGAAGTCATGTTTGACAAATTTGCTGGCGTTCTTTGAGGATGTAATGAGCAGGGTGGATAAAGGGGAACCAGTAGATGTCGTGTATTTAGATTCCAGAAAGCATTCAATAAGGTGCCACATAAAAGGTTACTGTACAAGATAAGAGCTCGTGGAATTGGGGGTAATATATTGGCGTGGATAGAGTAATGGCTAACTAACAGAAAACAGAGAGTCGGGATAAATGGGTCATTTTTGGGTTGGCAAACTGTAACTAGTTGGGTGTCACAGGGATCATTGCTGGAGCCTCAACTATTTACAATTTATATTAATGACTTGGATGAAGGGACCGAGTGTAACATAGCCAAATTTGCTGATGATACAAAGATAAGTGGGAATGTAAGTTGTGAGGAGAATGCAAATAATCCAAAAAGGGATATAGATAGGCTCAGTGAGTGAACAAAAATTTGGCAGATGGAGTATAATGTGAGGTTATCCACTTTGGTCGGAAAAATAAAAAAGCAAATTACTATTTAAGTTGGGAGAGATTACAAAATGCTGCAGTACAGTGGAATCTGGGGGTTCTTGTACAGGAAACACAAAAAGTAAGCATGCAGGTACAGCAAGTAATCTAGAAGGCAAATGAAATGTTGGCCTTTATTGCAAGGGGGATGGAGTATAAAAGCAGGGAAGTCCTGCTCCAACTGTACAGGGCATTGGTAAGACCACACCTGGGGCTAGATTTTACACTTTTGTGCATATCGCCCAAAAATGGGCGTTATTTCCGGCGTGGGCAGTAAAAATGGGTTTTCAGATCACCGGCTTCTTGCCCATTCTCAAAGCACCGAGTCTCCATTTTTGAAATTGAGCGATATGAAGTGGGCGGAGTAAAGTCCTTACTCTACAGTATGAAACCACACGAGGCACATTCTGGGGACAAGGTCACTCTGTGACCTTAACTCTTTATTCACAGGACTCCAAAGACGATGGCCCTGTATGGGACCTCCCTTTTTATACCTTTGTGATCAGGTCAGGAGTGTCTCCCACAAGTTCACCCCTTGTGATCAAGGTGTGCATCTAGGTTGAGTGTATACAGTAATACAGTGGTGTTACATTGTGGCTACATACATGACATCACCTCCCCCCTCCCCTGCCAAAGTTTTATTGGAATCATAGGTTTAGTCTTTCAGGTGGTCTACGCTCCCTCGTGGTGCGCCGCAGTTGGGGCTCTGGTTGTTGGACACTGACGTGAGTGTCTGTCACCTGTGGTGATTCCGGCATGTCCGGGCTGACCGCAGGGACTGTGCATTCTTCTGATTGCTCTTGTTGCTCGTTCACTGGCGGTGTTGTGAGCTCCATCTCATGGTCTTCTTCAGGTTCCTCCGTGTCGATGCTGAACCTTTTTTTTACTTGGTCCGGATGCTTACGGCACATCTGACCATTGTTGAGTTTTACCACGATGACCCTATTCCCCTCTTTGTCAATTACAGTGCCCTCAAGCCATTTGGGCCCCATGGCATGATTGAGGACGAATACAGGATCATTTATTTCTATACATCTCCCCCTCGAATTACGGTCATGGTACTCGTTTTGTGACATGCGCTTGCCCTCAACTATGTCAGTCAGGATTGGTGAATGAGGGGCAACCGAGTTTTGAGTGCCCGTTTCATTAGTAGCTCTGCGGGCAGGACCCCCGTGGGCGAGTGCGGTCGGGATCTATAGGCCAGCAGGAGACGTGATAGGCGGAATTGTAGGGAGGGTTCTTGAATCCTGAGCATACCTTGCTTAATGATTTGGACCGCACGTTCCGCCTGGCCATTGGAGGCCGGCTTGAACGGCGCAGTCCTGACGTGGTTGATGCCATTGCCCGATATAAACTCTTGGAATTCGTAGTTTGTGAAACATGGGCCATTATCACTAACCAGGATGTCCGGCAAGCCATGGGTTGCAAAGATTGCACGTAGGCTTTCCACGGTGGTGAATGATGTGCATGAATTCAGAATGATGCACTCGATCCATTTCGAGTACGCATCTACCACAATAAGGAACATCTTACCCATGAACGGGCCTGCGTAGTCAACATCAATGTGTGACCATGGCCTGATGGGCCAGGGCCACGGGCTGAGCGGGGCCTCCCTGGGGGCATTACCCAGCTGGGCACATGTCGTGCACCTGCGAACACAGTGTTCCAGGTCTGAATCAATTTCAGGCCACCAAATGTGTGACCGGGCAATGACCATCATCAACACAATGCCTGGGTGCTCGCTGTGGAGTTCCCTGATGAATGCCTCCCTGCCCTGCTGGGGCATAACTACCCGGCTGCCCCATAGTAGGCAGTCGGCTTGGATGGAGAGCTCATCCATCCGTCTGTGGAACGGTCTGACCTCCTCAGGACATGCTCCGTGTGCGGGCGCCCAATCCCCAGTCAGGACACATTTCTTAATCAGGGATAGGAGGGGATCTCTGTTTGTCCAGATTTTGATCTGGCGGGCTGTGATGGGGGAGCCTGAGCTGTCAAAGGCATCGACAGCCACGACCATCTCGGCGCTTTGCTCTGCTGCCCCCTCAGTGGTGGTCAGTGGAAGCCTGCTGAGCGCATCAGCGCAATTTTCAGTGCCGGGCCGGTGCCGGATGGAGTAGTCATAAGCAGCCAGCGTGAGAGCCCCTCGCTGTATGCAAGCTGATGCGTTGGCATTGATAGCCTTGCTGTCTGACAACAGGGATGTTAATGGCTTGTGGTCCGTCTCTAATTCAAACTTCCTACCAAAGAGGTACTGATGCATTTATTTGACACCATAGACACATGTGAGCTCTTCCTTTTCGACCATCCCATATCCCCGTTCTGCTTGAGAGCGCGACCTGGAGGCATAAGCCACAGGTTGTAGTTGACTCTGAGCATTGCCCTGCTGCAACACACATAGGACAATGCATCACATGTCAGAACCAATTTTTTACAGGGGTCGTACAGGGTCAACAACTTGTTTGAACAAAGTAGGTTTCGCGCCTGATCAAAAGCCCGTTCCTGACAGTCCTCCCAAAACCAATCGCAACCCTTACACAGGAGCACGTGTAGCGGCTCCAACAATATGCTCAAGTTCGGCAGAAAGTTCCCGAAATAGTTCAACAGTCCCAGGAATGAACGCAACTCCAATGTGTTGCAGGGCCTGGGTGCTCGTTGAATCGCCTCTGTTTTGGATTCGGTGGGCCGAATCCCATCTGCAGCAACCCTCCTGCCCAGAAACTCAACCTCAGGAGCTAAGAACACACATTTAGATTTCTTGAGTCGCAGGCCTACCCGGTCCAGTCGGCGTAGCACCTCCTCCAGGTTGTGGAGGTGTTCCTCGGTGTCTCGACCCGTGATGAGAATACGATCATTCCAGGAATGGATTTAAGCAGGCTTTCGATGTTTTGTTGAAAAATCGCGGCCGCTGATCGAATACCAAACGGGCACCTATTATAAACGAACTGTCCCTTGTGCGTGGTGATGGTGGTCAGTAGTTTAGATTCGTCGGCCAGTTCCTGCAGGTACAGCAAGTGAACAGGAAGGCCAATGGAATCTTGGCCTTTATTGTAAAGGGGATGGAGTATAAAAGCAGGGAAGTCTTGCTACAGTTGTACAGGGTATTGGTGAGGCCACACCTGGAATACTGCGTGCAGTTTTGGTTTCCATATTTACGAAAGGATATACTTTCTTTGGAGGCAGTTCAGAGAAGGTTCACAAGGTTGATTCCAGAGATGAGGGGATTTAAAACTGCCCATTTAACCATTTAAAACTGCCCATTTACCCATTTAAAACTGAGATGAGGAGAAATTTCTTCTCTCAGAGGGTTGTGGATCTGTGAAATTCGCTGCCTATGAGAGCTGTGGAAGCTGGTACATTGAATAAATTTAAGACAGAAATAGACAGTTTCTTGGATGATAAGGGAAAAAGGGGTTATGGAGAGCAGGCAGGGAAGTGGACCTGAGTCCATGATCAGATCAGCCATGATCGTATTAAATGGCGGAGCAGGTTCGAGGGGCAGTATGGCCTTCTCCTGCTCCTATATTTTATGTTCTTATGTTCTTATGTATTGTATTTATTTACATTTACGTATGTATTTATATAATTTGATTTGCAACAGTCATGATTGACTATCAGCAGATGTGAGGTCTTTCACATTTACCAGGATTGTTGTACTCAAAGCCTGCGGTCACGGTGTTCGTCTTTAGGTAAAGAATGATAATTTTCATAATAATTGTTATGTATGCAAACCTCACCAATGTGTAAGACTTGCCACTAGCGGGCACACCTGTGGGAGACCTAAGGATCACCTGTGCACCCTGGGGCAAGCAGGTATAAAATGTGATCCACCATGATGCTTCCCCACTTTGGAATTATATTAAAGAGACCAAGGTCACAATGGTTTGAGTTTACAACACAGTCTCATGGAGATATTCTGAACTTAACAACTGGTGACGAGTTACAGATCATGAACCTTCACGTGGAAATGGCTGCGGTTGATATTCTTGAGAGATTTGTTGAGGGTGATGATTGGGAAGCCTTCGTTGAGTGTCTCGACCAGTACTTCGTGGCCAATGAGCTGGACATGGCTGAGACGGCGATCAAGTGCAGGGCGATTCTCCTCACCATATGTGGGTCATCGTTATAAGGCCTCCTCAAAAATCTGCTGGCACCAGACAAACTACCGGCTAAGACTTACACAGAGCTGTGCACCCTGGTTCGGGAACACCTCAAGCCAAAGGAGAGCATCTTAATGGCCAGGTATCGCTTTTACACGCACCATCGCTCCGAGGGCCAGAACGTGGCGAGCTTTGTCGCCGACCTAAGACGCCTTGCGGGACAGTGCGAATTTGCAGAATCTTTGGGAGAAATGTTGCAGGACTTTTTCGTGCTTGGAATCGGCCATGAGGTCATTCTTCGCAAACTGCTGTCTGCCGAATCCCTAGATCTGAGCAAGTTCATCACGATAGCCCAGGCTTTCATATCCACGAGCGACAACACGAAAGAGATATCTTCACAACATCAAAGCTCATCGGTGTAGTGTCCTTAGATGCTCTAGTAATGAGTCCACGAGGCAGTGTGTTGTACTTGAACTGTAGTGACCTTAGTCCTTTATTAGTTAACTCCAGAGTGAGGATCACACCTGGTGGCCTGCCTTTTATACTAGGCCAGGCACACCTGTACAGGTAACCGACGAGTCTCCCACTGCTGTGCCCTCTGGTGGCATACCTTGACATAGTACCAACAGTAGCCATGTAGGATACATGACATCATTCCCCCCTGAGCCCTCAGTGCAAATCGCCTCTGTGTTGACAGTGCTTTGGGCTTAGCTCTATGTGGGTTATGTCTGGTTGACCCTTGGCGGGTCACTTCAACCTTGGGTGAGTAGTTGGTGCAGTAGTGTGCTGGTGGTTGCTGTTTGTGTGTGTGTGTCCCTGACCACTCCATTCTCTCCCCTGCCACATCGATTAGAGCGGGGGCTCCTGACAGTCATGTACATTCAAGTTCAGGTAAGTGGATTTTGCATTTTTTTTTTGTGTGGTTCCGTGGTGCGACATATACATTAGATGCCTTATAGTGTGAGGACAGGCTAGTTCCGGAGCTGCTGGATTGTGTCCCTGCAGTTTGGTGGCGGCTCAGTGCCCGGTGCTGGCAGGGGGAACCCGGTTGGCTCGCGTGGCCTGCTCTCGGGGCTGTTGCCGTGGTCCCTAGCTTCGGGACAGTTCACACATGCCTGTGACCTCCTTGTCCATTCTTTGCGCCCCGGGTGGCTGCTGCTCCCTGAGGGGCTGTCATCAAGCAGTGCACAGGGAACTGCTGACTCGCTGGCCTGAGCGTCGTTTGGTTTGGGATCCTGGTTGGTGCTTGTTTCCTTTGGGGGAACAGTGGCGGGTGACCCTACATCTAGGGGTACGGCCTTGTTGGCGGTGGTGACTGCGCCTTAGTACAGTCTGCTCCTTCAGACTCATGGCAGTTGGTGCCATCAGTTGCCTGAGAGGTGGAGCTGACCCAGGTCATGGTATCGATAATGGTGCCATTGCCCTGCTGAGGTCGCTTGCTCTGCAGCTCGTGTGTGTTGGCTGCTTGTGGCCACACTTCATGGTGCGTGACTCTGGTCCCCAGAATGCAGGCTACAGCATTGGGTAGCTCGCTGGACCTGTGTGCACCTGATAGGTGTCTGCCCGCTGCATTGGCTGCGTGCAGTAGAAATCCTGCATCGCACAACTTTTCGTTACTTATGATGGACACTCTGTGTGTCCAATCACGATCGTGCGACTTTTCCTCGCTGGTTGCATGTGCACAGTTCAGATCATCAATTACACAAGAAATTAGAGATGCATGCAATAAAGGTACAGCAGTTATCATGGGTGACTTTAATCTACATATTGATTGGGCTAACCAAACTGGTAACAATGCGGTGGAGAAGGATTGCCTGGAGTGTATTAGGGATGATTTTCTAGACCAATATGTCGAAGAACAAACCAGGGAGCTGGCCATCCTAGACTGGGTGATGTGTAATGAGAAAGGACTAATTAGCAATCTTGTTGTCCGAAGCCCCTTGGGGAAGAGTGACCATAACATGGTAGAATTCTTTATTAAGATGGAGAGTGACACAGTTAATTCAGAAACTAGGGTCCTGAACTTAAGGAAAGGTAACTTTGATGGTTTGAGGTGTGAATTGGCTAGAATAGACTGGCAAATGATACTTAAAGGGTTGACTGTGGATAAGCAATGGCAAACATTTAAAGATCACATGGATCAACTTCAGCAATTGTACATCCCTGTCTGGAGTAAAAATAAAACAGGGAAGGTGGCTCAACCATAACTAACAAGGGAAATTAATGATAGTGTTAAATCCAAGGAAGAGGCATATAAATTGGCCAGAAAAAGCAAAAACCTGATGACTGGGAGAAATTTAGAATTCAGCAGAGGAGGACAAAGGGTTTAATTAAGAGGGGGAAAATAGAGTACGAGAAGAAATTTGCCGGGAACATAAAAACTGATTGCAAAAGCTTCTATAGATATGTGAAGAGAAAAAGATTAGTGAAGACAAACATAGGTCCCTTGCAGTTGGATTCAGGTGAATTTATAATGGGGAACAAAGAAATAGCAGACCAATTGAACAAATACTTTGGTTCTGCCTTCACGAAGGAAGATGCAAATAACCTTCTGGAAGTACTAGGGGATCGAGGGTCGAGTGAGAAAGAGGAACTGAAGGATATCCTTATTAGGCAGGAAATTGTGTTCGGGAAATTGATGAGATTGAAGGCCGATAAATCCCTGGGGCCTGATAGTCTGCATCCCAGAGTAATTAAGGAAGTGGCCCTAGAAATAGTGGATGCATTGGTGATCATTTTCCAACAGTCTATCGACTCTGGATCAGTTCCTATGGACTGGAGGGTAGCTAATGTAACAGCACGTTTTAAAAAGGGAGTCAGAGAGAGAAAGCGAGTAATTATAGCCTGACATCAGCAGTGGGGAAAATGTTGGAATCAATTATTAAAGATGAAATAGCAGCGTATTTGGAAAGCAGTGACAGGATTGGTCGAAGTCAGCATGGATTTATGAAGGGGAATCCTGCCCAACAAATCTTCTGGAAATTTGAGGATGTAACTAGTAGAGTGGACAAGGGAGAACCAGTGGATGTGGTATATTTGGACTTTCAAAAGGCTTTTGACAAGGTCCCACACAAGAGATTGGTGTGCAAAATCAAAGCACATGGTATTGGGGGTAATATACTGATGTGGATAGAGAACTGGTTGGCAGACAGGAAGCAGAGAGTCGAGATAAATGGGTCCTTTTCAGAATGGCAGGCAGTGACTAGTGGAGTGCCGCAGGGCTCATTCCTGGGATCCCAGCTCTTTACAATATACATCAATGATTTGGATGAAGGAATTGAGTGTAATATCTCCAAGTTTGCAGATGACACTAAACTGGGTGGCGGTGTGAGCTGTGAGGGGGATGCTAAGAGGCTGCAGCATGACGTGGACAGGTTAGGTGAGTGGGCAAATGCATGGCAGATTCAGTATAATGTGGATAAATGTGAGGTTATCCACTTTGGTGGCAAAATCGCGAAGACAGAATATTATCTGAATGGCGGCAAATTAGGAAAAGGGGAGGTGCAACGAGACCTGGGTGTCATGGTTCATCAGTCCTTGAAAGTTGGCATACAGGTACAGCAGGCGGTGAGGAAGGAAAATGGTATGTTGGCCTTCATAGCTAGGGGATTTGAGTTTAGGAGCAGGGTGGTCTTACTGCAGTTGTACAGGACCTTAGTGAGGCCTCACCTGGAATATTGTGTTCAGTTTTGGTCTCCTAATCTGAGGAAGGACGTTCTTGCTATTAGGGGAGTGTAGCGAAGGTTCACCAGACTGATTCCCGGGATGGCAGGACTGACATATGAGGAGAGACTGGATCAACTGGGCCTTTATACATTGGAGTTTAGAAGGATGAGAGGGGATCTCATAGAAACATATAAGATTCTGATGGGATGGGACAGGTTAGATGCGGGTAGAATGTTCCCAATGTTGGGGAACTCCAGAACCAGGGGACAAAGTCTTAGTATAAGGGGTAAGCCATTTAGGACCGAGATGAGGAGAAACTTCTTCACTCAGAGTTCTTAACCTGTGGAATTCCCTACTGCAGAGAGTTGTTGATGCCAGTTCGTTGGATATATTCAAGAGGGAGTTAGATATGGCCCTTACGGCTAAAGGAATCAAGGGGTGTGGCGAGAAAGCAGGAAAGGGATACGGAGGGAATGATCAGCCATGATCTTATTGAATGGTGGTGCAGGCTCGAAGGGCCGAATGGTCTACTGCACCTATTTTCTATGTTTCTATACATTTTACATAATCGCGCGACTTTCCCTCACTGGTTGCAAGTACATAATTCAGATCATCAGTTACACATTTTAGATGATCAGTTACACATTTTGTCTCTAACTTCCAGTTCTTATTACATTGCTTGTGTGTGAAACTGTCCCTTTAATTGTAGTGGGTTGCAGGCCTCCTTTAAGAGAGCCTTGCTTGCTTTACCCCAATCCGCTTCTCCATTTGGTGCCACATGTAGCTCCATCGCGCTGCACCTCGTGGTCTGGCCGCGGTCATCTTTGTCTTCAGCGCATCGCCTCGTGGTTTGGGCGCCATCTTTCCTTCGTCCACGATGTCGACTGCGGTGATCCTCTTCTCCCCGGGTTCTGCCTCGGAAGTTGGGAAGTCGCTTCTGGATCCGATTTTTTTCCTCCAGAGTCCTGCCACTGGAGCCTGGAAGGTGCGTTCAGGTCGTTTCAGTTGGATCAGCTCTACGCAGTCGTGTTGAGCGATCTGTGTCTTGGGTGCTATGCTGGTCTGCTCTCCAGTGCCGGGCCCATTCTCAAGTGAGGGCTGGCCTTGTCTCTGAGCGCAGAGGGTTTTCATTGCTGGAGGGGTGAAGTCTTCGCACTTCCAATGGATCTTCTCCATCCACCTTCTGCCGAGCAGCGTTGGTCCATCACCTGCAACAATCCACAGAGGTAACTTGTGCACCGCGCCATCATGGAGTACCTTTACATTCACACTACCAACGACTGGGATAATTTCATTGGTGTAAGTGCGCAGCTTTGACTGAACCGGGATCAACTCGGGTCGTTCAGCCGGATTGTCCCATAGCCTCTCAAAGGCTCCTTTATTCATCACTGACTGGCTCGTCCCCGTGTCCACTCTCATGAAAACGGGAACTCCCTCTACCTTGACTTCCATCTTCAGCGGGGAACACTCGTTGGTGCAGGTAAACATGCTATGTACCTCCCCGTGGCACTGGGCTGCCTCTCTGCCTATTGATTCATAATCCATGCTGGATTCATGGCCATCTGCAGTCATAAAGCCCATCAATGTCGATTAAAGCACTATGTGTGCAAGGGCTGTGGAATAATGGGGCACCTCCAGCAAATGTGCAAGCAACCTCTGACTCACCACGTGGCAGAGTCGACAGAGGATGACCGATCCAACACATATCACGCTGAACGAGCAGGAGAGGCAACTCAAGCTGAGGATAAAGAGGAAGTGTATGGTGTACACACCTTCACCACCAAAAGCCCTCCGATAATGTTAAATGTTAAACTTAACTGCATTCCAGTCTCCATTGAATTGGACACGGGGGCGAGTCAATCAATCATGAGCCAGGAGGCTTTTGAGAAACTGTGGGGTAACAAGGCACAGAGGCCAAAACTGAGCCCGATTCACACAACGCTGCGCACTTACACCAAAGAACTCATACCTGTTATTGGCAGTGCAGCAGTGAAGGTATCGTACGACGGAATGGTGCATGATTTACCACTATGGATTGTACCAGGCGATGGCCCAACGCTGTTCGGCAGGAGCTGGCTAGGAAAGTTCCGATGGAACTGGGACGACATCAAAGCACTGTCTTTGGTGGATGACGCCTCGTGCGCCCAGGTGTTAAACAAATTCCCGGCATTATTCGAGCCAGGCATCGGCAACTTCACAGGCGCCAAGGAGCAGATCCATCTTGTTCCTGGGGCACGGCCCATTCATCACAAGGCCCGAGCAGTCCCATATATGATGTGAGAGAAAGTCGAGATCGAGCTGGACAGACTTCAACGAGAGGAGATCATATCGCCAGTCGAGTTCAACGAGTGGGCCAGTCCAATTGTGCCGGTGCTAAAGAGCAATGGAACGGTCAGAATCTATGGGGGCTACAAGGTAACAATCAACCGAGTCTCGTTTCAGGACCAGTATCCACTACCCAAAGCGGAGGACCTATTCACAATGCTAGCAGAGGGACAGTCATTCACCAAGCTAGACCTAACCTCCGCTTACATGACACAGGAGCTGGCTGAACTGTAAAGAAATTGACGTGCATCAACACGCACAAAGGACTGTTCGTGTACCACAGATGCCCCTTTGGGATTCGCTTGGCTGCGGCCATCTTCCAGAGGAACATGGAGAGTCTGCTGAAATCGGTTCCATGCACCGTGGTGTTCCAAGACAATATCTTGATCACTGGTCGCAACACCACCGAACACTTGCACAACCTGAAAGAGGTTCTAAAGCGACTGGACAGAGTGGGACTCAGGCTGAAATGCTCCAAGTGTGTTTTCCTGGTGCCAGAGGTCGAATTTCTGGGGAGAAAGATTGCAGCAAACAGCATCAGACCCACAGACTCCAAGACGGAGGCCATCAAGGATGCACCCAAACCACAGAATGTGACAGAGCTGCGTTCGTTCTTGGGACTCCTCAACTATTTTGGTAACTTTCTACTGGGGTTGAGTACTTTGCTGGAACCGTTGCATTTACTGCTACGCAAGGTTGACGACTGGGTTTGCGGTAAATCTCAAGAGACAGCCTTTAATAAGGCCAGAAACCTGCTATGCTCTAACAAGTGACTTGTATTGTATGACCCATGTAACCGTTTAGTACTAGCTTGTGATGCTTCGTTGTACGGGGTTGGTTGTGTGTTACAGCAAGCAAATGTGTCAGGCAAACTGCAACCAGTTACTTATGCACCCAGAAGTTTATCCAAGGCTGAAAGAGCCTACACTATGGTTGAGAAAGAAGTGCTAACATGTGTTTACGGGGTTAAGAAAATGCACCAATATCTATTTGGTCATCGGTTTGAGCTCGAAACCGACCACAAACCGTTTACTTCACTGCTCTCAGAAAGCAAAGGTGTCAACAACAATGCTTCGTCCCGCATCCAAACATGGGCACTAACATTGTCTGCATATGACAATGTAATCCGCCACAGACCAGGCACAGAGAACTGCGCTGACGCCCTCAATCGGCTGCCATTGCCCACCACCGGGGTGGAAATGGCGCAACCCGCAGACTATCTTCTGGTAATGGATACTTTTGAGAGTGAGGGTTCACCCATCACAGCTCGCCAGATCAGGACCTGGACTGGCCCAGACCCTGTGCTATCACTAGTAAAAAGATAGCTCAATGGGAGCTGGTTGGCGGTTCCCGGGGAAATGCAAGATGAAATTAAACCATTTCACCGACGCAAGAGTGAATTGTCCATCCAATCGGATTGTCTCCTATGGGGGAATTGCGCGGTTTTGTCAAAAAAAGGCAGGGACCTACACAGTACCAACCCAGGCATAGTCATGATGAAGGCTATCGACAGGTCGCACGTTTGGTGGCCCGGCATTGACTCCGAATTGGAGTCATGCATATACCAATGTAACACTTGCTCACAGTTGAGCAACGCACCCAGGGAGGCCCCACTGAGCCTGTGGTCATGGCCCTCCAAACCAGTGTCCAGGGTCCACGTAGATTTTGCTGGCACTTTTCCAGGAAAGATGTTTTTAGTAGCAGTGTTCACTTACTCTAAATGGAATGAATGTATAAAAATGTCATCATGTACGTTCACTGCCACCATTGAAAGCCTCAGGGCCATGTTCGCCATCCATGGTTTGCCTGACGTCCTTGTTAGTGACAATGGACCATGTTTCACCAGCTCGGAATTCAACGAGTTCATGACCCGCAATGGCATTAAGCATAATCAGGTCTGCCCCATTTAAGTCCCCATCCAATGGTCAAGCGGAACAGGCAGTCCAAACCATCAAGCAGAGCTTGAAACGCGTAACCGATGGCTCTTGCAGACCCGGTTATCTCGGGTCCTGCTCAGCTACTGGACGTGCCCCCACTCGCTCACCGGGGGTCCCCCTGCAGAATTGTTAATGGAGAGAGCACTCAAAACCAGGCTCTGCTTAATCCACCCGGATTTCAATGATCACGTGGAAACCCGGTGGCACCGGCGTAACGTGTACCACGATTGCGCGGCTGCATCGCGTGACATTGGGGTTAATGATCCGGTGTTTGTTCTAAATTACGGTCAGGGTCCCAAATGGATTGCTGGCACTGTTTTAGCCAAGAAGGGGAATAGAGTGTTTGTTGTTAAATTGTTGAATGGGCAAACGTGCAGAAAGCACTTGGATCAGACCAAACTGCGATTCATGGACAACCAAGAACAGTTTGAAGAAGACTTTACCATCTATGAACCACCAACACACACCCAACCAGCAATCGACCTTGCTGTCAACCACGAGGATGAACCCACCATGCCTGACAGTCCGATCAGACCAGCCGTGCTGCAGTGCAGCAATGATCCGATCAACTCACCCATGCCAGGACTTCAACTCACGCGATCGACCTGGAACACAGAGCGCCAGATCGCCTCAACCTGTAAATAACTTGTACATAAGACTTTGGGGGGCAGTGATGTTATGTATGCAAACCTCATCAACGTGTAAGATTTGCCACTGGGAGACCTAAGGGTCACCTGTGCACCCTGGGGCAAGCTGGTATAAAAGGTGAGCCACCATACTGCTTCCCCACTTTGGAGCTATAGTAAAGAGACCAAGGTCACAATGGTTTGAGCTTACAACACAGTCTTGTGGAGTTATTCTAAACTTAACAATAATCATGATTACATCTGTCAGTTATGTGTTGTATCAGTCTCTGTGACAGTACCTAGCAATGATATCACGCAATGATCTCATGCCATGTCGTCCTGTCACCTTTTACAGAAGAAGCTATCGACGATGGGATCTGAGCAGAGGCGAACGGGTGGGTGGGTCCACCAGTCCCCGGCAACATCACTGAGATGGAGCAGCCTTTTGAATGAAGCGATCTGCAATTTAAAAAATGGCAGCCACACTGCTGACTTTAGTTCAGAACAGTTCCACTTTTCCCTGGCAGTTTTTTGGGCGAGCGATATTGTAGGCGATATGTGTGCGAGGTGGCGAAAGTGACAGTGGGCAATCTCCTGGGCGTTAGTTTCACCAAATGTGCTCTTTACAACAAAAAAAATGGGCGGAAGTATTATTGAATGTCGGCGTTAATTCCGTGTGGAAAGTAACGCTGGCCGATATTATGGGCATTGGTTTCACCCATTCTGATGATTTTGCCCCCAAAAAGTGGGCGGGCAGTATTATTTTTTTCCCGGCATTACGCACATGGAGGAAGTAACATTCGCCGATAAGTTTCCGAAAAATGCCCGCCTGTTTCCATTTTGTGGTTAAATGGGCGATATATGGGCGTTATACATAATTTCAGCGGTAAAATGGACGTTAAGTGGACGGTAAGCCTGCAAAAAAATGTGGAAAATCTAGCCCCTGGAGTATTGCGTACAGTTTTGGTCTCCTTATTTGAGGAAGGATATAACAGCACAGGAGGCAGTTCTGAGAAGGTTCACGAGGTTGATTCCTAAGATGAAGCGATTGTCATATGAAGAAAAGTTGAGCAGTTTGGGCCTATATGCATTGTAGTTTAGAAACATATAAGATTGTGAAGGGTCTTGACAGGGTAGATGCAGAGAGGATGTTTCCCCACATGAGGGAATCTAGGACTAGGGGGCATAGTTTCAGAATAAGTGGCCGCCCATTTAAGTCAGAAATGTGGAGGAATTTCTTCTCTCAGAGGGTCATGAATCTTTGGAATGTTCTACCCGAGGGAACCGTGGAGGCTGGATCTTTGAATATATTTAAGATGGAGCTAAACACATTTTTGAATGATAAGGGAATCAAGAGTTATGGAGGGCAGGGAAGTGGAGTTAAGGCCAGGATCAGATCAGCCATGGGGCCAAATGGCTTACTGCTCCTCCTATTTCTTATATCCTTATGTTCTTATGTACATCTGCTATAAGATTTGCTACTGGTACTCTACTTGTAACAAGATTATCTGACTCATCAGAAATAATCGAATCATTCCAACTTTCAACTCCTTCTACATCTGTAGGTAAAATATGATCAATGTGACCAAACCTAACCGTTCCATGATCAAACATCTTCACCAAATATGTGCGAGGGCCACAAATCTTCACTACTCTTCCTGGTAACCACTTTAACCAGTTATGGTGATGGTTCTTCACTCTAACTTTCTGATTCAATTTCACACTTCTCTCTCTTACTCTATCTCTTTCATGATTCTCTTTCTGTCTTGATTGTTTTTCTTCTACTGACTGTGCCAAGTTTGGCTTTAATAACGAGAACCTGGTTCATGGCTGTCATATGAGAAACAACTCTGTTGGTGTGCTAACAGTAATTATATGAGGAGTATTACGATAAGTAATCATAACATTTGCTAGTTTGTGGTCCAACCGTTTCTTTGCCGTTTCTTTGGATTTAGAGCCAACGTTTGCTTGATGAGGGTACGGTTTACAATTTGTACTGTGCGCTCTGCTGCACCATTCGAAGCAGAGTGGTATGGTGGAACCTTGGTATATTTCACACCATTTCTGCTGATGAACTGCAAATCTTTCTGAACAAAATTGCGGTCCATTATCAGACACAATTTCTTCTGGGAGGCCATATGAAGAAAACAATCTTCGCAAATTGCCTAGTGTTTTAATTGTTGTTATTTTCCACATCGGAAACACCTCTACCCACTTAAATAACTATCAATCATGATGAATAATCGTTGTCGTTCTAGCTCAGCAAAATCTACATGTAACCTTTGCCACACCCTGGGAGGCCATTTCCATATCTGTAATGGTACTGATGATGGTTTCTTTCTTACCAATTGACATGTTGGATACTGACTAACGACATACTGTATAGTCTTGGATTGGACTGCCTGTTTCGCGGAACACTTTCGCATACTGCTTGATGACATCATCTTTCGATTAAAATTTCATTTACTCGTGAAAAATCTCTTTCCAGTCTAGCTTCAGTGATCCCAACCAACTTCTACCTATCGAGGCAGGCTTGTCTCTTGCCACTACTATGAGAGGCTAGCTCTGAAACTGATCCTTGTATTTCACCACTATGGTGATATATCCTGCCACACGGATTTGTTCTCCTGAGTAGCCTCACAGGTCTATCTTCGATTTCTCCAGTGGAAAATCACTCAACTTATCGAGATATAGCGATTCCTGTACTACGCTTACGGATGTACCATTTTCGATTTCCATGGGTATCCTTGTTCCTGCAATATCTACTTCAATGACGATACATGGTGAATCGTTGTTAGAAACCTTTGTGCTCCTGATAACGTGTATCTCCAGAACCTCCTCGTCCTGTTGCTTCTCTTCAATGCTATGTAGAGTCTGCCGATTTCTACTTCTAGCATTGAACATTTGTTCACTCTTCAGTCGGCATGCCTTCAGAAGGTGTCCAGTTTTTTTGCAGTAGAAACATTTTACCTTCACATATGGACAGAATTGAGCAATGTGCTGTCCCAGGCACTGACAGTATGACTTCAATATACCTTGGCCAGTTGTTGAGGCCTTGGGGCCCAACTGCCTTTTACTTTTAACCTGTAGGTGATTCACCTCGGTTGTCTGATGACTGGAAATGGTACAAAGTTCTCGGGAGTATTGGTCGACCATATTCATCGACATAGCTGTTTGACAAGCTAAACCAAATGTCAAGTTAACGGTTATCAACAATTTTCCTCTGATTGCTTCATTTTTCATCCCACAAACAAAGCGGCCATGCAATGCTCGTTCCTGAAAGTTTCCGAAATGACAGTGAATAGATAGCTTTTTTAAAGCTACAATCTACTCACTGATACTTTCATCAATTAATTGATCTCATATTCCACAATTATAACTTTGAGCAATTTCCAGTTGCTCAGGTCTGTAGTACTGTTCTAACTTGGTTAGAATCTCCATCAGTGGTGTGTCCTTCGGCTTGACGGGAACCAGCAAATTTTTCAGCGTTACATACACCTCGGGGCCTGCTTCAGTCAGGAAAATAGCCCATTTTCTTTCCAAAACCACCTGGTTATGGTTTTCATCATCGGGGGCTTCGACAATACTATTCGTGGTGAGAAACATTTCTCGCCGCTCAACAAACACTCCGAAAGTCTCCCGGTCATGATGGAACTCACCCAAGCTCCCTATTATTCCTATAGGCGCAGCCATCTGGACTCTGACAGTTCAACCAAGTGTGCTTGTAATGTACCGTGAATTTTTAGCTGTTCTGCAAAAAAAGAACCTCTCAAAATCTCTCTGTTGGTTGGTAGGATAATCCACCAACAAAAATTTCAGCCAGGGAATCCAATTATCCTAACCTACATCACCAATGTGATATATTCTTACAACATCACTAACAAACACACTCTGCAAGATGGCTCTTAACTGTCATCATGACACTTTTATTGTACTTATATCAGTAGTTGCATTACCACAGTGGTCCACTAGGTGGAGCAGTAGTCCACTAGGGGTGCTCTATTACAGAGGTTGGTAACACTCCACAGCCTGGCAAGTTCATTGATGTTAAACTAGGTGAACATTTGTGTATATGAGCATATCTAAATTTGTATTTACATAGCTCCAATATAAAATAAAAAATATTAACTCCAAATTTAGTTAACAAATCCGTTCAAATTTTTACCTTTTCTAATTACAGACTATATTTTACTGTATTATGTTATGATGTATTTATTTTCCTGTAACTAAGGTTTATGAACATTAATTCAAACGTTTATCATTAATGCTTTAGCAGTTAAAAATGTAACTTTGAAGATTGCTTGTTCCCCTGTCCAAAGGAATACACTTAAAAAAAAATTATTATTTATACGACTTTCACCTGAGTTCATTCATTGTAAATATTTTTGAGAGCAGGGGCTCTATTAAGTGTTCTATCTGTATCCCCATGATAGTTTAATAACTTGAAGCAGTAACAGTTAACAAATTGTATCAAATTCTCTGAAAGTTGGAAGCTTCTCAAAATTAAGAGAAATGTTCATGCACAGATATTTTGTTTATTTAAGATCTTTCAAAACAGGAAGCTCCTCAAAACCTTGGAAATTTGAGGTAAACAACTTTATAACAGAACTTTTGAATTAATACAGAAGCAGTATTTTGCAATCCCAGTCCCAGAAGCCATGCTGACCTACCTAGTAGGACAACAACTGCAGCACGACAACTGCAGGAAAAATGCAGAGAGCAGCGCCAGCACTTATACATGGCCTTTTTCGATCTTACGGAGGCCTTTGACACTGTCGACAGTCAGGGTTTATGAAGCATCCTCCTCCATTTTGGATGCCCCCGATAGTTTGTCAACATCCTTCGCCTGCTCCACGACGACATGCAGGCTGTGATCCTTACCAATGGATCCATCACAGACCCAACCCATGTCCCGACTGGGGTCAAACAGGGCTGCGTCATCGCTCCAACCCTCTTCTCAATTTTCCTCGCTGTCATGCTCCACCTCATTGTCAACAAGCTCCCCGCAGGAGTGGAACTAAACTACAGAACCAGTGGGAAGCTGTTTAACCTACGCCGCCTCCAGGCCAGGTCCAAGATCACCCCAACCTCTGTCGTTGAATTGCAGTGCGCATTCTGAAGCTGAACTTCAGGATATAGTTGATGTATTCACCAAGGCATATGAAAGCATGGGCTTTACACTTAACATCCGTTAAGGTCCTCCACCAGCCTGTCCTCGCCGCACAGCACTGCCCCCCCCCAGTCATCAAGTTCATGGCGTGGTCTTCGACAACGTGGACCACTTCCCATACCTCGGGAGCCTCTTGTCAACAAAGGCAGACATTGATGCAGGGATTCAACATCGCCTCCAGTGTGCCAGTGGAGCATTCAGTCGCCTGAGGAAAAGAGTTTTCGAAGACCAGGCCCTCAAACCTACCACTAAGCTCATGGTCTACATGGCTGTAATAATACCCACCCTCCTGTATGGATCAGAGGCATGGACGATGTACAGAAGACACATCAAGTCGCTGGAAATATATCACCAACGATGTCTCCGCAAGATACTGCAAGTTCCCTGGGAGAACAGACGCACCAACATTGGTGTCCTTGCCCAGGCTAACATCCCCAGCATTGAAGCACTAACCACACTCGATCAGCTTCGTTGGGCAGGCCACTTAGTTCGCATGCCAGACACGAGATTCCCTAAGCAATTGCTCTACGCGGAGCTCCTTCATGGCAAACGAGCTAAAGGTGGGCAGCGGGAAACGTTACAAGGACAGCCTCAAAGCCTCCCTGGTGAAGTGCGACATCACCACTGACACCTGCGAGCGTGAAGAGGTCAGGTGCAGGCAGCGGAAGGAGCATGCGACAAATCAGTCCCAGCCCCCCTTCTCCCGACGAATGTCTGTCCCACCTGTGACAGGGTCTATGGCTCTCATGTTGGACTGTTCCGCCACCAAAGAACTCACTTTAGTAGTGGAAGGAAGTCTTCCTCGATTCCGAGGGACTGCCTATGATGATGACTTAGTCGGTAAATGCCAATGGAATGGCTGGCTTGGAATGTTCTAGACAGGGATTCAGATAGTGCCATAAATGAAAAGCGGGACATATAAAGTCACCAAAAATATTTTATGATCTTATAATATATGAATGTAAATTTTGCTTCTGGTGCAAATCTATCTGTTCAGCTGCCTCCCCTCCTTCCTCTTGATCCTTCAGCCAATATTCCCTTAAATCCTTCTCCTATCCAGTTCTGATACCCAGCTCTCTCCAATTTCTCTCCAGGCTCATTTTACTGATGAGATCTGGCCTCTTGCCCCCTTGAATCCATTCCCATTAAACTCCTGAGCACCAAACTCCCTCTCCTGGCTCCATGTTACCTGACAGTGTAAATGCCATATCACATCCTTCCTCAAAAAGCCAAACCTTGACCCCTCTGTTGTTGCTAATTACTGGCGCATCTCCAAATTTCCTTTCCTATCCAAGGTCCTTGAACATGTTGTACCGCCAATCCATTTTCCACCCCTTCCATAGCACCAAAACAGACCTTACCAAAATCATAGTTGACATTCTCTATTATTATCTCTCCTAGTAGTCCTTGATCTTGCTGCAGTTTTTAATATAGTTCACTACACTATTGTCCACCTTTATCCAACTCAGTGGGACTGACCTCCTTTGTTTCCATTTTTCTTACCTGATCATAGCCAGAGCGCCTTCAGTAATGGCTTCTCTTCCTACCCCTACTATTTCATCTCTGAAGTGCCCCAAGGATCCATCCTGTGTTTACTACACTTAACTGTCTATATACTGCCCCTCAGCAACATCATCCACATACATGTCAGTTTCCACAATTATGCCGATGTCACCCACGTCTAAATCTCCATCATCTCTCAATCACTCCACTGTCTATTCTGACGGACTGTTTATCTGCTATCAAGCCCTGGATGAGCCTTAACATCCTCCAGCTAAATACTGCAAAATTGAAGCTATTATCTTGAGCCCCAGTAGCAGATTTTAAAATGGGGACTGATTTACTTATGTGTGCGCTGGTCGAATTATTTTGCACGCGCTAATCCCACTTCAGCTGCAGACTATACTTGGTCTTCACTTCTTTGTGTCACACCAGAGGAGATTGACTAGTTTTACTTATAAATGCAATGAAATAGATAAACGCATAATTACATTTAACTGTCCCAAGCCGAATTGCTGCATAGTTTCTGTTATAGAAATATTTTTACTTTTATTATTTAAACAAATTAAATTGCAAATCAGATGGAGAAGTCAGTAGCTACAGCATAAAATAAAAGGAACCAAAATTGTCAGGAGCATGATTTCTGCAAATCCTGCAGACATAGCTGCCATAAATTTGCTGCTGCTTTTTCTAAATCATCTGCCAACCCTGGATTCCTCCTTTCTCTGGGAAAGAACAACAATGAATGGAAATGATAAAATGTGGTATCTGATGTCACTACATCATTGCTGCATTTGCTCATGTCAGTACAAATATGAGCAGGCCACCTGGCCACCAGAATTTACCACGGGGGATGGCGGAGGGGGGGGGGGGGTGGGGGTGGCGTGCTAAAATGGCCAGAGATCTGGCGAACTGGAACTCCGACCCATTTTCCAATCAGGGCTGCTGAATATATATCAGGAAAACAGATGCTCCCAATTGGACAGTTTAGGCTTCACTGTCTAGGCTCATACATGAAGTTTGCTCACTTGAAATCTGATGGCACTCATGGAACCTTAGACCAACAAGAGTTTATTTTCAGCTTTACATCATCTTTGAGTTGTCAGCTTTTGTGAAGCTTATACTGTATGTGAAAATGACAGTCAGGAAAAGACTGTTGTGATGCATCACAATACAAACACTCCCGACTCTCCCGGAACCATGTGATCTCCTTAAGAAGGTGAAAAAAATAGATAAAAAGCTAGGCCAATCCAAGCTTTTAGGCAATTGAAACTAGTCCAAGAGATTACTTTGGCTCTGATTTATATTACTTGCTGTTTCATCAGTTTTCTGAGTTTTGTAGGTTGGCGTGTATGATTATTTTTCAAATAATACTTTATATGTAAATTTAAAATAGGAGGCTTACTTTTTTCTAGTGGTCAAGGCACTGCACCAGTGCTATGCATGATATGGCTGAGAGACCATCTGTAGCTCACTTTCCCTTCTCCCTCTCCTCCACCGCTCGTTAGTAGCTGTGTATTTGCGATGTTGTCAGAACTGCAATTCAACACTGCATCCTCCTTATAAGGTCTAGTTTTAATAAAATGATGGGCAACATTTTATGAGATCCACACTACTGTAGGTCCTCACGCACTTATTAAAAAATTGTGAGTGCACTGACTTTCCGATCCACCAGTGGTGTGAGGTATCAGAAAGTGTTGCCTTAAATGTCAGCCCTACATTTTAGAACAAAAGAACGTAAGAAATAGGAGCAGGAGTAGGCCATATGGCCCCTCGAGCCTGCTCCACCATTCAATAAGATCATGGCTGATCATCTGTCTCAACTCCACTTTCCTGCTTGATCTCCATATCCCTTGATTCCCAAGGCTCCAAAAATCTATGTATCTGAGCCTTGAATATATTCAGATAATCAACATCCACAGCCTTCTGAGAGAATTCCAAAGATTCACAACCCTCTGAGTGAAGAAATTCCTCCTCATCTCTGTCTTAAATGGCCTACCCCTTATCCTGAGACTGTGCCCCCTAGTTCTAGACATTCTAGCCAGGGGAAACAACCTCATCTATCCTGTCAATCCCCTTCAGAATCTTGTATGTTTCAATGAGGTCACCTTTCATTCTTCAAAACTCCAGAAGGTATAGGCCCATTCAACACCATCTCTCATCATGAGACAGCCCTTTCATCCCAGGAATCAATCGAGTGAACATTTGTTGTACCGCCTCCAAGGCAATTATATCCTTCCTTCGATAAGGAGACCAAAATTGTGCACAGTACTCCAGGTGTGGTCTCACCAAGGTCCTGTATAATTGTAGCAAGACGTCCTGGGGCTGAAATTGCCCACCACTGGAAACGGGGCATACGCACCCAGTTTCTCCTGTTTTTACTGGCACAGAGGATGTGATGGCCTCTTGAGCGAACTTCCGCTCTTTGCCTTTTTTTTCTTCGGCAGACCGGAAGTCGGGCGGTAGTGCGGCGGTGAGCACACTAGAGGGGCAGAAGTTGGGGGCGGGCGAAGTGCCCGCCGCTGTCAGTCATCAGTATAGCGCTGATGATATCATTACGGCACCGCATCACCACAGCTTTCCCCTTCACTTAAAGGGGAGGGCCTGTGCGATTGGTTAAGTTCGGTCCACTGGCCCACCAGCGAGGGATTTGGCCAGGCCAGCAGCCTGGCTCCCAAGAGGGGGTGCCAGGCTGCCTGTTGGCGGCCCAGCCGAACCCGGGGACGTAACTGTCGGCCCGATATGGCAGTCGGCTAACAAAAAAAATAACATGGCGGCAGCAGCAGTGCATCCTCCCCTTTAATGGGAGCCGCACCGCCATTTTAGAAGGACTACAACCTCATTGCACTGTCGGGAAAAAGCAGCTTTTGGCACCATCCGGCAGGAGGAAGATTTTTTCAGTGGGGGAGGAACATTGGTGCACTTAGGACAGATCGGCAGCAGCGGAGTGGTAGTCGGGGGAGCAGATCACTACCGGGATACTGCAGGAGCGGAATTTTTAAAATGGCAGCCATTACACGAAAAATGTTACAAACATTAATATAGATTGTAAATAGTTGAGGCCTCAGCACCGATCCCTGCGGCACCCATCATCATAGGCAGTCCCTTGAAATTGAGGAAGACTTGCTTCCACTCCTAAAGTGAGTTCTTTGGTGGTTCAACATGAGAGCCACAGTCCCTGTCACAGGTGGGACAGATATTCGTCGGGGGAAGGGGGGGGTGGCACTGATTTACCACACGCTCCTTCCACTGCCTGCGCCTGATCTCTTCATGCTCGCAGCATTGAGATTCGAAGAGCTCAATGCCCTCCCGGATGCACTTTCTCCACCTAGGGCGGTCTTCTGCCAGGGTCTCCCAGGTGTCAGTGGTGATGTCGCACTTCACCAGGGAGGCTTTGAGGATGTCCTTGTAACATTTACACTGCCCACCTTTGACTCGTTTGCCATGAAGGAGCTCCGCATACAGCAGTTGTTTAGGGAGTCTTATGTCTGGCATGTGAACTAAGTGGCCTGCCCAACAAAGCTGATCTAGTGTGGTTAGTGCTTCAGTGATGGGGATGTTAGCCTGGGCAAGGACACTGATGTTGGTGCGCCTGTCCTCCCAGGGGATTTGCAGGATCTTGCGGAGACATCATTGGTGATATATCTCCAGCGACTTGATGTGTCTTCTGTACATCGTCCATGCCTCTGACCCATATAGAAGGGTGGGAATTACTACCACCCTGTAGACCATGAGCTTGGTGGTAGGTTTGAGGGCTTGGTCTTCGAACACTCTTTTCCTCAGGCGGCCGAAGGCTGCACTGGCGCAGTGGAGGCGATGTTGAATCTCTGCATCAATGTCTGACAAGAGGCTCCCGAGGTATGGGAAGTCGTCCACATTGTCGAGAGCCGCACCGTGAATCTTGATGACTGGGGGGCAATGCTGTGTGGAGAGGACAGCTTGGTGTAGGACCTTTGTCTGCGGCACCCCATTAGTTACTGTTTGTTAAACGGAAAATGACACATTTATCCCCACTCTCTGTTTTCTGTTAGCTTGCCAATCCTCTATCCATGCTAATATATTACCCCCAACACTGTGAACTTTTATCTTGTGCAGTAATTTTTTACGTGGCACCTCATTGAATGCCTTCTGGAAATCCAAATATACCACATCCATTGGTTCCCCCTTATCCACCCTGCTCGTTACATCCTCAAATAACTCCAGCAAATTTGTCAAACATGATTTCCCTTTCATAAATCCATGCTGACTCTGCTTGATTGAATTATGCTTTTCCAAATGTCATGCTACTGTTTCTTTAATAATGGACTCCAGCATTCTCCCAACAACAGATGTTAGGCTAATTGGTCTATAGTTTCCTGCTTTCTGTCTGCCTCCTTTTTAAAATAGGGGCATTACATTTGCAGTTTTCCAATCCGCTGGGACCGCCCCAGAATCTAGGGAATTTTAGTAGATTACAACCAAAGCATCCACTATCCCGGCAGCCACTTTTTTCAAGACCCTAGGATGTAAGCCATCAGGTCCAGGGGACTTGTCCGCCTTTAGTCCCATTATTTTAATGAGTACTACTTCTTTAATGATAGTGATTGTATTAAGTTCCTCCCTCCCTATAGTCCCTTGATTATCCACTATTGAGATGTTTTTAGTCTCTTCTACCGTGAAGACCGATACAAAATATTTGTTCAATGTCTCTGCCATTTTCCTGTTCCCCGTTATTAATTCCCCAGTCTCATTCTCTAGGGAACCAACATTTTCTTTTGCTACTCCCTTCCTTTTTATGTACCTGTAGAAGCTCTTACTGTCTGTTTTTATATTTCTTGCTAGTTTACTTTTATAATTTAGCTTCCCTCTCTTTATCATTTTTTTAGTTGTTTTTTGCTGGCTTTCAAAAGTTTCCCAATCCTCTGGCCTCCCACTTGTCTTGGCCACGTTGTATGCCTTTGTTTTCAATTTGATACCATCTCTTATTTCCTTAGTTAGCCACGGATGGTTATCCCTTTTCTTACAGTCTTTCCTTCTCATTGGGATATATTTTTGTTGTGAGTTATGAAATATCTCCTTAAATGTCTGCCATACTTTAATCTATTTTCCCAGTCCACTTTAGCCAACTCTGCCCTCATACCTTTGTCTCCTTGGTTTGAAATCCAACTTTCTCACCCTCCAACTGAATGTGAAATTCAAACATGTTATGGTCACTCAGTCGAGATCGTTTATTAATCCTGTCTCATTACACTGTGCCAGATCTAAGATAGCCTACTCCCTGGTTGGTTCCGCAACGTACTGTTCAAGAAACTATCCCAGATACACTCTATAAACCCTGGCCAATTTGCTTTGTCCAATTAATATGAAAACCATAAATCCACTATCTCCGCAGCCACCCTTTTCTCTTTTTATCAATTTTTTTGGTAATCCTTTGCTGGTTTCTGAAACTCTCTCAATCCTCAGTTTACTACTATTATTTGCAACATTATAAGCTTCTTCTTTCAATCTAATACTATCCTTAACTTCTTTAGTTAGCCACGATGGATCACTTGTCCTGTGTAGTTTTTGTTTCTCAATGAAATGTATTTTTATTGAGAATTATGAAATGTTTCTTTAAATGCTAGCCACTGCTTATCTATTGCCATACCTTTTAATCTATTTTTCCAATCTACCTCAGCCAACTCATCCTTCATAACTATGTAATTGGTTTTATTTCAGTTTATTTGGCTGAAATTGCTTGCACTCTATTTCAAGTGTTTTTACCGCCACGGTGGTTGTCCTTCATTGAAATATCTGTGAACTCATGTGGAAGCAAGTCATCCTCGTTCGAGGGATCGCCTAGGATGATGATGGTTGACGAAGCCTCTTGAGCGAAATTCTGCTCTTCGGCTTTTTTTTTCAGGCAGAACAGAAGTTGCCCATAATATTGGCAGTAATACGATGGTGAGCACACTAGAGGGGCGAAAGTTCGTGGGGCAGGGGGTTTGTAGTGTCCGTCACTGTCAGTCATCACTGTGGTGCATCACCATAGCTCTCCCCTTCACATTTTAAAAATTTCAGATTTTAAAAGTTCAGTCCACTGGGTCACCAGCCAGGGTTACAGCCAGGCCAGCGACCCAAGTGGGGATGCCAGGCTGCCTGTTGGCTGCCCGGCCGAACCTGGGGCAGAATTGTCGGCCCGACATGGCAGTTGGCCGACAAAAAAAAACATGGCGGCAGCCATCGTGGCTAACTAAAAAAGGTAAGGATAGTATTAGATTGAAAGAATAATCTTATAATATTGCGAAGAATAGTAGTAAGCCTGAGGATTGGGAGAGTTTCAGAAGCTATGGCCACTTAAAGCCAATAGACCCAAATTAGCACGTATTGAGACACAAATACGGACTTACACTACAGGAATCATTCCGGTGCTCGGCAGTGCAATGTTGGCTGTCGCACACAATGGGTTAGTGAATCGGTTGTCGCTCTGGATTGTCCCAGGCAATGGTCCCGCACTGTTGGGGAGGAGCTTGTTAGCCAAGATGAACTTGAAACTTGAGATGTTCACGCAATGTCATCTGTGGAGCAAAGTTCGTGCTCACAAGTCCTAGAACAATTCGATTCACTATTCCAACCTGGCGTCGGGACTTTCAAAGGCACCAAAGTAGTGATACACATCACCCCGGACATAGAAACATAGAAACATAGAAAATAGGTGCAGGAGTAGGCTATTCGGCCCTTCGAGCCTGCACTGCCATTCAATGAGTTCATGGCTGAACATGCAACTTCAGTACCCCATTCCTGCTTTCTCGCCATACCCCTTGATCCCCCTAGTAGTAAGGACTTCATCTAACTCCTTTTTGAATATATTTATTGAATTGGCCTCAACAACTTTCTGTGGTAGAGAATTCTACAGGTTCACCACTCTCTGGGTGAAGAAATTCCTCCTCATCTCAGTCCTAAATGGCTTACCCCTTATCCTTAGACTGTGTCCCCTGGTTCTGGACCTCCCCAACATTGGGAACATTCTTCCTGCATCTAACCCGTCAGAATTTTAAACGTTTCTATGAGGTCCCCTCTCATTCTTCTGAACTCCAGTGAATACAAGCCCAGTTGATCCAGTCTTTCTTGATAGGTCAGTCCCGCCATCCCGGGAATCAGTCTGGTGAACCTTCGCTGCACTCCCTCAATAGCAAGAATGTCCTTCCTCAGGTTAGGAGACCAAAACTGTACACAATACACCAGGCCAGCGCAGAGCGGTGCCATATGTGATGCGGGAAAAGATCGAGAGCGAATGGACCGGCTGTTGAGAGAGGGCATCATCTCGCCTGTTGAATTCAGCGACTGAGCGAGCCCCATCATTCCCATCCTAAAAGCGGATGGCTCTGTCAGGATCTGTGGCGACTACAAGGCCACCATCAATCGGGTGTCCCTACAAGACCAATACCCGTTCCCGAGAGTGGAGGACCTCTTCGCCACGCTGGCAGGCGGCAAGCTGTTCACCAAGTTGGACCTCACTTCAGCCTATATGACCCAGGAACTGGCCGACGAATCTAAACTACTGACCACCATCACCACGCACAAGGAACTGTTCGTTTATAATAGGTGCCCATTTGGCATTTGATCAGCGGCCGCGATTTTTCACGAAACATGGAAAGCCTGCTTAAATCCATTCCTGGAACGATCGTATTCCAGGACGACGTCTTCATCACGGGTCGAGACACCGAGGAACACCTCCACAACCTGGAGGAGGTGCTACGCCGACTGGACCAGGTAGGCCTGCGACTCAAAGGGCCCAGGTTTCCACACGATAAAAAACGGGCGCCCCTCCGAGCTGGGCGCCCGTTTTTCGCGCCTAAAATGGCGCCTAAAAAAAACCTCGCAATTCTGGAGCGTTCTGCAGCTCCTTGTCTGCCTGGCGCGGCGCCCAGGGGGGCGGAGCCTACACTCGCGGCGATTTTGTAAGTGGGAGGGGCCGGGTACTATTTAAATTCGTATTTTTTCTGCCGGCAACGCTGCGCGTGCGCGTTGGAGCGTTCGCGCATGCTCAGTGTGAAAAAAACATTGGCACTCGGCCATTTTTGTAGTTCTTTGTAGCTGTTTAATTTTTGAACATTTTTCATCATGTGCCATCAGCACATCAGCACTTGCAGCCTTCTCACTGTCTCCTTCCCCCCCCCCCCCCCGCGGGAACGAAACGGCTGTTCCCTTCCCCCCCTCCCCCCTCCCCCGCGGGAACGAACGCCTGCAGCATTCTCCGTGCCTGAAGCACTTTCACACAGGTAGGAAGATGGTTATTTAATCTTTTCTTTGCTTATAAATGTTTATTCAGGTTGGATTTATTTGTATAATATTTGTAGAAGTATAAATAAGGATTTATTGTAGAATTTAATGAGTTCCCTTCCCCCCCTCCCCCCCCACCTCGTTCTGGACGCCTAATTTGTAACCTGTGCCTGATTTTTTAATGTGTAGAACAGGTTTTTTCAGTTCTACAAAAATCTTCACTTGCTCCATTCTAACTTAGTTTGGAGTACGTTTTCACTGTGCAAACTTTGAAATCAGGCGTCAGTGGCCGGACATGCCCCCTTTTCAAGAAAAAATTCTGTTCCAAAGTAGAACTGTTCTACCTGACTAGAACTGCAGAAAAAAAAATGTGGAGAATTGCGATTTCTAAGATAGTCCATAATCCACCAGTTGCTCCTAAAAATCAGGTGCAAATCATGTGGAAACTTGGGCCCAAGAAGTCTAAATGTGTGTTCTTAGCTCCAGAGATTGAGTTTCTGGGCAGGAGGGTTGCTGCAGATGGGATTCGGCCCACCGAATCCAAAACAGAGGCGATTCAACGAGCACCCAGGCCCTGCAACACATCGGAGTTGTGTTCATTCCTGGGACTGTTGAAGTATTTCGGGAACTTTCTGCCGAACTTGAGCACGTTGTTGGAGCCGCTACATGTGCTCCTGCGTAAGGGTTGCAGTTGGTTTTGGGGGGACTGTCAGGAACGGGCTTTTGATCGGGCTTGAAACCTACTTTGTTCAAACAAGTTGTTGACCCTGTACAACCCCTGTAAAAAATTGGTTCTGACATGTGATGCATCATCCTATGGGGTTGGGTGCATGTTGCAGCAGGGCAATGCTGAGGGTCAACTACAATCTGTGGCTTATGCTTCCAGGTCGCTCTCTCAAGTAGAACGGGGATATAGGATGGTCGAGAAGGAAGCGCTTGCATGTGTCTATGGTGTAACAAAAATGCATCAGTACCTCTTTGGTAGGAAGTTTGAATTAGAGACGGACCACAAGCCATTAACATCCCTATTGTCAGACAGCAAGGCTATCAATGCCAATACATCTGCTCGCATACAGCGATGGGCTCTCATGCTGGCTGCTTGTGACTACTCCATCCGGCACAGCCCGGCACTGAAAATTGCGCTAACGCGCTCAGCAGGCTACCACTGGCCACCACTGAGGGGGCAGCGGAGCAAACCGCCGAGATGGTCATGACTGTCGATGCCTTTGACAGCGCAGGCTCCCCCATCACAGCCCGCCAGATCAAAATCTGGACAAACAGAGATCCCCTCCTATCCCTGATTAAGAAATGTGTCCTGACTGGGGATTGGGCGCCCGCACACGGAGCATGCCCTGAGGAAGTCAGACCGTTCCACAGACGGATGGATGAGCTCTCCATCCAAGCCGACTGCCTACAATGGGGCAGCCGGGTAGTTATGCCCCAGAAGGGCAGGGAGGCATTCATCAGGGAACTCCACAGCGAGCACCCAGGCATTGTGCTGATGAAGGCCATTGCCCAGTCACACGTTTGGTGGCCTGGAATTGATTCAGACCTAGAACACTGTGTTCGCAGGTGCACGACGTGTGCCCAGCTGGGCAATGCACCCAGGGAGGCCCCACTCAGCCCATGGCCCTGGCCCACCAGGCCATGGTCACGCATTCATGTTGACTACGCGGGCCCCTTCATGGGAAAGATGTTCCTTATTGTGGTAGATGCGTACTTGAAATGGATCGATTGCATCATTCTGAATTCATCCAAGTCATCCACCACCGTGGAAAGCCTATGTGCGATCTTTGCAACCCACGGCTTGCCGGACATCCTGGTTAGTGATAATGGCCCATGTTTCACAAACTACGAATTCCAAGAGTTTATGTCGGGTAATGGCATCAACCACGTCAGCACCATTCAAGCCGGCCTCCAATAGCCAGGCGGAACGTGCGGTCCAAATCATTAAGCAAAGTATGCTCAGGATTCAAGGACCCTCTCTACAATGCCGCCTATCGCGTCTCCTGCTGGCCTATAGATCCTGACCGCACTCGCTCACGGGGGTCCCGCCCGCAGAGCTACTAATGAAACGGACACTCAAAACTCGGTGGTCCCTCATTCATCCAGTCCTGACCGACATAGTTGAGGGCAAGCGCAAGTCACAAACCGAGTACCATGACCGTAATTCGAGGGGGAGATGTATAGAAATAAATGATCCTGTATTCGTCCTCAATCACGCTATGGGGCCCAAATGGCTTGAGGGCATTGTAATTGATAAAGAGTGGAATAGGTTCATCGTGGTAAAACTCAACAATGGTCAGATATGCCGTAAGCATCTGGACCAAGTAAAAAAAAGGTTCAGCATCGACACGGAGGAACCTGAAGAAGACCATGAGATGGAGCTCACAACACCGCCAGGGAACGAGCAACAAGAGCAATCAGAAGAATGTACAGTCCCTGCGGTCAGCCTGGACAGGCCGGGATCACCACAGTGTCCAACAACCAGAGCCCCAACTGCGGCGCTCCACGAGGGAGCGTCGACCACCTGAAAGACTAAACCTATGATCCCAATAAGACTTTGTGGCGGAAGGTGATGTCATGTATGTAACCACAATGTAACACCACTGAATTACTGTATACACTCAACCTAGATGCACACCTTGACCACAAGGGGTGAACTTGTGGGAGACACTCCTTACCTGATCACACAGGTATAAAAAGGGAGGTCCCACGCAGGGTCATCGTCTTTGGAGTCCTGTAACTAAAGAGTTAAGGTCATAGAGTGACCTTGTCCCCAGAATGTGCCTCGTGTGGTTTCATACTGTAGAGTAAGGACTTTACAACTCTCAAAAATAAAGTGAAATTCGATCGTATTATGATCACTCTGCCCCAGAGAATCCTTTGGTATGAGATTGCTAATTAACCCTGTCTCATTACACAATACAAGATCTAAAATGTTCTCCTCCTCAATTCTTTTGGGAAGGTTTCTTGCCTCCACTGCCGAGATTGGCAGAGTTGAATTGAAGAGCACACTATTACAGGCATAGACCCTCGTTCCATCTCTCTGTGGTGCAGTTTGGAACATTCTTGAGAATAGCCCTCAAGGACGACGTTGTTCTAGACTGTGGCCTCAACCACAATGTTAGTGAATAACCCTAATCCAATTACTCTCCTCATAAATGGCAGTAAGGTGACCAGCTCCTCCACTGCATGCCAACTAAATTTACATCAATAAAAGATTTCAGTTAAATTATATTACTTAAATAACATGACTTTATCTGTTACTTTAATGGAAATGTTAGCCCATGCCATCTAATCCTAAAAGAAAAAAAAATTCTGAACATTTTATTCGACAATCACTTTGTAATAATTGCTTTAATAGTATATGTGAGATGTGACATAAATATACCAAAAGAACACTTTTAAATGTATTAAAAAGTAATAGACTGGCTTTGATGGTTTAGATTATCAAAACATGAAAGTATTGCAAACACATATTAAGAAACATAAACGATTCCTTCAAAAAAAGGTTTATAAATTATTTCTAACTTATTTTAAAATTAGGCCAAAAAGATACCATAATCCTAGAAGGTTAGTACCCAGACTCGTTTATTAATTTGAATAAAAGGAAACAATTACTTAACTACCATAATGAGAATAAATTTATCAAACAAAAATATTGAATACTTATTACTTTTAGTTAACATGATAGACTTTAGTGGCACAGTCGTACATGATCACTGATTTAGGCAATTAGTTTTGAATTTAGAAATAGAATCATTATTTTAGGGTAATGTTAAATAATGACACAGTGCTCCAGGATCTTCAATAGACACAAAATTAAACCCACAATGTGTATCATTTGAAAGAGCAACATATACTCAGTTTTGTCATAGTGAAAGCAACTCTCCAGAATTCATATTCATTTTCTTTTTGAGCCCCAGCCAAACTCTACAGAAAATTGTTTATCCAGAAAGTTTTAACTTTTATGAAACACCGTCCCATGTAGGAAATTCAATTCAAGAGCACTAAAGAGAATCAAGAGACAAGTTTTAAATTAAGCTGTGTAATTTTGACATTATATGGTACAGAGTATAATGTGCTGTTTTTTTACCTTGCTCTAACATGTTACAATTCTCTACGCACTTTCATTTGTGATTAGTGCCAGTTTCTTTTTTCTAACTGGTGTCTCTCCTCTCACTCTGAGTCCAAATACACACTCACCTCTTGTTGTTGCCTTCATAGCAGTCACAAACAGCATTTTGTTCTCACGTGGTAGCAACTGCAGGACAAAGAACTCCTCTCATGGCTCCTTCCTTAGTTCACACTTCAGCCACTTACTTTCCATTTAGCACCTCTGCACACTGCTTACATCTTGCTTCTTCTCCATCTCAGCATCTGCACATCAAGCAGAAGCCTCACACATCTGCAATCACCTTTTCAGCAGCCACTCACTAAATCTTGCCCGATGTTCCCATGGGAGTGGCACTGGTGCAACAGTAACGATACATGTTGGCCTCTCATAGGCGGTCAGCACAACTTCTACCTAACCTCAGTGGTGGGCAAATTATTGGAAAAAATTCTGAGGGACAGGATAAATCGTCATTTAGAAAGGCACGGATTAATCAAGGACATTCAGCATGGATCTGTTAAGGGAAAGTTGTGTCTGACTAACAAGTGAATTTTTTGAGAAGGTAACAAGGAGGGTCGTGAGAGTAATGCATTTGATGCCATCTACATGGATTTTAGCAAGGCCTTTGACAAGGTCCCACATGGCAGGTTGGTCAGAAAAGTAAAAGCCCATGGGATCCAAGGGAAAGTGGCAAGTTGGATCTAAAATTTGCTCAGTGGCCGGAAGCAAAGGGTAATGGTTGACGGGTGTTTATATAACTGGAAGACTGTTTCCAGTGGGGTTCTGCAGGGCTTTGTACTAGATCCCTTGCTTTTTGTGGTATATATCAATGATTTAGACTTCAACGCAGGGGGCATAATTCAGAAGTTTGCAGATGATACCAAAATTGGCTGTGTGGTTGATAATGAGGAAGAAAGCTACAGATTGCAGGAAGATATCAATGGACTGGTCAGGTGGATAGAAAAGTGGCAAATGGAAGTGTGAGATAATGCATTTGGGGAGGGCTAACAAGGCAAGGGAATACACAATAAATGGTAGAATAAAGAGAAATGTAGAGGAGAGAGGGACATTCAAGTGCATGTCCACAGATCCCTGAAGGTAGCAGGACAGGTAGATACGTGGATAAGAAGACACACAGGATACTTTCCTTTATTAGTCGAGACATAGACTATAAGAGCAGGGAGATTATGCTAGAACTGTATAAAACATTAATTAGGCCACAGCGTACAGTTCTGACCACTACATTACAGGAAAGATGTGATAGCACTGGAGAGGGTAGAGGAGATTTACAAGGAACTTGCTAGGACTGGAGAATTTTAGCTGTGAGGAAAGATTGAATAGGCTGGAGTTGTTTTCTTTGGAACAGAGGAGGCAGAGGGAAGATTTCATTGAGGTGTATAAAATTATGAGGGGCCACTTCAGAGTGAATAGGAAGAATCTATTCCCTTAGCAGAGAGGTCAATAACCAGGGGGCATAAATTTAAAGTAATTGGTAGAAGGATTAGAGGAGAGTTGTGGAGAACATTTTTCACCCAGAGGATGGTTGGGGTCTAGAACTCACTGCCTGAAAGGACAGTAGATGCAGAAACCCTCATCACGTTTAAAAGGTACTTGGATCTGCAAGTGCCGTAATCTGCAAGGCCAAGGACCAAGAGCTGGAAAGTGGGATTAAGCTGGATAGCTCTTTGTAGGCCGGCGCGGACACGATGGGCCAAATGGCCTCCTTCTGTGCAGTAAATTTCTATGATTCTATGATTCTTCTCCCATGCCACCCACTGAACCCTCTCAACCAATAACCACCATGGTGCCAGAAAGCCACTGAGCCAGAATGCCTTGGCTGCAGCCAGGCTCTTATAGGCTCGAGTTCTCTAAAGTCAAGGGTCGCAACATGAGCAAGAGCAGCCTTCCATTAGCTTTGCAGATACCACTAGGGGAACACCACGTAGGAGTAGTAGACATAGGAATCATTCTTTTAAAAAAGACATTGTGCATTGATACTTAGATGGAAGATGAGTTCAATGGAATTATTGTGCTTCATATTAAATTCATCACTCTAATAGAAACATACAAAAATAGAAACATAGAAAATAGGTGCAGGAGTAGGCCATTCGGCCCTTCGAGCCTGCACCGCCATTCAATAAGAACATTGCTGATCATTCCCTCAGTACCCCTTTCCTGCTTTCTCTCCATACCTCTTGATCCCTTTAGCCGTAAGGGCCATATCTAACTTCCTCCTGAATATATCCAATGAACTGGCATCAACAACTCTCTGCGGCAGGGAATTCCACAGGTTAACAACTCTCTGAGTGAAGAAGTTTCTCTTCATTTCAATCCTAAATGCCTACCCCTTATCCTAAGACTATGTCGCCTGGTTCTGGACTTCCCCAACATCGGGAACATTCTTTCTGCATCCAACCTGTCCAGTCCCGTCAGAATCTTATACGTTTCTATGAGATCCTGTCTCATCCTTCTAAACTCCAGTGAATAAAGGCCCAGTTGATCCAGTCTCTCCTCATATGACAGTCCAGCCATCCCTGGAATCAGTCTGGTGAACCTTCGCTGCACTCCCTCAATAGCAAGAACGTCCTTCCTCAGATTAGGAGACCAAAACTGTACACAATATTCCAGGTGAGGCCTCACTAAGGCCCTGTACAACTGCAATAAGACCTTCCTGCTCCTATACTCAAATCCCCTAGCCAAGAAGGCCAACATACCATTTGCCTTCTTCACCGCCTGCTGCACCTGGATGCCCACTTTCAGTGACTGATGAACCATGACACTCAGGTCTCGTTGCACCTCCCCTTTTCCTAATCTGCCACCATCCAGATAATATTCTGCCTTCGTGTTTTTGCCCCCAAAATGGATAACCTCACATTTATCCAGATTATACTGCATCTGCCATGCATTTTCCCACTCACCTAACCTGTCATGCATTTGCTCACTCACCTCACCTAACCTACCCTGCAGCCTCTTAGCGTCCCCCTCACAGCTCACACCGCCACCCAGTTTAGTGTCATCCGCAAACTTGTAGATATTACACTCAATTCCTTCATCTAAATCGTTAATGTATCTTGTAAAGAGCTGGGATCCCAGCACTGAGCCCTGCGGAACTCCACTAGTCACTGCCTGCCATTCTGAAAAGGACCTGTTTATCCCGACTCTCTGCTTCCTGCCTGTCAACCAGTTCTCTATCCACGTCAGTACATTACCCCTCATACCATGCGCTTTGATTTTGCACACCAATCTCTTGTGCGGGACCTTGTCAAAAGCCTTTTGAAAGTCCAAATACACCACATCCACTGGTTCTCCCTTGTCCACTCTGCTAGTTACATCCTCAAAAAATTCCAGAAGATTCGTCAAGCATGATTTCCCTTTCATAAATCCATGCTGTCTTGGTCCAATCCTGTCACTGCTTTCCAAATGCGCTGCTATTTCACCCTTAACCCGATGTCAGGCTAACCGGTCTATAATTACCTGTTTTCTCGCTCCCTCCTTTTTTAAAAAGTGGTGTTACATTAGCTACCCTCCAGTCCATAGGAACTGATCCAGAGTCGATGGACTGCTGAAAAATGATCACCAATGCATCCACTATTTCTAGGGCCAATTCCTTAAGTACTCTGGGATGCAGACTATCAGGCCCCGGGGATTTATCGGCCTTCAATCCCATCAATTTCCCTAACACAATTTCCCGCCTAATAAGGATATCCTTCAGTTCCTCCTTCTCACTAGACCCACTGTCCCCGAGTAGAATCGGAAGGTTATTTGTGTCTTCCTTCGTGAAGACAGAACTGAAGTATTTGTTCAATTGGTCTGCCATTTCTTTGTTCCCCATTATAAATTCACCTGAATCTGACTGCAAGGGAGCTATGTTTGTTTTCACTAATCTTTTTCTCTTCACATATTTATAGAAGCTTTTGCAGTCAGTTTTTATGTTCCCTGCAAGCTCCCTTTCGTACTCTATTTTCCCCCTCTTAATTAAACCCTTAGTTTTCCTCTGTTGAATTCTAAATTTCTCCCAGTCCTCAGGTTTGTTGCTTTTTCTAGCCAAATTATATGCCTCTTCCTTGGCTTTAACACTATCCTTAATTTCCCTTGTTAGCCATGGTTGAGCCACCTTCCCCGTTTTATTTTTACTCCAAAACAGGGATATACAATTGCTGAAGTTCATCCATGTGATCTTTAAATGTTTGCCGTTGTTTATCCACCATCAACCCTTTGCCAGTCTATTCTAGCCAATTCACGCCTCATATCGTCAAAGTTACCTTTCCTTAAGTTCAGGATCCTAGTTTCTGAATTAACTGTGTCACTCTCCATCTTAATAAAGAAGTCTACCATATTATGGTCACTCTTCCCCAAGGGGCCTCGCACAACAACATTGCTAATTAGTCCCTTCTCATTACACATCGCCCAGTCTGGGATGGCCAGCTCTCTAGTTGGTCTAGAAAACCATCCCGAATACACTCCAGGAGATCCTCCTCCACCGCATTGCTACCAGTTTGGTTAGCCCAATCAATATGTAGATTAAAGTCGCCCATGATTACTGCTGTACTTTTAAATTGCACACATCCCTTATTTCTTGTTTGATGCTGTCCCCAACCTCACTACTACAGTTTGGTGGTCTGTACACAACTTCCACTAGCGTTTTCTGCCCTTTGGAATTCCGCAACTCCACCCATACCAATTCCACATCATCCAGGCTAATGTCCCTCCTTACTATTGCATTAATTTCCTCTTTAACCAGCAACGCCACCCTGCCTCCTTTTCCATTCTGTCTATCCTTCCTAAATGCTGAATACCCTTGAATGTTGAGTTCCCAGCCTTGGTCACCCTGGAGCCATGTCTCCGTGATGCCAATGATATCATACCCATTAACTGCTACCTGCGCAGTTAATTCGTCCACCTTATTCCGAATATTCCTCCCATTGAGGCACAGAGCCTTCAGGCTTTTCTTTTTAACACACTTTGCCCCTTTAGAATTTTGCTGTAATGTGGCCCTTTTTGTTTTTTGCCTTGGGTTTTAGTATTCTCCTTTCTATCTTTTGCTTCTGACTCCATTTTATTTCTCTGTCTCCCTGCATAGGTTCCCATCCCCCTGCCATATTAGTTTAACTCCTTCCCAACAGCATTAGCAAACACTCCCCCTCGGACATTGGTTCTGGTCCTGCCCAGGTGCAGACCAACGATTTGTACTGGTCCCACCTCCCCCAGAACCAGTTCCAATGCCCCCGGAATTTGAATCCTCCCTTCTGCACCACTGCTCAAGCCATGTATTCATCTGAGTTATCCTGCGATTCCTACTCTAACTAGCACGTGACACTGGTAGCAATCCTGAGATTACTACTTTTGAGGATCTACTTTTTAATTTAACTCCTAGCTCCCTAAATTTGTCACGTAGGACCTCATCCCGTTTTTTACCTATATCGTTGGTACCTATATGCACCATGACAACTGGCTGTTCACCCTCCCTTTTCAGAATGTCCTGCACCCGCTCCGAGACATCCTTGACCCTTGCACCAGGGAGGCAACATACAATCCTGGAGTCTCAGTTGCGGCCGCAGAAACGCCTATCTATTCCCCTTAAAATTGAATCCCCTATCACAATCGCTCTCCCACTCTTTTTCCTGTCCTCCTGTGCAGCAGAGCGAGCCATGGTGCCATGAATTTGGCTGCTGCTGCTCTCCCCTGATGAGTCACCCCCCTCAACAGAACTCAAAGCGGTGTATCTGTTTTGCAGGGGGTGACTGCAAGAGATCCCTGCACTACCTTCCTTGCACTGCTCTTCCTGTTGGTCTTCCATTCCTTATTTGGCTGTGGACCCTTTACCTGCGGTAAGACCAACTCACTAAATATGCTATTCATATCATTCTCAGCATCGTGTACGCTCCAGAGTGAATCCACCCACAGCTCCAGTTCCGCAATGTGATTAAGGGAATGGTGAGAGAGGGCGGTGACGGAGTGAGGTAATGAGGAACTTTTTGGAACTCTTCAGGGGAAAATAGGTCTAGGTCACTGGACGTGGTGTTCAATTAACTAATCCCCAGTCTCTCCAGCTGCAATGAGTTTTACTTACCCTCTTTCCCCTACTTCTCCCTTGCCTTCGTCCATGGCATCTGGAAAACATAAGAACATAAGAAATAGGAGCAGGAGAAGCCCATATGCCCCCTTGAGCCTGCTCCGCCATTTAATATCATGGCTGATCTGATCATGGACTCAGCTCCACTTTCCTGCCCGTTCCCCATAACCCCTTATCCTCTTATCGTTTAAGAAACTGTCTATTTCTGTCTTAAATTTATTCAATGCCCCAGCTTCTACAGCTCTCTGAGCTCTGTGACACTGGAAGCGTCCCTGACTTTCCACATAGTACAGGAGGAGCATAACACGTGTCCGAGCTCTCCTGCCATGACATAACCCTTAGATTAACTTAATTTGGCAAAAACAATGTTAAAATGTTACTTACTGATAAAGAAAAGAAAAAGAAAAACTACTCACCAATTTCCAGCCAATCACTTACCCTCTTGGCTGTGACGTCACCTTTCGATTTCTTTCTACTTCTTTTTTGCCTCCCTGCTGCAGCTGCACCGGTAGGCCTCTCGCTGACAATTAACTCCTGAGCCTCCCCTCGATGCTGGGCCTTAAGTAGGACACCTCGATCTCCCCACTGCGCCTCTCGCCAACAACGAACTCCCATCTTGCACTTTGGTCTGGTGTGTTTTCATAGAAGCTTCCGAGTCTGCGGTGTCACAATTTCATTAAATAGAAGTTAGCTGAATGCTTTCAGTATTTTTTAATGCAGATTAAGGGAATGGTGAGAGAGGGCGGTGGCGGAGTGGGGTAACGAGGAACTTTTCGTAACTCTTCAGGGGAAAATAGGTCCAGGTCACTGGACGTGGTGTTCAATTAACTAATCCCCAGTCTCTCCAGCTGCAATGAGTTTTACTTACCTTCTTTCCCTTACTTCTCCCTTGCCTTCGTCCATGGCATCTGGAAAACATAAGAACATAAGAAATAGGAGCAAGAGAAGCCCATATGCCCCCTCGAGCCTGCTCCGCCTTTTAATATCATGGCTGATCTAATCATGGACTCAGCTCCACTTTCCTGCCCATTCCCCATAACCCCTTATCCTCTTATCGTTTAAGAAACTGTCTATTTCTGTCTTAAATTTATTCAATGTCCCAGCTTCCACAGCTCTCTGAGGCAGCAAATTCCACAGATTTACAATCCTCTGAAAGAAGAAATGTCTCCTCATCTCAGTTTTAAATGGGGGCCCCTTATTCTAAGATCATGCCCTCTAGTTCTAATCTCTCCATCAGTGGAAACAAACTTGTCAAGCCCCCTCATAATCTTATACGTTTCGATAAGATCACCTCTCATTCTTCTGAATTCCAATGAGTAGAGGCCCAACCTACTCAACCTTTCCTCATAAGTCAATCCCCTCATCCCCGGAATCAACCTTGTGAACCTTCTCTGAACTGCCTCCAAAGCAAGTATATCCTTTTGTAAATATGTAAACCAAAACTGCACACAGTATTCCAGGTGTGGTCTCACCAATAACTTATATAGCTGTAGCAAGACTTTCCTGCTGTTATACTCCATCCCCTTTGCAATAAAGGCCAAGTTTCCATTGGCCTTCCTGATCACTTGCTGTACCTGCATACTATCCTTTTGTGTTTCATGCATAAGTACCCCCAGGTCCCGCTGTACTGCGGCACTTTGCAATCTTTCTCCATTTAAATAACAACTTGCTCTTTGATTCTCTTCTACTGAAGTGCATGACCTCACACTTTCCAACACTATATTCCATCTGCCAAATTTTGCCCATTCACTTAGCCTGTCTATGTCCTTTTGCAGATTTTTTGTGTCCTCCTCACACATTGCTTTTCCTCCCATCTTTGTATCATCAGCAAACTTGGCTATGTTACACTCAGTCCCTTCTTCCAAGTCGTTTGTAGAGATTGTAAATAGGTGGGGTCCCAGCACTGATCCCTGCAGCACCCCACTAGTTACTGATTGCCAACCCGAGAATGAACCATTTATCCCGACTCTCTGTTTTCTGTTAGTTAGCCAATCCTCTATCCATGCTAATATATTACCCCCAACCCCGTGAACTTTTATCTTGTACAGTAACTTTTTTTGTGGCACCCGTCAAATACCTTCTGGAAGTCCAAATACACCACATCCACTGGTTCCCTTTTATCCACCCTGTTCGTTACATTCTCAAAGAACTCCAGCAAATTTGTCAAACATGACTTCCCCTTCATAAATCCATGCTGACTCTGCCTGACCGAATTTTGCTTTTCCAAATGTTCTGCTATTGCTTCTTTAATAATGAACTCCAACATTTTCCCAACCACAGATGTTAGGCTAACTGGTCTATAGTTTCCTGCTTTTTGTCTGCCTCCTTTTTAAATAGGGGCATTACATTTGCAGTTTTCTAATCTGCTGGGACCTCCCCAGAATACAGGGAATTTTGCATCCACAATTCCTGCCGCTACTTCTCTTAAGACCCGAGGATGCAAGCCATCAGGTCCAGGGGATTTATCTGCCTTTAGTCCCATTATCTTACTGAGTACCACCTCCTTAGTGATTGTGATTGTGTTAAGTTGCTCCCCGCCTATAGCCCCTAGGCTATCCACTGTCGGAATATTGTTAGTGTCCTGTACAGTAAAGACTGATGCAAAATATCTGTTCAGAGTTTCTGCCATCTCCATGTTCCCCATTATTAATTCCCCGGTCTCGTCCTCTAAGGGACCAATATTTACTTTAGCCACTCTTTCCCTTTATATATACCTATAGAAACTCTTGCTATCTGTTTTTATATTTTGTGCTAGTTTACTTTCATAGTCTATCTTCCCTTTCTTAATCATTTTTTTTAGATGTTCTTTGCTGGCTTTTAAAAGCTTCCCAGTCTTCTGTCCTCCCATTAGTTTTGTCCACTTTGTATGCCCTTGTTTTTAATTGGATACCGTCCTTTATTTCTTTAGTTAGCCACGGATGGCTATCTTTTCTCTTAAAACCTTTCCTCCTCACTGGAATATATTTTTCTTGAGAGTTGTGAAATATCTCTTTGCAACATGGAAAGCTGAAACCACTGAAGGAGATCTCTGTGAGCTCCTTGTAGCAAAGTGAGCAAACCTGCCTTTAAAACGGCGCTACGGGTCGATACTTCGATGATTAATGATTTGAAGCAAGTGATTATGTTTGAGTACATATTGGAACCTTCATCATTTTTGGCACTTTGGTCAGCAGTGTGTTTGTGGAACAGTTTATGAGTCTGCTTTGTCAGTAAATCATTGATGTAAAAGTTGGCTGAATGGTTTCAATGTTATGCAATGCAGGATTAGGGGAGTGGTGAATAAAGTTAACAGGACTGTTGATGCAGAAGGGCTTTGTTTACATTGTCAAGGGAAGTGGACTAAGCAGTTCACCTGAAGTGTTGACCTACTAATTCATCCCTTGCATTTGTGGCTGCAAGATGTTGTGGCGTTCCTCATTCCTGTGCTTCTCCCACACCTTCATGTACCTGTTCCTCATCAGATGAGTCTTCTTGTAGATCTGCCTCCTCCAGCTGCAATCCTCACTGTATAAGAATATTGTGCAAGATGCAGCAGGCTACAATGATACGGGAACCCTCTCGGGAACATATTCCAGGAGCCCCTGGATTTATCCAGGCACCTGAACCTTTGCTTCAAGAACATTATCATAAGCTCAGTGATGTTCCTTATAGTGCCATGACTCTAGTTATACCTGAACTGCTCGGATGTGGTGGGGTTGCAAAGGCAGTCATCAGCCATGTTAGAAGGGAGTAACGTTTTCCCCAAGCAGCTATACGTGAAAAATCTGGGTAGGGTGGAAAAGTAGGGGTATGTTTGGCTGGCACAGGATGAATGCATAGTGACAGCTGTGTGAACACCTGACACAAACTTCCATGATCCTTCTGTTGTGATCACATACAGCTGCACATTAATGGAGTGAAACCTCTTCTTGTTCACAAAAGCTCTGGCCTGATCTTTGAAGCCCTGATGGCAACATGAGCGCAGTCAATAGCACCCCGCATTAGAAGGAAATTAGCTCTTACTGCAAACCCCATGGCGCTCTCATTTGGCTGTTTTCATTCATAGGAAAACAAGGTAAGCCCTGGCAAATAGAACATTGGGGACCTCCCTGATGTACTTGTGGACTTCAGATTGCACAAAGACAAGTTGTACTGATTGAATTAAGTTGAGTTCAATCAAAACTGTTGCTCTGTATGTTCATTTCTTATCTTGCCTTATATTACCAAGGGCTTTCTTCGACGACCTTCAAAGTAATTGGAGAGGCACAAGCGAAAGATATGAATATACAGTTCAGATCACAAAGGAGCACTATTATTACATTCCTGGATTACACGATCGTAGTTAGATATTGGGCAGTATGGGTGCATCCCTAAATATAAGATGTTGAGACTGCTTTGGGGAGTGGCCAGCATGGCTGTACCCATGAGAAGACCCTAAACTTGCAACAGTGCCATTAATATTGTACATATGTGTCTGTGCATGTGTGTATACATTGGCCTGAATTTTAATAGGGAGACAGGTTGGGAGCAGGGGGGCTTGGAAGTGATCAGGAAACCCAGGAGAATGGAGGAACAGTGGGATGGGAGAAGGGGGTTTGGAGCATCATCGGTGGGCCTGAAGGAGTGGGAGTGGGGGGAGGAGGAGCAGAGGGAGGGAGAGACAGACAACATAAGAACGCTGAAGGAGCATGGGGGGTGGGTGGGGGGGAGGCCTCGTAGAGAACTGCAACTGTTAACTTTAAAATGGAAATTAAATCTGAGGCATGTCAGCCTAATTATAATATTTAAATGAATGACCCACCTCCTGGGAGCCTGTTGGCTGTCTGCCCCCCGTCCCTCCTCCGTTAAAACCGAAAGTGAGTAGGTTAGAGGCAAGTTCTGGTCAGGATTCAGATTATTTACACTTTAACTTCTCAGTCGACCCCAACCCACCCATTTCTTGGGTTAAAATTCCCCCCTTTGTGATAGATTTTACTGGCTATAGCCTGTGCACCAGTGTGCCCTTTGTACAATTCTTTTGTGATCTTTCTGAATACGCGTATAACATAATAGTGGAATTTGCCCTTTACTTGCAATCTGGTCATCAGTTTTAAGGCATAAATGATCACTTTGCTTTGTTATCAAAATTAGATTTCAAATCCCAGTATGCAGGCACAAACTATAATAAACATTGCTTTCTACCAACAATTGTACGTGGTGCACAGAGACTAACGGTTACATAATGGCTCGACTTGTCGCATAGAATGAAAAGGATATGTTACTTCTCGGGCTGTTGCGTGTAGCAGCAGTCTTGTTGCCGAAATCTTTTCGGACTTTTCAAAACTTTGCGAGCTGTCTTGTTCACAGCGGGATTTAGTGATAGTGGGGCAGGATCTTCAATCTTGACAACACAGAGAGCCATGATTCTGGAGGTTCTGCTTGCGGAGGAGAACTAAATAGGGTCAGTGCTGGCAGCGGAATGCCTCCTGAACATTGTGCAAGGCAGGGAGGCATGCAGGAGAAGGTAGCACCGTCTCCAATGGCTCCAGAGGCAGCGGACAAGGGACACAGCACACATGGCTGCCAAACATGCAGAATGCCATGGAGATGACGACAGACCTCAACCCAGAAAGGTGGCCCAGGAAAGACCTCAGGAAGGGCCTGCCATCAGGAGGAGGGTCAGGTACACTGACCCCCTGCGCCAGATAGTGGACAACATGGACCTAAGGCAGCATGCACAGGAGGCAGATGCGTGCCAGCAGAAGGCTGCCAAGGATGAGGACCGACATGAGCAGGAGGGAGAAGGCAATGAGGCACCTGTCAGAGGAAGACGCCAACATAGACGTGGGGGCAGAAGGCCCTATCATCAAAGGGTCTACAGATAGCAGTTCTCATACATGGACCTGACAGATGACCAGTGTCTCCGGAGACTGCGATTCCACAAGGCCATCGTGACGGAGCTGTGCAATCTCCTGCAGCCAGACCTCCAACCTCAAACAGATTGAGGCCAGCTCTGACCGTTGCATCCAAGTTGACCTTCGCCCTCAAATTCTATGCGACTGGATCTTTTCAAGCTGCAACAGCAGACATCTCGAACATTTCCCAGTTTGCCGCGCATAGCTCCATCCGTCAAGTGACAGATGCACTCTATAAGAGGAGGAGGGTCTACATATCCTTCCCTATGAGCAGGGAGAAGCGTTGGAGTGGCAGACCTGATTCGTAAGCATTGTGGGTTTCCCCAGGGTTCAGGGCACTATAGACTGCACCCACATCGCATTGAGGGCGCCACAGAACAATCCCGAGATCTTCCGTAACCGCAAGGGATGCCACTCCCTCAATGTCCAGCTGGTGTGCGGTCACAACCGCAAAATCATAGCAGTTGATGCCTGGTATCCCAGCAGCAGCCACGATGCTCTCATCCTGCGGCAGACTGGTGTGCCAGGCATCTTTGCTGGGCCAAACCAAGATTGCGGCTGGCTCCTTGGAGACAAGGGCTACCCACTCTGCACTTGGCTGCTGACTCCCCTTCACCACCCCAGGACTGCTGCGCAGCAATCGTACAATAACTCTCATTCAGCCACCAGGTGCATTATTGAGCAGACCATTGGAATCCTTAAACAGCGGTTCCGATGCCTGGTTCGCTCAGGAGGAGTGCTGCAGTACTTGCCTGAGAGAGTGTCCCTATTCGTCGTCGTATACTGCATGCTTCACAACCTGGCAATCATGAGCCACAGCCATTGGAGGACGAGGTAGCAGTACCACCTGAGGAGGAGGACCAGGAGGAGGAGCCACAGAGCACAACACACAGAAGGAGGAGGAGGCACAGGAGGAGGAGCAGGACGTGGGTCGGCGGTCACGCAGGAGGCGGAGTCACCATCCAGATCCTGCAAGGGAAATCCTAAACCGTCTCATTGCTGCTCGATTCTGCTGAGTTCATGCGCACTGTAGCCTTCATCTCTGCATCTCCATGGGCAAACCAATGAGCCCTGTCACACAGCATTGCCCACAGTGATGTGAGAGACGTGCATGGATATTCAAACCCAAAATAATGATTTATTACATCAGATATAATGGATGCGGAAAATATACACGTTATCATTTCTCACCCTTGTGCATTTTCTTTTGACCCGTCTTACACAAGCCTATTCTGCTACTACACCACAATGTCTCCCCTGTGGTTGCATCATGACTCTGGGAAGGCTGCTGTGTTTCAGGTGTAGTAGCTACAGATGTCCTTCTAGGATGCCCTCGACCAGCTCTGGTCCTGGAAGGGCCGGCTGCAGACTGCGCTGCATCATCCTCGGTGCCTTCAGTCGGAATTGGGTGGGTCGTAGCCATGGTTGGCAGCAATGGCAGAGTGGCAGGTCTCGGCTCAGGACTGCTGTGATCCTGAAGAGCACATCGTGATCCTGGTCTGAGGAGCCTGCGCCACTCCCCCGGGGCATCATCTCACCATCACCACCAATCCGCTGGAGCACAGGTCGGTGGGATGGCACAACACCAGAAGGTCCCCTGTGGACCGTGGTGGACACAACCATGATGGCAGCAGTCAGATCTCGCATGGCATCCAGCTGAGACTGCATGAGAGCAGACACAGTCTCGATGCCAGCAGAGACGACAGCAGTAAGACGCTCCATGGCCTGTTGCCCAGAGTGCATAAGAGCATTCGGAGCTTCCAGGGCAACGGCCATCCTTTCCAAAGCAACACTCAGACATTCGTTCCCTTGTGCCTGTGATGTAATGGCAGCTGCCACATCGCCTACAACACGTGTCATCACAGCTGGGTCCGCACGGTCACTTTGGGAGTCCATCATCGTCTGCACATTGGCAATGATGGGCTACATGGTGTGTGCAGAGCTGTCCACAATGTGGGAGGCAGACTCCTCCACGCTCCTGACCACTTGTGAGAGACTCTTGAGCACCCTTGCCCCCAACATCGGCGAATGCATGGCCTGCACCCTTCTTTCACAAGCCCCAACATCGATGGGGCTAGTCTGAGTCCTCTGCAACAGAACTTGCGTGTGAACTCGCCCCCTCGAAGAGATGGCACCTGAGGTTGCCTTTGCCCTCGACCATGCTGCAGCCCGCAAGGCCTCGGTGCAACACCCAGTGCAGACCCCTCTGCTAATTCTAACTGTTCCGACCGTGTGCTCCCAGTATCTGAGCTGGCGCGTGCGAGCTTAGGAAGTAGTGACTTGGTGCTGCCAGCAGTGTCCCCCTCTTCCTCAGACTCAATGGACATGCCACCAATATCTGGAAAGGAATCAAGGGTGTCCTCCTGAATTTGGCTCCTAGTTGCCTCAAGGGTCTCGGTCTCGCTGTGACTCACTCGGGGTATCATCTGCAATCATAAATGGCTCAAGGAGTCCCGATAGGGTGAGGTAGGGCATTGCACCAACCAGTAACTTGCACACAATCATCAGCAATTACATGGTAGGCGCTTGGACTTTCAGGAAGAGATGGCATTAAAGGAAGGCCTTCACTTACCGATACTGCCCCCAGCAGGATCCACACGACCAGCCGCCACAGGGAAGGCAACATGTGGACCCACTGGCCTCTGCACCCTTTTTTCAATATGAGTCAGCTGCTGGATATCTGGCTCTCCCCCACCAGTCCTCTGTTGCTCCAAACAGTTCTGAGAGACCTTGGCCTGCAAAGCAAAGAAGGGTTGGTGAGTAGCAGTGTCATGAGGCGTTGGCAATTAGTGCAAGTATGGGTCCACTACATGCCGGTGTAACTCTCACATAAGAGGAAGCCTCCATTGCGAGTACACACCCATTTATCTACATGCTTCACCAATCAAATGATGCTTCAGTGAAGGTGGGAAATAAGAGAAGGTGAAGGCTCGCAGATAGGTGAGGTGAGGTGTTGGTTGAACATGTACTCACTTTCATCAGTCGAATGATGTCGTTCAGCCTTTTGTGGCATTGGGTGGCAGTGTGGTCATGAATGGAGGTCCCTGACACCTCCACAGCGATCTCTCTCCAGGTATTCACAAACATGGTGCGAGTCGGTCTGCCTGTGTCGGAATACAGAAGGCGCCTCATTCCCTCCACAGCTTGGATCAGGGCCTCGAGTTCGACATCAGAAAAGCGGCTGGCCCTCCTTAGACCTCTGGCATTAGCCATACTTTTGCAAACAACTGAGACAAACTCAGTGCTCAGGGCCAACTGCAAACCTTGTCCTTTAAGAAGGTCAGGAAGCAACTGGCTCGTTATGAATAAATCGGCAACAGCTGAATTTCACAGCTCACTTGTCCACTCCGCATCCACACCGCTGCAAACAGCCCATTCCCGCCGCCAATACCGCACCACTCCTTTTTTCAAGCAAAAATGCTGAATTACGCTCTAATGGCCGCTGCATCCATTGTGGCGGTAATGAACGGCAAAAAGTGGTAGGTGCACCTCGTTTTAGGCGGTGGCCAATTCCGGCCACAGATGTTCTTTAGATAAGCATTGATAACAACCTATAATGCTCTCGAACATTTTTTACACAATAGACATAAAGCTAACTGGTGTCTAACTTTCATGTTGATGTTTAATTTCATTTTTTTTCAACGTAAGAAGTCATTGAGCTCATTGTGCCAGAGCCAACTTTCCACTGGAGCTATCCACGCTAATTCCATTTCCAAGCCCTTTCCTCATTTTATTACAATCTTCATTTTCAAATACATATCCATTCAGTCAGCCAGCCCAAACTGCAGCCACCCATGCTGAGGTGGTGCAGTCTACAGCCGGGCCTTTTAGGAGCTGAGCGAATCAAGGTCATCCTCCAAGACCATCTGCAGTCTCCCCCACAGAAAGTCAACAGCCTTCCACCATCCATGCAGCAGCCACTAAGGGAGCACTTCGTAAGAGCACTCGGATAGGAAAGGGCACCCGAACAATAAAGGATTGAACAAGGGTGATTAGTTCATATCATAAGTGTAATAGACATGAGGCTAACTTTCATGTTGATGTTTAATTTCATTTTTTTTCAACGTAAGAAGTCATTTGGCTCATTGTGCCAGAGCCAACTTTCCACATGTGTCATTTGACTTTGGATACATTTATTACTTTTGTTTGGAATCATTTGTGGTTGCTCTATTTCATCTTTGTGCCCAGGAGGACACTGTTATATTCCGTGACAGAGTGATGCTTTGATGAGGATGTGGTGAGCAACGGGGATCTGGGATTTCATTCATTGGAATCGAAGTCTGATGAGGATTTCACGGACAGCCTGTCCTGAAGGGAGATAGGCTGCCTGCCTTCTCCCTCCCTCCTTGTCCTCTTCCTCTTCCTCTTACTCATCTTCTTCTTCCTCCCCCTCCTCTTCTTCCTCTCCCTCATTCTCCTCCTGAGGTGGTCCCGCAATCCCTGATGGCAAAGGCTATGCCTTTATGATGGCCAAGTTGTGAAGCAGACCATTACAAAATGGGACATCCGCTCAGCCGAATATTGGAGGGCACCTCCCGAGTGGTCATGGCAGTAGAACTGTTGCTTCAGCAGCCCGATGGTTTGTTCAATGATGTTCTTGGTGAAAGCATGGCTCTCATTACATGAGTGCTGGGCACGAGTGTTGGGGTTACAGAGGGGAGTCATCATGCAGGTGCAGAGCGGATAGCCGTTGTCTCTGAGCAACCACCCTCAAGTACGATGTGGTGGCTGGAAGATTACTGCTGTCATGTATCTTATTATATATAACTGTATCTGAACATGCTATACATGACTGCAATAAGATATGACCTGTAACCACCAGCATACCTTACCACCAGGGGTGCACTTGCAAGAGACAGGTACATAAGGACAGGTCTCAGGCAAGTGCAGCATTCCAGAGCTGTGAAATAAAAGGTGCAGGTCCAGAGTGACCTTGACTTCACTACATGTCTCGTGTGAAGCTGTACTGAGGGGACAGGACTTTACAGTGGCGACGAGTTACGGGATTACAGAATCCACAGAATGGCGAACAACGGATCAGATGAAAAGTACAATGCGGGAGACAATTGGGAGGACTTTATAGAAAGGCTCCAGCAAAGCTTTGTAACCAAAGACTGGTTAGGCGACGATAAGGCAGACAAGAGAAGAGCCCATCTCTTGACCAGCTGTGCCTCGAAAACATACGCTTTAATGAAGGATCTGTTGGCACCCGAGAAACCAGCAAGCAAGTCGTTTGAAGAATTGAGCAAACTGGTAAGAGACCACCTGAAGCCAGCGAGCAGCCAAAACATGGCCAGACACAGGTTCTACAACGAGAGATGCTGTGTGGGCCAGAGCATACCCGACTTCGTGGCGGAACTTCGGAGGTTGGCTAGTTTATGTGAGTTCTCCGATGAACTGAGGAGAGAAATGCCGAGAGACTTTTTCATTGAAGAAGTATGCCACGCAGGCATATTCCGAAAGCTCATAGAGACCAAGAACCTGACCTTAGAGGCAGCAGCACTAGTTGCGCAGACATTCTTGGTAGGGGAAGAAGAAACGAGGTTGATTTACAATACAGGTACGACAATTAACGAAATATCGGAACAAGAAGTTCACAGCACTAAACAAGCTGCTACCCCCACACACAGACAAAACCGGGAGAACAGGCTCTCGACAGCAGGCAGAAGCCATCAAGGGCCACAGGAACGGCCGTTCATACTTCATCAACCCACAATGCGAGCAATCAACTACAACTGAGAGAATCTCAAGAGAGATCAGCCAGACGCAGCTCATTCTTTGGGAACACTTTGAACAATGGAACAGGTCTGTGCTGGAGGTGTGGGGGTGGGCACTCGTCAAGGGGATGTCGATTTCAGCAGGCTGTTTGCAGAAATTGTGAATATACAGGGCATTTGGCCCGCATGTGCAAAAAAACGGCAACTCGGCTGGTATACGAATCGGATGGGTCGGAAAGCGGACCAGAAGATGGTGGGGAAAGTACCCGAAACACCGATGTACAGCGGGTCAACACAATCAATGGCCGCTGCTCCTACAACAGGACGCCTCCTATAATGATGAGGGTCCTACTCAACGGGATATCTGTCAACATGGGGCTGGATACGGGAGCGAATCAATCTCTCATGGGCGCTCAACAATTTGAACAACTGTGGCCGCATAAAAGAGACAGACCAAAACTCACAAGGGTCGACACCAAACTAAGGACCTATACCAAAGAAATCGTACCAGTCCTCGGCAGCGCCATGCTCTCTGTCACACACAAAGGGACAGTGAACCGACTTCCCCTGTGGATTGTCCCCGGAGACCCCCCAGCACTGCGAGGGAGAAGCTGGCTGGCAAAACTAAACTGGAAATGGGATGATGTCCATGCCATGTCATTAGCGGAACGGACCTCCTGCTCAACAGTTATAAAGCGATTTGAACATCTCTTTCAGCCAGGTGTGGGCACTTTCAAAGGGGCCAAAGCCAAAATCTACATCACACAGGATGCTAGACCGGTCTATCACAAGGCCAGAGCTGTACCCTATGTGATGAGGGAAAAGATTGAACATGAACTAGACAGGCTTCTGCGGGAAGGCATTATATCACCTATGGAATTTAGCGACTGGGCAAGTCCCATCGTCTCAGTCATGAAGCCTGATGGATCCGTACGAATCTGTGGGGACTACAAATCTACCATAAACAGAGTCTCCCTACAGGACCAGTACCCGCTGCCCAGAGTGGAGGACTTATTTGTCACATTGGCTGGAGGTAAACTTTTCTCAAAATTAGACCTCACATCTGCGTATATGACGCAAGACTGAGGAATCCAAGCTACTCATCACCATCAACACACATCGAGACCTTTTCATGTACAATCGATGCCCATTCGGCATCGGGTCGGCAGCTGCCATATTCCAGGGCATAATGGAGAGTCTGCTCAAGTCCATCCCGGGGACGGTTGTATTTCAAGAGGTCATACTTATCACGGGCAGGGACACCGACTCCCATCTCCGTAATTTGGAGGAAGTACTAAAGCGGTTGGATCGGTTAGGCCTACAAGTCAAGAAATCCAAGTGCCTGTTTCTCGCACCCGAGGTTGAATTTTTGGGTAGAAGGATTGCCGCTGATGGAATCCGCCCAACAGAGTCCAAACAGAAGCAATTCGCCTGGCACCCAGGCCCCGGAATGTCTCAGAACTGCGCACCTTTCTCGGGCTACTCAATTACTTTGGGAACTTTATGCAGAACTTAAGCACGCTGCTGGAGCCTCTCCACATGCTACTCAGGAAGGGGTGCGATTGGTTTTGGGGGGACGTCCAGGAACGCGCCTTCAATAAGGCACGCAACCTTCTGTGTTCCAACAGTGTTTGGACTTTCTTTGATCCAGGTAAAAAGCTAGTTCTCACATGCGATGCGTCAGCATATGGGGTCGGGTGCATTTTGCAACATGTCAATAGTACGGGCAAATTACAACCCATAGCTTATGCCTCCAGGTCACTTTCGCGGACGGAGCGCGGGTACGGAATGGTAGAGAAGGAGGCACTCGCGTGCGTGTACGGTGTCAAAAAGATGCACCAATACCTTTTCGGGGCCAAGTTCGCGTTAGAAACCGGCCACAAGCCCCTCAAGTCCCTCCTATCCGAGAGCAAGGCAATAAACGCCAATGCCTCGGCGCGAATTCAATGGTGGGCACTCATGCTGGCGTCCTACGTCGATGCCATAAGGCACAGACCAGGCACAGACAACTGTGCCGACGTGCTCAGCAGGCTACCCCTGGCGACCACGGAAGGGTCTGATGAACAGGACTGTGAGATAGTCATGGCAATCAATGCCAATCAATCCCATGACGGCTCGCCAAATCAGAGCCTGGACGGCCAGCGACCCCACGTTATCCTTAGTAAAAAGATGTGTCCTAACCGGTGACTGGGCAGAGGCTCGCGATGCCTGCCCCGAGGAATTAAAACCCTTTCACAGGCGCATGCATGAGCTATCACTACAAGCAGACTGCCTGGTGTGGGCCAGCCGAGTAGTCATGCCTCTGCGAGGCAGAGAGGCATTTGTCCAGGAGCTCCACCACAAGCACCCGGGGATCGTTCTCATGAAGGCCATAGCCAGATCCCACGTCTGGTGGCCTGGTGTTGACGCGGACTTGGAGCTCTGCGTCCGAAGGTGCACCATTTGTGGCCAACTCAGCAGTGCTGTCAGGGAAGCTCCACTGAACCCTTGGCCCTGGCCTACCAAACCGTGGTCATGGGTGCACGTAGACTATGCGGGCCCATTCATGGACAAAATGTTCCTCGTAGTTGTAGATGCATTTTCAAAGATCGAATGCACCATTTTAAACTCGAGCACAACCTCCACCACTGTGGAGAGCCTCGCAACCATGTTTATAATGCACGGAATCTCTGACATATTGGTCAGTGACAATGGTCCGTGCTTCACCAGCGCAGAATTCCAAGACTTTATAATTGACCACGGCATAAATAACGTCAAGACGGCATCGTTCAAGCCGGCCTCGAATGGCCAGGCGGAGAGAGCAGTGCAATTCATTAAACAAGGCATGCTTAAAATCCAAGGTCCCACGCTGCAGGGTCGCCTGTCGCGACTGCTGCTGGTAGTGGGCACTGACCATCAGGAAGCACTGGGCATGGTCGCACAGCAACTGCACATTAAGTGAGTGGTAGCCTTTGCGGTTACGGTAGATCTCAAGATTGTTATAAGACTCCCGCAAAGCCACGTATGTGCAGTCGATGGTGCCCTGCCCTATGGGGAAGCCTGCTATCTTGGCAAAGCCACATGCTCACTCCTCCTGCTTCTCTGTTCAAAGAGAAGACAACGTAGTCCCTTCTCTTGGTGTAGAGAGCCACTATGACCCAGATGCAGCGATAGATAGCAAACTGTGAGATGTTAGCTCTGTCTCCTGCTGCAGACTGGAAGGATCTTGATGAAATTGAGCGCTACATGTAGCCCCTGCTCTCAGGCTGCAGGTCTGGTTGCAAGAGGTGGAAGCGTTCTGTGACCACCTCCTTGCTAAGCTTCCTAATACACTGCTCCTCGCTTAAGTGGATATAAGCGAAGTGCTTTCTGAAGATCCTCGGTGGGTAAGGCCTCTTGTTGAGAGCCCTCCTGCTCCTCCCTCTGCACGCATCTTATCATCTTCTTCGCTGCCTCCGCTCCGTCATCCTAAGATACTCGAGCGCGAGAGGGACTGCAAGTAGATCCCCCATGACTGTGAGCAAGTGTTGTGAGCAGAAGTCTTTCAATGAGATTGAAGGTGTTCTGCACTTGCAACACTCCCTGTTACCTTACAACCTTGACAGAAGTTAATAAAGCTGCAGAAGGTTGCACAGAGCCAGTCAAACTGCAGAGACATGTCAGGTGCAAGTAATTGTTGATAATCCTTTTAAATACCGCTGCTGGAGCCTCCTTCCTGCTTGTCAAGGCTTACTCAGCTCGTCTCACTTAAAGCATGCTAGTAAGTTAAGTGGAGAACTTTAAAATGACAGATTGGGCGACAGCTGAGTGTTACGCACTCACTGACATCACAAGCTGCATAATCTACATATCCCTAGTGTTAGATCTCTTAATTTCCAATGAAATACAAATTCCGGTTGTAGTTTTAATGTAACTTTATTCTGGCAGCAGCAACAAGCTTCTGGCTTTAAGCCAGGCCTTTGTCCTTCTGAGACCACATGGCCAAAATGGCTGTATTTATACCTGGTTCAATTTACAGAAAAGAACTCGCCTTCTTTGACTTTATTGGCTCAATTGATAGTCTTTTAACCTTTAATTGGCTCGCTACCCAAGGTCCTAAAATGTCAAGTTGATTGATGATTTAATGTAATGTGGTCTGTGTTTTTTCAAAACTGCAGCCGGGCTGCAGAGCTTGAATTATCTATCAATCCCCCCTTTGATTCTTTCACAAACTGAATCATAAAACATCAGGTATCACTGGTTAAATATTCTACAAAATAATTTCATACATGTCAATAGAGTTTCCTTCCAAAATTTGTTGATGTTTTCGCCACATGTCCGGACTAGTAGCTTCCACACAAATTTACACCAACCCGAGTTCCATCGTGGCCACAATGGAAGTCTGGTTTTAGTAGGTTAATTAACCTTATTCCAATTTAATCCAAATCAATATCTTAATTCAACCAGTAAACAACCTTCCCTTAAGCATAACATACCCCTGTGCCACGTACATTCGGTCTGCTGGGACCTGCAAGGTGTCTCACCTGCGGGACAGCAGCTACAGCCGCCTGGTCGCAACAACATTTAATCAGCATAAACAAACAATATAAAAGTAAAATAATTACAACGACTAGAATTAAACCTTCCACCAATGAAGTTCCTATTGAACCTAGCCATTCAGTGGCTCCGCTCCACAAAGTGAATGATGGGGGGTTGCTTAAGTTTTTCTACCTCCTTTTGGATATGCTCCGCTAAGTGGGTAATTTCTTTGGAGCTATCTGGGATATATGTGCAACACTCAGTTCCGAGTAGGGCGCAAGTACCTCCCTTTTCAGCCAGGATGTAGTCAAGGGCCAGTCTATTCTGTAGGGCTACTGTGCGGATTGCTACCATTTCTGCATTGATTTTGAGTAGGGCCTCTGAGGTATCATTGGCTACCCGTTCCACAACGGATGCCATGTTAATGGATTCCCTTGCCAGTCTGGCGGTCCCATACCTGGGGATCAGAATGGCAAAGAACCTCTCTGTTTCTGTGATAGCTCTTAGGACGGAGCAAATGTTCCGACAGTGACTTTATATGATACATATAAGGCACAATGTAGGCTAAATAGCAGGATCCCGTCCAATTCTGGGGCAGCCAAGGGGAGGCCTTGTGGCCACACACCCAATAGGTGCCATTATAGGCAATGAAGGTTAGCTGTTTCTTTGTCAGCAACACTCCGGGGCCTGTCCAGGCTTTTCCATCTGTTTTATTTAGAATCCCTGTTAGGTTAAGAATTCCCACATCGGTCCAGTTTGGACGGTTCCGTGGCTTGATTATATTATAATTCCGGGAGCAGTTACTATACCCCATATTTTGGCCTCCTTTGATGTTTCTAATCAGATAGACCGATTCCCCCGGTCTTCCTTTTCCTGTTGTATTAGTGATTACAAAAAATGGGGGCCGTTTGGAATTGCAGCACGGTTGGTATCCCCCTTCAAAGGTAGTCAGATTGTAACCTGCTGACTTCCATTTACTTGCCCAGTTTTCCGTATCCTGAAACGCATTGCCTGTTTTGTTTTAATTAATTATCCACTCAGCCATTTCCGAGATATTCAAGGGAACTGGCCTCAAGGGAATCCCTCCCTTTGAGTGAATAGGAATATGCGCACATATCCAACAACTAGAAATGTTACCTTGTTTGGCATAAATGTATGACATATATAAAAAGGTATTAACATGTAATTCCCTTGCTACCCTACTATTTCCCTTTGGTGCAGAGGGTCGGCTAGTAAGAAGTAGGCCTATGCCTATAATACCTACAATCAATAATACAGTAAATTTATACATTTTGGCAAAAAGTAATTGTCCTTATTAGATTTCAGCTTCAGTTACGGGTGCTCGTTTAACGTGTGAAGCGTGGATCCAGGCTTTCTTTCCTTGGACTTTAACAGCTACCTGGGTGGTCAATAACACTTGATAAGGTCCCTCCCACTTGGCACCCAAAGGTTCTTTATGCAACTTTTTCACATACACCCAGACTCCCGGGATGATGTCGTGTCCTCCTTCGGGTGGATTACCCCAAGCTGCCGATACCTGTCGGGAAACAGAACTAATAGCATTGGTTAGGTTCTGACAGTATGATAACAAAGTGTCACTCATTAAGTGAACATCAGCTTTCCTTAAATCAATAGTTCCTGGCAGCGACATGGGTCATCCTGTTATAATTTCAAATGGGCTTAGACCTGTAGTTCTGTTCGGGGTTGCCCTAATGCTACATAGCACTGTTGATAGTGCCTGGGGCCATGGTGTTCCTTCTTGGTGATATTTGGCAAGCCGTTGTTTCAGAGTTCGATTCATTCGTTCTACTTGTCCTGATGATTGTGGCTGATAAGGACAGTGTAAATCCCACGTAATGTTCAGTAACCTACAGACTTCTTGGCAGACAGCACCTGTGAAGTGTGTTCCCTGATCTGAGTCAATGCTACTCGGGACTCCCCATCGGGGAATGTAATCCTTTGAAAGACCTTTGCAATGTGATTGGCTCTGGCTCTTTCAGTTGGGACAGCTTCTACCCATCTAGAGAATCTGTCGACCATGACAAGAAAGTTAGTGTATCCTTGGCATGAAGGAAGAGATATATAATCAACCTGCAGATGCTGGAATGGTCCGACAGGGCCCATTACCGTGATGGGTCCAGAATTATTTTTCTGGCAGACCACACAGCGGTCTGCTACCAGTTGGGCATGTTTTTTAAATCCCCGACCCCACCAGCTTTTCTGGAACCGTGTTGTCATCTGTTGTGAGGCCAAGTGTCCCCACGAGTGGATCTGTTGGGCTAAAAAAGGCATAAGCGCTTGTGGCGCGACTGGCTTGTTGGTAACTCTTTGTCTCCAGACACCATCTTCACATAGCTTAATTCCTGCCTCAATCCATGTCCATTTTTCCTCTCGGGAGCACTCACCTTGCATTGTTTGAAGGTCTCGTGTCAGAATCCTGGGTGCTTTCAATCAGCACATCTGTGTTGGTTCTTCTGGGGGAACGCCCTGTGAGGCGGCATCTTTAGCTGCCTGGTCGGCTAGGGCATTTCCCTGTGCTTCCGTGGTATTTTCTTTGGTATGGGCCTTACACTTCAGGATAGACACTTCCTGAGGTAACTATATGGCCTCTAGTAAGTCTCGGACTTCTTTTCCATTTCGGATAGGTGTACCAGCAGCAGTGAGGAATCCTCTTTTCCGCCATAACAGACCAAAGTCGTGAGCGACTCCAAAAGCATAACACGAATCTGTGTAGACATTAGCTGTCTGTCCTTCTGCTATTCGACATGCTTCTGACAGGGCCCGTAACTCGGCATGTTGTGCTGACGTTCCTGAGGGTAAACATCCTTTTGCCACTACCTCATATAAGGTTGTAACTATCCATCCTGCTTTTCTGGTACCATTGTCAACAAAGGAGGAACCATCTGTAAACAGGATGAGGTCTGGGTTGTGCAGAGGCTCCTCTGCTGCTAAGGCTGCTTCTTCTGTTTCTTTTAAAATTTCCACGCAGTCATGCTCTTCACATTCTCCCCCCTCTTGCTCCCTCGATTCTGACATCAGGAGCATAGTTGCGGGATTAACCGGGCTGGCCCGGACGATATGGAGATTAGGAGCTTCCAAAACTGCTGTCCAGCGGGTCCATCTAGCTGCCATCACCTGAGACATTCTATTCATAGACAGCAAAGCGTATACGGTGTGGGGACACTTAACAATCAGCTTTTGGTCGAGGACTAGACCCGCAGTGGTCATTACCGCTCGACATGTAGCTTCCATGGCCCTTAGGCAACTTCCCCATCCGAGGGCTACCGCATCCAGTTTTGCCGAATAATAGCCAATAGGTCTTTGCCGATCCCCATGTTCTTGTGTCAGTATAGCTGTCATATATCCTTCTTTCTCATGGACAAACAGGGTAAATGGCTTACCACTGTCGGGGATTCCCAGAGCCGGTGCCGAACACAAAGCCTTTTTCAAACTCAGGAAGGCCTCTTGCTGTTCCTTAGTGAGGGTGATGGCTTCTTTAGAGGCATGTTTCCCCTTTAAAATATCATTCAATGGCTGAGCAAGCTGTGTGAAGGAGTCAATCCAATTTCTGTTAAAGTTACACAATCCCAAAAAAGACCTTAGTTCCTGAATAGCGGTGGGTTTTTTAGCAGCCCGAATGGCTGTAGTTCTATCCTGGGTAAGTTCACTCTTTCCTTGTGAAATCTTTTGTCCCAGGTATACAACCTCTTCTTGGGATATTTGTGCTTTGTCGATGCTGGCTTTATGTCCTTTCAGCCAAAGGTGGTCCAGCAAAGCTCGTAAATCTTGTTCATGCTGTTCTTCCGTGTTTGAAGCTAGCAGGATATCGTCTACATATTGGATGACTGTGGATGACAGGGGAGGTAATTCTCGCAAATGGCTTTGTAAAGCCATGTGGAATACTGTAGGGCTGTTGCGGAAACCCTGCGGTAACTGGGTCCAAGTATACTGTTGTCATTTGACAGTGAAAGCAAATCACTGTCGAACCTTCGGTGCCAGAGGCACCGACCAAAATCCATTGGCCATATCTATAACCGAGAAATATTTATGTTCCGGTTTGAGGGCATTAAAAATGGTGGCGGGATCTGCGACCAAAGGAGCTTTTTGATCAATACACTGGTTAGCTTTCCTATAATCGACAGTCAAACGCCAAGTCTCATTAGATTTCTGTACCGGCCACACGGGGCTATTGGAGGAGCTATGCGTTTTAATAAGCACCCCTTGTTTCTCCAATTGCTGAATAACCGGTAAGATTCCCGCGATGGCAGTTGGACTGATGGGATACTGTTTAGTGCATGGAGGCTTGGTCCCGGTAAATGACGCAGGCTCCATCTGGAGTAGGCCACAATCGTTCTTATCTTTAGCCCATATCGGGTGTTCTTTCAATTCTTCTTCCTTCAAAGTTCTAATTGACCATGTCACCCGACCATTCTCGAAATGCAACGATGAATCTACTTGGATTAGAACGTCCATTCCCAAAAGGGATTGATCTACTGGGCCTATCCAGACCGGCATGGTTAGGTCATGTGGACCCAGCCCTATAAGTACCGGTGTTGTCCTTTTAATTTCCATTTTATGGCCCCCAACTCCATAGGCTGTACGTGCCCGACCATTCTCGAAATGCAACGATGAATCTACTTGGATTAGAACGTCCATTCCCAAAAGGGATTGATCTACTGGGCCTATCCAGACTGGCATGGTTAGGTCATGTGGACCCAGCCCTATAAGTACCGGTGTTGTCCTTTTAATTTCCATTTTATGGCCCCCAACTCCATAGGCTGTACGTGCCCTACCATCCAATGGCAAAAAGTCTCCATATTGTAGGGGTAAGCATGTTAATTCCGCCCCTGTGTCTAAAAGACAGTCCACATCCTTATCGCCCACCCTCACAGTTATATATAGCCCATCTCCCCTTTGTTGTATTAGTGCGAGGAGGTGGACCAGGGTGGGCTCTAATCGTTTTTTGCTATCCCAAATAACTCCTTCTGTTGTTGTATTGTCAGTCGCTTAAATGCTTCTATGAGGTCGGTATCTTGTGACAAGCCTGGTTTGTTGGCTGAATTGTATCCCTGGCTGCGTCCTCTTCCCCAGCCACGACCTTTCTGTTTTGCCCTGCACGTCTTGGCCCAGTGACCTTCTTTCCCACAATAATGACATTTTCCGGGTAATTTTCCTAATGATTGTTTATCGGAATCCTGGGATTTCCATCCCATAGCCTGTACAGCTCGAACTTTAGCTCCCATATCCCGATCCAATTGGTTACATCGAGCCACCAATGCTGCAAAGGTAGTTCCTCTACCTTCCCAGTCCGGTAACACTACCTTAAGCATTTTGGACAGTTCTGGCTTTAGACCTGCCACGAAAGCTGCTTTCAGGGGTCCAAACACTTGTTCATCCATTTCCTCATCCGTATTATTCATACCCGAATGTTCTAGCCACGTGCATCTAAACCGCTCGTCATACTCCAAGACTTCCTCTGTTCCTTTCTGTTGGCAGGCTGCAATTTTTCGCCAATCTATCTTAGCTGGACTGAAGGCTTGCAGCCAGTGTTTAATCGCCTCCCATCCCGCGTTTAATTCTTGCTCATCCTGTCCCAAAGCTTCTTCTACCTTGTCGTGTAATTTTCTTCCCTGTGTTTTTGGCACCATTATGGTCAAAATTTTCACTCCGTCCCAGGGATGAAGTTGATATATATTTCTTAAGCGGTCCAATTGGTCCCACGTTTTCACTCCCCCTTTCTTTGTATTGGGCAATTCCTTGGACCATTTATCAATTTTCTCTGGGTCTGCCGGATCATGAAATAAGTATTCTGCATACTCCCTTTTCTTCGTTTTTTTGGTTCCGCCCTCATCCGCAGTCTCTTCTGATTTGACTACAACTCGTCTTTTTTTAAACGGGGCAAAGCGCACCCCTAATTCTTCATCCTCTGCCCCTGTATCGTCGGAGGATTCAGAATCCGTATCTATTCCTCGGTCGTGTCTTCAGGTCTGCGCTTTTCATTTATCCAAACATGGGTACCCTGGGAATTGACCGATACATTTTCCTTTTCCTATTACTGTCTCTTGACCTAATGATTTTTTCCATTCTTTAATTTCACCTTTAAGATCTTTAACTTCCGCTTCCGACTTTTCAAGTTCAAGTCTTTTCTGTCGCAGCTGTGCACAAACAGCTTGCAATTGGTCCTTTGTACTGGTCAGTTCTCGATCATGTTGGGAACACATTATAATTTCATTCCGCTTTCGGATCTGTCCCATAACGGCTAGGGACCATCTAGTTCGCTCTTTATTTTTCATACGGGTCGTTTTTCCCCAGATCCTTTTAATCTCGTCCAAGGACCATTGTCCTTTGGAGGTACCATATTTTTGTTCGATCTTAATACTGGTTTTAGATAAGTTGAATTGTTGCTCTATGTATTCTTTCAACTGTTGGAGGATTTCATCTATCGAAACTTCAGATGGTGCCGGCCCGCCTTTAACAGTTGTAGGCAATTCTTTGCTCTTATCTCCTGCTGCCATAATACTGATTTCTTTACTGGGGTCTCGAGTTGTAGGCTTTCCAGCCGATCAGTGGGTCGGTGATTAATTAACTAACACACCGCCGAAGTTAGACGTCTATGGGACCTCGAGCCGACTACCAACCGGAGGGTTCGCAAACCGGAGGCTTTCGGAATCGCGTAGAAGGAGAGGCGAATTTAGACTTTTGAATGAGGACTTTTATAAAGAGGAGTCCTTACCTCAGTATGTAGGTCCGATGTCCAAAATTCAGTTTCTTCCCTCAGCGATCGTGTTCGTGACGCCAAAATTGTTAGATCTCTTAATTTCCAATGAAATACGAACTCCGGTTGTAGTTTTAATGTAACTTTATTCTGGCAGCAGCAACAAGCTTCTGGCTTTAAGCCAGGCCTTTGTCCTTCTGAGACCACATAGCCAAAATGGCTGTACTTATACCTGGTTCAATTTACAGAAAAGAACTCGCCTTCTTTGACCTTATTGGCTCAATTGATCGTCTTTTAACCTTTAATTGGCTAGCAAGGTCCCATAATGTCAAGTTGATTGATGACTTAATGCAATGTGGTCTGTGTTTTTTCAAAACTGCAGCCGGGCTGCAGAGCTTGAATTCTCTATCACCTAGCTAGTGCGGACATCCGAGAATGATGGCCGCTGCGGGACCCACCGGCAGTGGGTGGAAGAATGGTGGCCGCCATTTTTTTGTCCGAATCTGGTGGCAACGGGTGGCGTTAAACCCCTGAATTTCTAGCCCATTGCCTGTAAGTAGTTGATAATCTCTTTAAATAGCACTGGCGGGATCCTTCCAGTTGCTTAACACGTCTTCAGCTGTGCAAGTTTAAGACAGGGCATTGGCTGGAGCGCTGAGCTAAAAATGGCACCGCTGGCATCAAATCATCATTGTATGCTGATTGACATCATGATCCACTTTCTCTGTATACTTCCTGCGAACTTTAGTTGTGCGTCGCAACGCCCTTACCAAGCTGGCGTCCACCACGATTCGTGGCAGGTGTGCGCGTGTGCATCAGACACCATTTTGGCCCTGAATGGCACATATAGCATCCACACAATGGGCGTTACTGAGCCCAATTTCATGCTCTCTGCCTCAATAGCTATCTGTGGTAAAGCATTACATATTCTAAAAACCTCGATGTGAAAATATTTCTTCTATTTCCTCCTTCATTATTCAAGTGATAATCCTCAATCTGTGGCAATTCACCAATCAGTGGAAACAATCTTTCATTATTTACCCTTTCAACAATTTTGAAAACCTCTATTAGATTTTCTTGACCTTTTCTGTTCCAGTGAAAACCTCAATTTTTATAGCCTTTCTCATAGCTATAACTTTTCATTTCTGGTATTATTCCACCAAAATCCTGTATTTTTCAAGTATAGCTCCAGTGTTTATATAGCTCCTAAAATATTAACCAGAAATGTCACCAATTTCCTGTCCTGTGTCCATGAAAATTCTGGGTATATATCCCACCTCCTGTAGGCATCTTGTAGACATTTAATTATTTGTGTTTCTACACATTGGCATAAGGTCCACTTCTGTTATAGATTTCTGGGCTAAAATGTCAATTACTAATTTGCCTTATGGCAAAACTATTATGAGATAATGCATAGCATACAATTATATTTCATTTGTGTGGGTAGGATGGTAAATAGAAAACAGCAGTTGATCTTTGTCAAAACAAGTAATTTCCTCTTTGCAGTTCCTTCGCTAATGATCACTGGCTCATGTCTTATTTTGTTCAGTGTCCCCTAACCTATAAGTGATTTGTTCAGATACAATGCCCTCTCTGCTATTTCCTGTAACAGCTCTTCTTTTTTTTATCCCTATCTTTATTTCATTAAACCTATTTATCTGACCTGCATCCATGTTATCATTCTATCTTCTAAACTTAAATCTTTCCATGCTTTTTTGGTGTCCATATTTGTTACTCTCTAATATTACAAAACGTATCAGAAGAACAGAAGAACAACATAAAAGATCATTAGAAACGGGAACCATTCCAATGAGAACGACATTGGCCCCGAACTTGGGAGCTAAGGCCCGCCCATTTCTCGGCGGTCCCCGGGCAGAACTTGAGTTTTTGCCGCCTGCTGCCGCTGGGGCCAGTCGGGCGGGAGTTTAGTCGCGGTTCTGTCAGCGGCAGCAGGAGCAGCAGGCGGGCGGGAGCGGGCATGATTCTCTTCCCCCCGCCCCCCCCGCCCCGCGACAGATAGCCTGCCGACACGCACCATCAAGCTTCACATTTGAACCAAACCCAAAATAAAGCCTTCGGAGGGGAGAAGTGAGTGGGGAGACGGTTAGAAAACTTATTTTACATTCCGGGCCATGATGAGACCAGACGGTTTGTGAGAGACTTTGAAGACCAGGCATCCGTTGCCTGCGCCCAGTTCCGAGATCTTCTCAAAGTCATCATCTTTCAGCTCGCCGACCTTCTGTTTCTGGGTCAGAAATGCCTCCAGCCGCTTGCGCTGCTGTTCGTCCAACTCGAGCTCCTCCAACTTCTTCTGCAGAGCCTCCAGATCTCAACCACGCACAGAGTTGGAGGTGGACAATCTCTGCCGCCACAAGGGAAGGAGGGGGAAGTAATCAAGGCGTCTCCGCCACTCACACTCTCATCCGAGGAGCCAACACAAACACAGCACTGGGAAGGCAAACAAGACACCACTTGTAATCTCCTTTAAAGTACAGAATGAGGGATGGGGGGAGGGATGAGATTCGGGTGGGGGGAGGGATGGGGCAACGGGTGGGGGAGTAGGGGAACGAATGGATGGGGGAATGGGTGGGGGAATAGGGGAAAGGGTGGGGTGGGGGAGAGCTGTGGGGGGGGAAGAGGGGTGGGGGGAAAAGTTAGTTTGCAGGTGTAGCAGGTAATCAGGAAGGCGAATGGAATGTTGGCCTTCATTGCGAGAGGGATGGAGTAAAAAAGCAGGGAGGTCCTGCTGCAACTGTATAGGGTATTAGTGAGGGCGCACCTGGAATATTGCGAGCAGTTTTGGTCACCTTACTTAAGGAAGGATATACTAGCTTTGGAGGGGGTACAGAGACGATTCACGAGGCTGATTCCGGAGATGAGGGGGTTACCTTATGAAGATAGATTGAGCAGACTGGGTCTTTACTCGTTGGAGTTCAGAAAGATGAGGGGTGATCTTATAGAAACATTTAAAATAATGAAAGGGATAGACAAGATCGAGGCAGAGAGGTTGTTTCCACTGGTCGGGGAGACTAGAACTAGGGGGCACAGCCTCAAAATACGGGGGAGCCAATTTAAAACTGAGCTGAGAAGGAATTTATTTTCCCAGAGGGTTGTGAACCTGTGGAATTCTCTGCCCAAGGAAGCAGTTGAGGCTAGCTCATTGAATGTATTCAAATCACAGATAGATAGATGTTTAACCAATAAGGGAATTAAGAGTTACGGGGAGCGGGCGGATAAGTGGAGCTGAGTCCACGGCCAGATCAGCCATTTTTTTTTGAATGGAGGATCAGGCTCGAGGGGCTAGATGGCCTACTCCTGTTCCTAATTCTTATGTTCTTATGTTCTTATGTGTACAGTTTTGGTCTCCTAGTCTGAGGAAGGACATTCTTGCTCTTGAGGGAGTGCAGCAAAGCTTCACCAGACTGATTCCCGGGATGGCAGGACTGACATATGACGAAAGACTGGATCGACTAGGCTTATATTCACTGGAATTTAGAAAAATGTGAGGGGATCTTCGAGAAACATATAAAATTCTGATTGGATTGGACAGGTTAGATGCAGGAAGAATGTTCCCAATGGTGGCGAAGTCCGGAACCAGGGGTCACAGTCTAAGGATAAGGGGTAAGCCATTTAGGACTGAGATGAGGAGAAACTTGTTCACTTAGAGATTTATGAACCTGTGGAATTCTCTCCCACAGAAAGTTGTTGAGGCCAGTTCGTTAGATATACTCAAAAGGGAGTTCGATGTTGCCCTTACGGCTAAAGGGATCAAGGGGTATGGAGAGAAAGCAGGAATGGGGTACTGAAGTTGCATGATCAGCCATGATCATATTGAATGGTGGTGCAGGCTCGAAGGGCCGAATGGCCTACTCTTGCACCTATTTTCTATGTTTCTATGTTTCTAAAGGCTGCAACTTTTATTTCTGCAGAAGAAAAGAGCATCCAACACATCAAAGCAGAGTAGCATGGTAGGTGGCCCATCAGATGTCATCGAGCTGACTAGCCTCGAGGAGCGTGCATTGGCTATGATGGGTGACCACTCCTGTGCCACCACACAGGGTGGTGCAGATCCCATGCTCGAGCATGGTAAGCGTATCCAAATCTCCAGTCTGTGTCACACTCATGTCATGCAAGGTCATGTAATGTTATGTCAAATGCTTTTTACTGCACTGTGTGTTGCCCATCAATGGTGTGTTCATGTAGCGATGGAAGTCCTTGAAGTAAGAATGTGAAATGTGATGGTACACATGTCAGCATGACCAACCCCACCCTCCCGCTATACACTTCAATGTTGCTCTCTACTTCCAGATGTTGATTCGGACAGCACCAATCAATGCACCCCATCCACCTCTGACACACAAAGGCAGTGTCAAACACCAATGCTTTCCACCTCGATGCAGTCAGCAGCCCAACACACTAGCTCCTTCCTCCACACACCCCCCCCAGATCTCCCACTTCGACCACGTCCACCTCTGCCACCCAGAGTCCCGAACACTAGGAGAAAGAGGCGGGAGGAGGCCCTGTCCGTAACCATAACCACTTGAGGTCCAGGAGTTGCAAGAGGAGGGCTCCAGCCTCCTGACATTTGTGCCACTTGTTCGGCCAACATCGATTTCAGGGTCTGACTTTTTGGGCTTTGAATCGGACAACGCGGGAACAAGTATTGGGAGGCGCAGAAGCCGGGTTGTAAAAGCCACCAAGCCGCAACTACCCATGATGATGCAACAAGCCGATGAGGATGCAGGATGGATGGCAGAATTCCAGGAAATGGTCCAGTTGTCGAGGACGAGTGTTGAGATAGGTCGAGATCTGCTGCAGACCATGGCTGGAATAGCTGCCAGCATTGCCACCTTTGCGGAGGAGCATTCTGCCAGTATGTCGCAGCTCATCAGTGCAGTGGAGTGAAACACCGATTCTGTAGAGGCCATGCGCCAATTGATGCTTTCGGGCCATTTCATGCAACCCCCCCGATGACACACCACTGAGGCCGACAGATCCCGAGGAGCCGGAGTTGCCAGCGAATTCCATCTCACCCCCTAGATTCTCTCCAAGACGAACATGGCAGCATCGCTCTGGCTGCCCTCCTGCCCAACATCATGGAGCAGAGGCGGTGAGGGGCAGGGGTGTGTGTCGCCGTGGTGATAGCGGAGCCATGAAGAGGATGATGGGCCTCACATCAAGGGGGAGAAAGAGAGGTGGTGATCATGGGTAGAGGGTTGGATGTTGGTGCTGGTAATGTTGTTAAGTGTTCATTAAGTTGTTGCTGTTGTTTCACATGGTTCGTTTGGATTGTCATTTGACTGGTTTTGGAAATACTGTACACTTTGTGGATTCACTTGTTTGCATGTTCTGTCACTTGCCATGCTGCACTATTCAATACAGACATGTTGTTCACCAACTCTTGGTCAGTGTTTAACTTTTATATCATCTGGGATATGTGCTGAGAAACAGACAAATCTCCTTCAGGTGTACCGGTCTCTGAACAATATCTTGGCGTTCACATATAATGCGACTCTTTAATAGGCTCTGTCATCAGGCTATCTCGCAACGACAAGTAAGGGTGACCAATGCAGGAAGGCTGCCATTGAATGAGAGATAGTTGTACAACTTGGAGGCCACATATTAACAAAAGCACTTCAGTCCACATTTTCTTAGTTGCAGCATCACCGAGCCCCACATGATTTTCAGTTACATTGCAGTCCATTATATATATTTTCCCGTATTCTATACTTGAGCTCACGTTGTTCTCAGGTTCACATCCTCCCACCTGACAGAACCTTACATGATTTCATTATTCCTACATACTTCAACATAAGCTCATGCCATCTGAACACTCACATTGTCTCAATAAATCTGTTCTGCTTGCAATGCTGTAAAAACCCTTATAGCACATCACATCTACAGCCTTTACTGTATCTCGCAGTTCATTTCCACTTCCTATACCACACCAGCCCTGCAACGGAGTACTTTTCATTTACATATGTGAAGTCTTTCTGTGCAGTTTAATTTACATCTGTGAACTCATTCTGAGGGTGTGATAATGGTGCAGCATGTGTATGTTACCCGGGATGTGCAGTTCTGGACCATTCTGAGGGTGTGATAATGGTGCAGCATGTGCATGTTACCCGGGATGTGCAGCTCTGAACCACTCTGCGCGATTGTACCTGCCGCACGATTTACAGCCCGCTCAGACCACCTTTTTCCCAGCGGTCGTTCTGGTGGGCGGGATCAGCATATTAGAGGAACCTAGACCACCAAAGTCACATTTTTGGAGCCTCTGGCATGGGCGGGCAGTTGCACCGGTGGTACTTCCCTGAAGAAACTCCCGCCGCATGGGACCTGGGCGGCAGATGGGTGGTACATGAGGAATCTCGGCAAAACATTTTTGGTGGGGCGCAACCTCAGTAGCTGTGGGCGGTATTGGGCAGTTCATTGACCAAGTTCAGGCCCAGTGAGATCCACACACACTGTAAGCTTCTCATGAAACATTGGAGCTCTGAAATTCTGGTTGGGCAGCTGCACAATGGATGTGTAAGACTTCTGCCGACCAGTTTGCCACAGCAATGACCCTCATCCTAGATCCTGGGGATAGGGTAATTTGCCTATTTGCTACTGGTGCACCTACCATGGCGGGGCACTGCTGTCAGGTATTCAACTATCATTGTAACCCATGTATAAGCTGACCTAAGTTGTACACCTTGAAAACATTGACCACAAGGGGGTGAACTTGGGTGAGACACTTCTAACCTGGACTTTCAGATATAAAAGGGGAAGCTCCACCCACCTTCATCACATGAGGTCTTGGTAATAAAGGTAACTGATCACAGAGTGACCTTCTCTCAAGTGTGGGCCTCGTGTGCATTTATACTGTATAGTAAGGACATATCATTGGCGATGTGAAACTGGGATTTAAACCATGCGAGCATGGCCACTAGCAGCACAGAAGAGAGGTCTTGTGTTGGTGATGATTGGGACGACTTTATTGAGAGACTACAGCAAAGTTTTGTCACTAAGGAATGTTTGGGACAGGATTCGGCCGACAAACGCAGGGCTCGTCTCCTGATGGTTTGTGGATCCAGAACGTACTCCCTGATGAAGGACCTTCTAGTGCCAGAGAAGCCGGCGGACAAGACGTTTGAAGAGCTCAGTAAGTTGATCGGGGAATACCTTAAACCGACGAGCAGCATGCACATGGCGAGACACCGGTTTTATACGCACCGGCGGCGAGAAGGGCAAAGCGTTCCTGACTTCGTGGCAGATTTCCGGCGACTGGCGAGCCTATGTAAGTTCCCAGATGCATGCAGACCGGAGATGCTGCAAGACTTTTTTCGTGAGGGCATCGGGCACGCTGGGGTTTTCAGGAAACTGATTGAGACCAAAGACTTGACCTTGGGAGCGGTGGCTCTGATAGCCCAGACATTTATCTCAGGGGAGGAAGAGGCCAGAATATATATGACAAAAATCTTGGCTCAAATGCGGCAAACGACCAGGGAGTCAACATTGTTAACACAGCACACAGTTTTCTCGGCAGACAAGGGCAGTCGGACATGCCCCAGCATGTAGTTGAACCCAAAGGGGGAATTCAACAGAGACAATGGCTAGCTGAACACCGATTCATGCCATCGCAATGGACAATGCAGCCAGTAATGGGATCATCAACACCTGTTAATGGTGCGCTTAAGGACAGTTACAGAGACAGTCAGAGACGATCGACTAGTAATGGACCTTTTGTTTCCAACAACGGGGCCTCCAGCTCATGCTGGAGGTGTGGAGGCAAGCACCCAGCCAGAGCTTGCAGGTATCAGCAATATACCTGCAGAAACTGCAACGTCAGCGGTCACGGTGCATATGTGCAGGAAGCCTGCAGCCAGGTTGATATACGAGGAGGACTGGCCCGATGTAAGCCCTACGAGGCCAAATGAATACTGGGGGAAATCGCTGAAAGCTGAAGTTCAGCGAGTTCATGTGGAGCACATATACAGTTCATATACCAGGACACCACCGATAATGATGAAAGTGCTCCTCAATGGCATCCCAGTGTTAATGGAGCTAGATATGGGGGCCAGCCAGTCCCTGATGAGTATCAAACAGTTCAAAAGGTTGTGGGTGTCCAAGGCCAGGAGGCCAAAATTATTGCCGATTGACGCACAGCTACGGACATATACAAAGGAGATCATTCTGGTGCTAGGCAGCGCCACGGTAGTCGTGACCCACAAAGATTCGGAGAACAGGTTGCCATTCTGGATTGTCCCGGGGATGGTCCCGCACTACTGGGGAGGAGTTGGCTTGCTGTCATGAACTGGAAATGGGGCGATGTCAATGCAATTTCTTCTGTGGAGCGAGTATCATGCTCACAGGTCCTGGACAAATTTGACTCATTATTTCAACCCGGCATCGGCACTTTCATGGGGGCCAAGGTAGTAATTCACATAAACCCGGACGCCAGGCCATAGAATGTGCCTCGTGTGGATTTGTGATATTGTGTAAGGAATTTACACAATCCATTTGGAGCAGGCGTCTGCTAAAACCAAAAACATTTTTCCCATGAAAGGACCTGCGTAGCCCACATGGATGTATGACCATGGCTTGGCAGGCCAGGACCAGGGGCTAACGGGGGCTGCCCTGGGTGCGATGCCCAGCTGAGCACACGTGTTGTACTTCCGAACACAAAGATCCAGGTCTGCATCTATCCCTGGCCACCAAACGCCTGACCTGGCAATTGCCTTCATTATGACAATGCCTGGGTGCTCATTGTGAAGTTCTCTGATAAACACCTCTCTGCCCATCTGGGGCATGACTACTCGGTTTCCCCACAGTAGGCAATCGGCCTGAATCGAGAGTTCATCCTTGCACCTATGAAACGGTTTAAATTCCTCAGGACATGCCCCATATATGGCTGCCCAGTCCTCATTCAGGACACATTTCTTAACTAAAGACAGTAGCGGGTCTCTATTTGTCCAGACTTTAATCTGACGGGCTGTCACAGGTGAGCCTTCGCTTTCGAAAGCTTCAACAGCCATGACCATCTCAGCATCATGCTCAGTTGCCCCCACAGTGGTGGCTAGTGGGAGCCTGCTGAGTGCATCGGCGCAGTTTTCAGTGCCCGGTCTGTGCCGAATTGTGTAGTAATAGGCGGCTAACGTAAGTGCCCACCTCTGTATGCGGGCTGATGCATTCGCATTTATGGCCTTGTTGTCGGCCAAAAGGGACATTAGGGGTTTGTGATCTGTCTCCAGCTCAAAGTTCCTGCCAAACAGGTACTGGTGCATTTTTTTTACTGCATATACAAATGCTAGCGCTTCCTTTTCTACCATCCCGTAGCCCTTTTCTACCATCCCGTAGCCCCTTTCTGCCTGGGACAGATTTCTGGAGGCATAAGCTACCGGCTGTAACTGACCATTGGCATTCACATGCTGCAACACACACCCAACCCCATAGGACGATGCATCGCACGTTAGAACAAGTTTCTTACATGGGTCACATAACATTAACAGTTTGTTGGAGCATAACAAGTTGCGTGCTCTATCAAAAGCACTTTCCTGGCTGTCTCCCGAGACCCAATCGCGACCTTTGCGTAGGAGCACGTGTAGCAGCTCTAACAGCGTGCTCAATTTGGGAAGAAAGTTACCAAAATAGGCCTCGTGTGCATTTATACTGTATAGTAAGGACATATCAACTGCAATTCTGCAACTGCACCTTGCCGGTCTAGCCAACATGGCATCCAAATGTGACATCACAATCGAAAGATAAATGAAAGAACTGATCCCTTCCCATGTGTGAGAATTTCTCAGAGTGATCAGAAAGAAGTGGAAACTCCACAGAAACAAGTCTGTCCGAACATCCACTCCCTGTCCAGATGACACTAATTCCCTGCCCTAAACAGGCCAGGATTTCTAGCTTTATGTGAACTCAATCTATGCCAGAATGCTTGTGTGTGCCCTCAATAGCACTGGTTAACATCACTGCCATTTGACCTTTGCACCACATAACAAAGCTGAAAGCACTCTATCAAATTTACAGAATAGCTATACTTACGCGAAGGGGCATAAGGAACAATTTCTACAGCACAATTCCTGCTGAGAGAGGGTGAAACTCGAATCTTACCATTAATAGAAAAGTAATAAATATCATAAGAGTACCTAATGGTTTTTGACAGATGCACATATGAAATAGTGAACCTAGTGAAATTAATCCCTACAATGTTATGTGCTAAATGAACTGTATGCTCACTTACCAGACTCCTTTCCTTGCCGGTTCAATAGCCCATCAGTGTCGTCACTCCTTTTCCTATGCCTCATGCTATCACTATTTTGTCTGTTCTTCCGCCTTCTGCATCACTGTTTCTCTGGTTGCTTTGCCTTGAATCTGCAACATTCCTTCTCCTCCTTGGGTTCATTTTCAGCCTCTGGATTCTGTACCTTTAGCTGGTAACCACGGGCTAGACTTTCCACTTCACAGCGCCCATTTATGGCCTATATATGGCCCAAAACGGACCTCTATCGCCCATTTTGAGCAAAAAGTGAAAACTAGGCCCAAAATATCACCCAAAAAACAGGTGCCTAAGTTTCCATTTTGATCGCCGAGAAGATCGCCGAAATTATAGCCCACACAAGGCCCATCCCAAGTTTCAGCATCTAGCATGCACTTCGCTGGGCCAATGCAAGGCTCAAAAGAGTGCTGAGAAATAGTTGCTTTTTCTGGGTCTAAGAGAAGGAAAATGGGCAACTACGGACGCCATTTTGACTTCAATGGAAGGGTGGAAGATTAGTTGTGATTTAATTAGAGAGTTAGTTGTACTCAGAATATTGGAACACGGAATATAAATAGGTATTATTGTGTTATTTTTAGTAAATATAATAGAATTTATTAGGTTTTAGATATGAATTTATTAAATAGCTTTTACACAGTGAAGTTATTTACTGATATTGTTGGGGCCTATTAAACTGACTGATATACAGCGTAGAGAGTACAGAGAATTCAGCGTACACCCACACACAGACAAAACCGGGAGAACAGGCTCTCGACAACAGGCAATGGCGCCAGAAGCCATCAAGGGCCACAGGAACAGCCGTTCACACCTCATCAACCCACAATGCGAGCAATCTACTACAAACTGAGAGAAGCTCAAGAGAGATCAGCCAGACGCAGCTCATTCTTTGGGAACACTTTGAACAATGGAACCGGTCTGTGCTGGAGGTGTGGGGGTGGGCACTCGTCAAGGGGTTGTCGATTTCAGCAGGCTGTTTGCAGGAACTGTGAATATACAGAGCATTTGGCCCGCATGTGCAAAAAAACGGCAGCTCGGCTGGTATACGAATCGGATGGGTCGGAAAGTGGACCAGAAGATGGTGGGGACAGTACCCGGGATGCCGATGTACAGCGGGTCAACACGATCAATGGCTGCTGCTCCAACAACAGGACGCCTCCTATAATGATGACGGTCCTACTCAACGGGATACCTGGCAACATGGAGCTGGATACGGGAGCGAGTCAATCTCTCATGGGCGTTCAACAATTTGAACAACTGTGGCCGCATAAAAGAGACAGACCAAAACTCACAAGGGTCGACACCAAACTAAGGACCTATACCAAAGAAATCATACCAGTCCTCAGCAGCGCCATGCTCTCCATCACACACAAAGGGACAGTGAACCGACTTCCCCTGTGGATTGTCCCCGGAGAACCCCCAGCACTGCTGGGGAGAAGCTGGCTGGCAAAACTAAACTGGAAATGGGATGATGTCCATGCCATGTCATTAGAGGAACGGACCTCCTGCTCAACAGTTATAAAGTGATTTGAACATCTCTTTCAGCCAGGTGTGGGCACTTTCAAAGGGGCCAAAGTCAAAATCTACATCACACAGGATGCTAGACCGGTCCATCATAAGGCCAGAGCTGTTCCCTATGTGATGAGGGAAAAGATTGAACACGAACTAGACAGGCTTCTGCGGGAAGGCATTATATCACCTGTGGAATTTAGCGACTGGGCAAGTCCCATCATCCCAGTCATGAAGCCTGATGGATCCGTACGAATCTGTGGGGATTACAAATCTACCATAAACAGAGTCTCCCGACAGGACCAGTACCCGCTGCCCAGAGCGGAGGACTTATTTGCCACATTGGCTGGAGGTAAACTTTTCTCAAAACTAGACCTCACATCTGCGTATATGACGCAAGAATTGACCAAGGAATCCAAGCTACTCACCACCATCAACACAAATCAAGGCCTTTTCATGTACAATCGATGCCCATTCGGCATCAGGTCGGCAGCTGCCATATTCCAGCGCAACATGGAAGAGTCTGCTCAAGTCCATCCCGGAGCCGGTTGTATTTCAGGACGACATACTTATCACGGGCAGGGACACCGACTCCCATCTCCGTAATTTGGAGGAAATACTAAAGCGGTTAGATCGGGTAGGCCTACGAATCAAGAAATCCAAGTGCCTGTTTTTCGCACCCGGGGGTGAATTTTTGGGCAGAAGGATTGCCACTGATGGAATCCGCCCAACAGAGTCCAAAACAGAAGCAATTCACCTGGCACCCAGGCCCCGGAATGTCTCAGAACATCGTGCCTTTCTCAGGCTACTCAATTACTTTGGAAACTTTATGCAGAACTTAAGCATGCTGTTGGAGCCTCTCCACGTGCTACTCAGGAAGGGGTGCAATTGTTTTTGATGGGACGTCCAGGAACGCGCCTTCAATAAGGCACGCAACCTTCTGTGTTCCAACAATGTTTTGACTTTCTTTGATCCAGGTAAAAAGCGTATGGGGTCGGGTGTGTTTTGCAATATGTCAATAGTGCGGGCAAATTACAACCCATAGCTTATGCCTCCAGGTCACTTTCGCGGGTGGAGCGCGGGTACGGAATGGTAGAGAAGGAGACGCTCGCGTGCGTGTACGGTGTCAAAAAGATGCACCAATACCTTTTCGGGGCCAAGTTCGCATTAGAAACCGACCACAAGCCCCTCAAGTCCCTCCTATCCGAGAGCAAGACAATAAACGCCAACGCCTTGGCGCGAATTCAACAGTGGGCACTCATGCTGGCGTCCTACAACTGTACCATAAGGCACAGACCAGGCACAGACAACTGTGCCGACGCGCTCAGCAGGCTACCCCTGGCGACCACGGAAGGGTCTGACGAACAGGACTGTGAGATAGTCATGGCAATCAATGCCTTTGAGTCCACAGGTTCGCCCATGACGGCTCGCCAAATCAGAGCCTGGACGGCCAGCGACCCCACGTTATCCTGAGTAAAAAGATGTGTGCTAACCGGTGACTGGACAGAGGCTCGCGATGCCTGCCCCGAGAAATTAAAACCCTTTCACAGGCGCATGCATGAGCTATCACTACAAGCAGACTGCCTGATGTGGGGCAGCTGAGTAGTCATGCCTCTGTGAGGCAGAGAGACATTTGTCCGGGAGCTCCACCGCGAGCACCCGGGGATCGTTCTCATGAAGGCCATAGCCAGATCCCACGTCTGGTGGCCTGGTATTGACGCAGACTTGGAGCTCTGCGTCCGAAGGTGCACCATTTGTGCCCAACTCAGCAATGCCCCCAGGGAGGCTCCACTGGGCCCCTGGCCCTGGCCTACCAAACCGTGGTCGCGGTTGCACGTAGACTATGCGGGCGCATTCATGGGCAAAATGATTCTCGTGGTTGTAGATACATTTTCAAAGTGGATCGAATGCACCATTTTAAACTCGAGCACAACCTCCACCACTGTGGAGAGCCTCGCAACCATGTTTGCAACACACGGAATCCCTGACATATTGGTCAGTGACAATGGTCCGTACTTCACCAGCGCAGAATTCCAAGACTTTATAATTGACCACGGCATAAATCACGTCAAGACGGCACTGTTCAAGCCGGCATCCAACGGCGAGGCGGAGAGAGCAGTGCAAATCATTAAACAAGGCATGCTTAAAATCAAAGGTCCCACGCTGCAGGGTCGCCTGTCGTGACTGCTGCTGGCATACAGATCTCGTCCGCACTCATTGACTGGGATCCCCCCGTGCAACTGTTGATGAAAAGGACTTTAAAAACAAGGCTCTCATTAATCCTCCCAGACATGCACGAAATCATTGAGGCAAAGCGCCATAAGCTGACTGAGTACCACGACAGAAATTCGAGGGGGAGATGGAATGAGATCGGGGACAAAGTGTTTGTACTAAACTATGGCAGGGGTCCCAAATGGCTTGCAGGGACAGTAACGGGCAAGGAAGGAAACAGGCTACTGGTAGTACAAATGGATAATGGCAAAACCTGCCGGAGGCATGTAGACCAAGTCAAAAGCAGATTTGCCAACAACACTGCGGAACCAGAGGCAGACTACAATGTGGAACTCGCACCGCACCTGGTGGACAGAAAGATGGAACAACCTGAGGAAAGGGCAATCCCAACAGACAGCCCAGGCGAGTCAACAACAATCACACCAATCAAAACAGACAGCCCAGGCTAGATACCAGCAACCACACCCAAAGAAAAACAGACAACAAGGCAAACAACTGAACCACAACTCAGACGCTCCACGCGAGAGCGTAGACCACCTGAGAGACTGAACCTATAAAGACAATAAGACATTGGGGGAGGGTGATGTCATGTATCTTACATTATTATATATAACTGTATCCTAACATGCTATACATGACTGTAATAAGATATGACCTGTAACCACCAGCATACCTTACCACCAGGGGTGCACTTGCAAGAGACAGGTATATAAGGACAGGTCTCAGGCAAGTGCAGCATTCCAGAGCTGTGAAATAAAGGTGCAGGTCCAGAGTGACCTTGACTTCATTACATGCCTCGTATGAATCTGTACTGAGGGGACAGGACTTTACATTCCCCAAGGTGCAGGGAGCAATAGACTGTACGCACATTGCCCTCAAAGCACCCTTAAAAAATGCGGAGGTCTTTCGTAGCAGAAAGGGGTTCCACTCGCTAAATGTGGACATTCAGATGTTGATTTACAGTTAGGGGTAATCACAAGTTTCAATTGCATTGGGTGTCCTTGTTATCTTGCCTGCATTGGCCTATCATCAGAATTTATGCCTATTTTATAAAGTTTAATGTTACTAAAGTTTTACTAAAATACTCGTATATTAAAAGAATAAACAACTTTGGATTAACATCTGTATAGTTGATAACTAATGTAACTAAGAGAGAGGACACACACAATTTATTGAATTAAAGAAAAAATTTTTTATCAACAAATACGAAAAAATGTTTTGATAAACTATCCCTCCAACCCCCCGCCACCCCCGTCCTCCGCACCAACCCACCCTTCCCTCAAATACACAAAATCTTAACAATTAACAATTAACAATTAACAATTAACCAATAACAACTAATAAAACTAACAAAACAGGAACAAGAACAATTGAACAAGTGAACAAACTTTTTGAAAAAACGCCCCCCTCCCTACTGGCGGTCACGATTCCCTCCAGATCCAGTCCCACCCCGTGTTCGTACCCCACCCGCCTGTTTTGCTCTACGTCGTGCAGAGTGGGACAGCAAGACTTCCTGCTGTGGTGGAGGTGACGGAGCGGAAACGGAAGCCTGAAGCTCCAATTCCGAGTCAGGAGGAACTGTGTCCTCCGTACTTGCTTGTGTGCTTGGGGTCTCACTGCGAGCAGACACGACACCTTGGGGCGCAGCGCCATGTCCAGCCAGCAACGCATGCCATAGAGCATTGGTTGCAGCTGTCTGCTGCCGAATGGCCTCTAACGTCTCTCTTGCAGTCTGTGCTTGCTCAGAAGACCAATTGGAGAAGTTTGTGCAGAACTCACTCCAGGATGCTGGAAACTGGCTCCAGTTCGCGGAGAACTGGCTCCAGTTTGCAGAGAATCCCGCGAAGCCCTGGATAAGGTCGCGACCAATCGCGACCGTCTCCCTGCACAAGGATATCAAGCTCTCTGCCTGGCGCTCCATGGTAGGCGATTGCTCACCACGCTGACTGGACCTCCGTGGGGTCGGCGTTTGCAAAATGACGCGCCTTGGCATTGCCACTTGCACACCGCTTGGTCCCAGTGCATCTTCCATCTCAATCGAGATGGCCGCAGGTTGTTCCCCACCCCCGCAAAAAAAACCTCATCCTCCTGCTCCTCCTGCTGCCCCTCCTCCTCCGTCTCTTCCTCCTGCGACCTGTTGGAGAGGTCTATTATATTTGCAGATGTCTCGGCTACCGAGCATTATTCAACGGACACTTGACCTTAGAAAGATGAATGAAATTTCTAAACAACTCATAACAATACATATCAATATATATTAATATTTCAATATCAACATCAATATTTCAATATTTCAATAACCCAAAAGATTGCAATAATTTGCAAAACCACATATGCACAAGGGTTCATCAGGGTTAACATGGCCTCATTCGTAGATCAAGACTACATCGAAATTATTGACTTATAATTGCATAACATTACATGCGTAACTACAATATTTTTCGTATGTATTTAGAAATGTTTGACACATTGCACTTGTCCCATTACTCACCAGACTCAAGGGTGGGCTCAGCCATGCCACGGGTCGTGACCGAACGGCTTTCAGATTCCACCAAGGCCACCACAAGCTCCTCATATGCATTAACAGTGTGCACCGTCGCGGAGCCGCCGCCCGTTCTCCTTTGCTCTGTGCGGTTGATGCTTATCTTTTTCTGTAAATGATAATTTAACATTGCATGGCATAAGCTACTGTACTTGACAATAAACATTGAAGACCGACAGATTTAAATGTTTGATTATTACATAACATTGTAGTGCATATGAATAATTTTTAATATTATTCTAATTATAAACAGCAAATATATAATACATATGTTTGATTTTAAATATGACTTTTAAATATGTTTTAAATATTAAAATGCAACTTACTCTGGCAGCTGCATATGAATATTTTTTAATACTATAACATGCAACTTACTATTCGGGTGAATAAATGTAATTTTTAATTTAATGTAATTTGTAAATTAATGTTGTTACTTTACATTCTAAATAAATAACATTGAGGATTTTGTTTGCAATTTATAAACATCAAGTAAATAATACATAATAATAATTTATAAACATGAAGTAAATAATACACATGTGTGATTTTAAATATGACTTTTAAATATGTTTTAAATATAGATAATCCAACTTACTCTGGCAGCTGCCAGCAGGCTGTTCCATCTCTTGCGACACTAGTCAGCCGTCCGCACCTCATTTGATGCCAATGTAACGACATCGGCAATCTCCAGTCAAATTCATCTATAGGCACAGGATGGAGGTTTCCCATGACCACCCCGTGTCAAGTCCTCCCACCTTGTTGAGATCACATTTACAAGGGCCTCGTTGGCTTCCTTACCAAAGGCTTTTGCCCTTTGCCTCTCCATCTCCCTTGCTTTTTGTGGTTCCATTGATGATTTTTAAAAGTTAACAGATAGCTAATCGAAAATAGCTAGCAATACAATCAAATTTAATACAGATTTTTAATCGATTTCTCAAGTTATCAAATATTTCTTCCTCACTGCTTCTCTCCTTCTCTCTTTCTCTCTCCTTCACTCTCTCTCCCGCTCTCTCCGATCCTCCCTGTGCTTCTGAGCATGTGCGATGACTCATGAACTCTCCAAACGCGGCAAAAAAAAATCAACCCCCAAAAAAATTCCACGCATGCGCACAATAGCGTTGCTAGGGAAGCTTTTTTTTTTACTTCCGTTTGACTTCCGCTTTTATTGGGCGATCGTGAGATTGCCGAAAAATCAGATCGCCCATTTGACATCGCCGGGGTAAGACCGAATGGAAATTCGCAAAGAAAAAATGGGTCTTGTGCCGGCGATCAGCACGGGCGATACATCCTACATCGCTGGAATAAGGCCCATTTTTGGGGGCCTTAGCCACCTAGTGGAAAGTACATTCCTTTGCTTTTTCTTCAACAATTAAATAGGCTCATTCAATATCTCCATCTACATCTTTCTGAGTCCTTGTGGACATTTTTTAACTACCATCATCTGCTACAGCTCCACTTATATTAAATTTAGTTGGTTGGTACCTCAGCTATGATCCCATCACTGTTACATTGTTTTTTTGTCTCTTTTTAAAGATTTTTTGGGGATCCACATCTCGAACACTCCTATAGCTAGGCCCTCACTTCCTATGTCATATGCTTTCACTTGCCCAGATAATTTGGGAAATTTCTAGCATGTTGTGGAATTCAACAGATAATCCCATTCACTTTATTTCATCTTTGTTGGTATTATCATGTACCCTTACATGATCTTCCTTCACTTCAGAAGGCAGCTGAATAAACACCAGACCGTGACCTAGACTTAAATTGCCAAATAAATGTATTAATCAGTAAAAGAATAAGTGAACAGTGGCAGTGATATATACTGTTGATGTTACAGTAATTGTTAAGCTTAATTAACTTCTCTAGGTAGAAAATAACTGTTGCATTGAGTTATGATGTGCATGATATTCTTACATGAGAGTTATTTTTTCCCACCAGCTACCGGAAATTCTTCAGCCTGACTATCTTTTGCTGAGGGCTACAGACAGTTTCCCAAATTTGAGACAAATAGGTTGAAAAATACCTTCAAAAAACAACTAGTTTGGTCCGTTAATGTCCAAAAGAGTTGCCAGTCAGATATATATTCAAACCAATCCTATTGGAGCCCATACAACTGACTCGGACAAGCAATGGATTCAGCAACAATAGTATCTGAATAAGCTAAAACATTTCCTTTTTTTGTGACATAAATTGATTTTTAAACCATTATATGCAGTGACAGAATAAAAGAAGTCAGTACCATTTTGTCACAATTATCATGTATCCTGTATTGAAAATTTTAATGCTAAGTGTCATCAGCGACATTGAAATTCCCATTGTTCTGAACACCGATCTTTCTTGTTGCTAATGTGCAACATTATGGCCCAGATTTTGCGTTCCGCATGATGGCGTACACCATCGTAAGCCTTGTAAAAGACCCTGCAAATTCTGGGTTTCCGCATGTGCTGTATATGTGCAAAAACTCGGAACTTGCGATCTGTCAAGGTTCGCCTTGACAGATCTACCGCACCGGCCCAAAAATCACTTTCCATGGCACAGAGTTCTCCAACTACTACCCAGCAAATGTCCACGAAACCCTTACGCCTGGTACAAGCAGGCATAGGACCTGCTCTCACCAGTATAAGGATTAATATAAATGTTAAATTAAAAAGTAAAAAACATACACAAACATTTTAAATTAGTTTATGTAAATTTTGGCCCTAATTAAAATATTTTAAATTATTTCCCCAAAATTAAATTTTTATTGCAAATACATCATTAAAGGGACTTCTAATTAAATTTGAAAATGAGAACATTTATTTTTATTCCAGTTGTGTAAATTATTTAATTATATGGGGATTTCTCATATGCTTTTGGAGCAATCAGTTTGTAAATGGAATCCCCATAGGCATAATAGAAATCCTCCTTTCTCTGGTATGTCTCCGACTGCAAATTCTGGCCCACTAAAATTACAAAAGTATAATTTTTTTTACCTTTTCACTTAGGCTAATGTTTTTCTTAAAAGTTGGGTAAAGGACAGAAAACAAAAAGGTGATGGTTCATAGCCGTTTTTTGGACTGAAGGAATGTAAATAGTTGGCATCCTTGATCTTGTCAATGTGTATAACTGATCTGGATTTGGGTATGGGGCGACAAAATCAAAATTTACAGAGTAACAAAAATAAGAACTGTGAGTAACTGTGGAGAGGAATGTAAGCAAAACTCTGGTGTTTAAAATTATGAGGGGTTTTGATAAGGTTAATCAGGAAAACAATTTCCATTGGTCAATGAGTCGATAACTAGGGGGCATAAGTTTAAGATTATTGCCAAAATAACAAAGGAAGTGGTGAGAATAATTTTTTTATTCAGTGGTTTGTTAGGACATGCAATGGCCTACAAGAAAAAGTGGTGGCAGAAGAGCCCACAATAGCTTTTAAAAGTGAACTGGATAAATATTAGATTTTATTTTAAAGGTATGGGGAAAGGGCAGGGTACTGGGACAAAGTGAATAGCTCTTTCAGAGAGCTAGTACAGGTATGATGGGCTGAACAGGCTCCTTCTGTGCTGTAAAATTCTATGATTCTGTAAAAAAGTAAATAATAATGAAGTTCCAGTAGATTTGCAGATTATAGTCGAGTCATAAGGACTAACATTTAGTTGTATACCTCCTAAATCTAGACATTATAACTAAATATATTACACAAAGCAACTTCGTATAATATAATTAATCACTCAAATGCAATTCTACAATAAGCAGACTAAATGTAACAATGCTAAGTAGTTAACTAGTTCAGACTAGCTTGGGATTTATGAAAATTACTTTTAAAAAGTTTACTCAAGACGTTTATCATGTTTGATTATCTATTATTTAAAATAATGATCTGTAATTTCCTTGGCTCTTTCACATTCAACTTTGGTTGCAATTAAACTTGGCATGTTGAAGTACTTTTAATGTTTTACTGGTGACTTACAGTATACGTGGACCTTTCAGGCTCATTGAAATGATTCTGTTTACTAGTGGGTCTTTCATGCTCTTCTAATTATGAATCTTATCATATTCAAGTTGATCTAAATGTAATCAGGCAATGAGTAATGCCTTTAGACTAAGACCTATTTATTGCATATTTTAAAGCCCAGTGCCAAATGATTTACCAATGAGTGGGATATAAATATATAAATGTCTATTTACCACAATGGCCCAGAATTTGCGGTCAGCAACAAAGCGACGGCACTCACTGCTGACCTTGAAGATCTCGTGATCTCTGTGGCATGAATTGCCCATTTCCCAACCTTTGTTTGAATCTAGTACAATATCAAGCGAATCTCCAACAACCAGCAACAGTGATGTCATCAAGCTGGCTAAGCAGCCAATCACACTGAATAATTCTCACACACACACCAAACCAGGAAATAAAATGCACAGATTCTAATTTACTTTTTATAAATTTTACAGAGAGCAAAATAAAGATTGGGATATACACATAGGATTAAGGTAGAAGCTGAAATACCTGTATCATAAACAAAATTATAAAAATATATCATTTTAAAAACCATGTAATTCTTAATCATATTAATGGTAAATTTGACATTCCACAAATATAAAATTAGCTCTTCAGGGCCACAATGGTTGTTCAGTAGCAAATACCCCATTAAAAACCCAGTTATACCTCTTTCAACAAGGCTTAACTTTTTTGGTGGAGGTGGGGGCGGGAGTGAGGGGGGCGAGAGTTTTAACAGTGATATTCCAGCAAAATAGGGGAAGTTTTCAACCTTATATGTGATTTTAATTGATTACTGGCTCTGGGGAGTTCTATAGCTCAACCTGTGGTGGAGCAGTGAATGAATGACCGCAACGTCAGGATTTCCACATTTATCTGCGCATGCGCTAAATCTTGAAGATGCTGTCTGTTTCAGAGGAATATTGACGGCGAATGCTGATGCTTTTGCCATCATTACCACCGCACAATCCAGGCCATTGGGATGTAACAGCTAGTCTATCAATGAAGCTCATCAAGTGGATGAGGTTAAAAAGATGACTTTAGTGATGCATGCCGAGAGCATGCAGAAATCAAGCGCAGGCAGCGGAAAGAGCATGCGGCAAACCAGTCCCACCCACCCCTTCCCTCAATGACGATCTGTCCCACCTGTGACAGAGTCTGTGGCTCTTGTATTGGACTGTTCAGCCACCAAAGAACTTGCTGTGTCCTTAGATGCTCTAACAATGACTCCACGAGGCAGTGTGTTTACTTGAACTGTAGTGAACTTAGTCCTTTATTAGTTAACACCAGAGTGAGGGTCACACTTGGTGGCCTGCCTTTTATACTAGGCCAGGCACACCTGTACAGGTAACCTACAAGTCTCCCACTGCTGTGCCCTCTGGCAGCACACCTCGATATAGTACCAACAGTGGCCATGTAAGATACGTGACATCACTACCCCCTGAACCCTTCGTGCAAATCGCCTCTGCATTAACTATGCTCTGGGCTTAGCTCTATATGGGTTCTGTCTGGTAGACCTCTGGCAGGCCGACTCAACCTTGGGTGGGTAGTTGGTGCAGTTGGTGCTGGTGGTTGCTGTTTGTGTGTGTGTGTGTGTTCCTGACCATCCCATTCTCCGCCCCCTCCCACGTTGGTGTGGCGGAGACTCCTGACAATCATGTACATTCAAGTTCAGGTAAGTGGGTTTTGCATTTTTTTTTGTGTGGTTCCGTGGTGCGATAAGAGCATTAGATGCCTTGTCGGTGCAGTGACTGGTGTGTAAGGATAAGCTAGTCTCAGAGCTGCTGGGTGGTGTCCCTGCAGTCTGGTAGCGGCTCAGTGCCCGGTGCTGGCAGTGGGAAGCCGATGGGGTCACGTAGCCTGCTCTCAGAGCTGTTGCCGTGGTCCCTAGCGTCAGGCAGGTTCACAGATGTCTGTGACCCCCCGTCCCTTCTTTACACCCTGGGTCTCAGCTGTTCCCTGAGGAGCTGTCGTCTCACAGTGCACAGGGAACTGTTGACTCGCTGGCCCGAGCGTCGCTTGGTTTGAGCTCCTGGCTGGTGCTTGTTTCCTCTGGGGGAACAGTGGCGGGTGACCCTACATTTAGGGGTATGGCCTTGGTGCAGTCTGCTCCTTCAGACTCGTGGCTGTTGGTGCCATCGGTTGCCTGAGAGATGGAGCCGACCTAGGGCATGGTATCATCGCCGGTGCCTTTGCCCTGCTGAGGTCGCTTGCTTCGCAGCTCGTGTGTGTTAACTGCTTGTGGCCACACTTCGTGGCGCCTGACTCTGGTCCCCAGGACGCAGGCTACAGCATTGGGTAGCTCGCTGGACCTGTGTGCACCCGATGGGTGTCTGCCCGCTGCATTGGCTGCATGTGGTGGGAATCTTGCATCGCACAGCTTTTCCTTGCTTATGATGGACACTCTAGGGGTCCGATCACAATCGCCTGACTTTTCCTCGCTGGTTGCATATGCATAGTTCACATCATCAATTACACATTGTACATAATCGTGCGACTTTTCCTCGCTGGTTGCATGTATACAATTCCGATTATTAGTTACACATTTTACATGATCAGTTACACACTTTACATAATCTGTTACACCTTTAGTCTCTAACTTACAATTCTTGTTACATTGCTTAATTGTGTGGAATTGTCCCGTTAATTGTAGTGGGTTGCAGGCCTCCTTTAAGAGAGCCTTGCTTGCTTTAACCCAATCCACTTCTCCGTTTGGTGCCATGTGTTGCTCCATCAGCGCTGCACCTCATGATTTGGCCGTGGCCATCTTTGTCTTCAGCACATCGCCATCTTTTCTTCATCCACGATGTTGACTGCGGTGTTCCTCTTCTCCCTGGGCTCTGTCTCCGCAGTTGGGAAGTTGCTGCTGGATCTGATTTTCTCCCTCCTGAGTCCTTCCACTGGAGCCTGGAAGGTGCGTTCGGGTCGTCTCAGCTGGATCATCTCCACGCAGTCATGCTGAGCGGTCTGTGTCTCGGGTGCCATGCTGGTCAGTTCATCGGGTACACCCTCAGGTGAGGGCTTGCTTTGCCTCTGAGCGCAGAGGGCTTCGATCGCTGGAGGGGCGACATCTTTGCACTTCCAATGGATCTTCGCCATCCATCTTCTGCCGAGCAGCGTTGGTCCATCTACAGAGATAACTTATGCACCGCGCCATCATGGAGTACCTTTACATTCACACTACCAACGACTGGGATGATTTCATTGGTGTAGGTGCGCAGTTTTGCCTGAACCGGAGCAACTCGGGTCGTTCAGCCGGATTGTCCCATAACCTCTCAAAGGCTCCTTGATTCATCACTAACTGGCTCGCCCCCGCGTCCACTTCCATGAAGACTGGACTTCCCTCTATCTCGACTTCCATCTTCAGCGGGGAGCACTCGGTGATGCAGGTAAACATGCTATGTACCTCCCCATGGGACTGGGCTGCCTCTCTGTCTAACAATTCATAATCCACACTGGATTCATAGCCATCTGCGGACTCTTCATCGACACAGTGAGTCCTAGTTCTCTTACACATTCGCTGGAGGTGGCCCTTTGTGCTGCAGCCTTTGCAAACATAGTCTTTAAAACGGCACTGATGAGCCCTGTGATTCCCTCCGCAATGCCAGCATGGTGCTACTCGATTAGCCCCCCTCGGCAGACTCTGAGTTAAGGGACTCGGGGACCTGTTCTCTCTTCCCTGAGAGGATTCACACTCTACAGTCCAGCTCCTGAACGGCACCAGTCTGTGCACAGTACCTGCCGGGTTTGTCCTGAGGGTGAGACATCTGCCTAAAGCTGCAGGTCGAGGTCATGAATGACTGGCTCACAGAGATGGCCTTCTGCAGTGTGACTGTGGTATCAGCCGACAGTAGCTTGTGAAGAAGGCTCTCATGGCCAATTCGAATGACAAAAATATCCCGCAGCGCTTCGTTGAGGTGGGTGCCGAACTACCAGTGTCTGGATGTGACGATGCTCTCCTTGGACTTGAGTTGCTCCTGGATCAGGGTTACGAGCTCCTTGTACGACTTGGTCATTGTCTTCGCTGGTGCCAGCAAGTCCTTGACGAGGCCATAGACGTTGGGCCCACAACTGGTTAGCAGGATAGCGCGGCGCTTATCAGCCAGTGCGGCCGGGTCATCTCCTGCCAGGTCGTTTGCTGTGAAAAAGTGTTCTAGCCTCTCCACAAAGGCGTCCCAATCATCACCATCGTCGAACTGCTGCAACGTACCAAGGGTAACCATTTCCGCGTGAAAGTTCCTAATCTCATCGCCAGTTGTTTTGTCCTTAGATGCTCTAACAATGACTCCACGAGGCAGTGTGTTGTACTTGAACTGTAGTGACCTTAGTCCTTTATTAGTTAACTCCAGAGTGAGGATCACACCTGGTGGCCTGCCTTTTATACTAGCCCAGGCACACCTACGAGTCTCCCACTGCTGTGCCCTCTGATGGCACACCTTGATATAGTACCAACAGTGGCCATGTAAGATACATGACAGAACTCACTTCAGTCGTGGAAGCAATTCTTCCTTGATTCCGAGGGACTGCCTATGATGATAGGGAGGATTTTCCATCTCAGTGTTTTTAGTGCATGCTAGTAGCATATATTGGAAAGTTGTGAAATCTCAAGCCCATGTTTTTGTTTTCCATTCAAATTAAAGAAGGGAAAATTATAGGCTGAGGGTGTGAAATGTCTCGATAAGCATTTCTAGTGGGCGCCAGGAGTACTGAAGTGGAAAATTGCCCCTTATATTCCTTTGTGGTTTGGCTTCAGTACAATGGGGAGGTAGGGTTGATGGTAATGGATATATTGTTGTGCAGATCTAAGATGTTTATGCTTTGAACAATCTCTTGAAATGAATTTTCAAGAAAGGACAAAAGCATTACTTAGGAATTATTGTAATGTCATTTCCGTGCAATATAATTTGGAATTATTGCAATGTCATTTCCATATTCCATAAAATTTAATAAACCATTTTAAAGTTTTCCGTAACTTTTTGTTGTTGGCACCGAGTGTGTGAACAGTTTAGTTGTACCAGTTTCTCTTGTCCTCCAAGCCATTGATCACTAGCTGAAATGGCAGATGGGATGTTTTGAGACAGACATCAATTTAACAAAAGGAAAAGATAAATGAGCCAAAGATGAGGAACCCTCTTCAGATGCCCTTTCTGTTGCAGATCTCTTATGAATCATCTAAACCTAAACCAATGCTAGATTTTCTTTATGGTTTGACCTTATACTTAATAACAAAAGTTTCACGTATCATAGGTGAAACCTCTCTAAAAGCAGTTTGAGATGTGCAGAAGCATACAGAACACAGGTTAAAGTGGGGCTAGTTGTTACTCACAATGTATAAGGCTTAAAAAATGGTTTCACCGATTTGTGCAAGTGCACCAATGAAAATCCCATTATTTGCAACTTCAAAAAGTTGTAGGGGATGATTTTTCTCTGCAGTGCATTTTGCTTGTGCACATCTCTGGGGCTTAGCTCAGAGGCAAAAGTGGCTCGGATTTCTTATGCCTGGTCTCCACCCTATTTGTCTTTGCTTTCTCTTTGCACGCACTTCGAGTCATGGGTCGGGTGAGACAGCCAAGATTTGGCAAGTGAAACAGACGTTCCTTTTAAAATTAAATTTGAAAGACCTGCAAGTGACATAATTGTGTCTGAGTGACAATTTCCTCCATTAATTAGTCAAGGGTCACACGCAGACAGCCTTCATACAAACTGAGCATTGTGGTTATTGAGCATTGAGCAATGTGAACATTAAATTTCAAATGTCCAATAGCTAAAAAAAAACTGCAGCCAATTCAACTTAAAGTGGCCAATAATATTTTGAGTAGTGAGGTGAGAATCATTTCTATTTTCACATTGTAATCGGGCTGCACAGTGAGCAGCAGTTTTAAAGGAGAGCTGGAGTTCTTATCAGAGCATTTCTCTGAGCATAATGGATGCCCCAATCCAAATCCCACTGAACATATGCTATTTGGAAAGGGAGGAGGAAGAAGAAGGTTCATATGTCAGGAAACTAAGTTATAATCGCAGGAGAAGGGCTCCTACTACCCCTTACCGTACCAATTGACCCGGTTAGCATCGGCCTGTTCTGCCTTTTAATTTAATTTTAGTTTATATTATACCTGGCTGGGAAATTCATTCTTGCAGAATCAGTCCAGATGCCACATCATTGTAATGTGTCTGATTACACAATATCAAATTATCTAGAACTCAGCTTTGTCAGCTCTGCAAAGAGTTGAGTGAAAAGAAACTGGCCCCCAAATTCTTGGGACACTGATGTGACAATGCAAGTGTGGCAGGGTCGGACTTATGCCTGCCGAAACCCGAGAAGGCTGGCACTGTCCGAAGTCCTGGGGTCAACTCATTTCCATCATACTGGCAGGACAAGTGCGGGCATCCAGCCAGCAATAGGCCAGGTACGCCAGGGAGGAAGGAACATTCAGAAAGGGAATAGAGCGAGAAAGCAACTTCCTCATATAAAGGACTGCATTCATTTAATGGGGTGAGCAGCCACTTGGAACAGGGAATACAAATTCAACTGCAAAAGAAGGGAAAAGTGGAACATTTCAGTTTTTGGGCGATGATGTAGAAGGCATCAGATGCAGCAGCAGAGCTTATGTGGATAGAGTTGGCTGCAGCTCTGAATGGTGCCGCTATACCCGCAGGGGGTCCTTTAGTGTCATAACCATCTCACTAAATCAGCAAAGGTAAGTGTTGTCAGCTGAATAACAGGGCAGGAAACTTAAACTTAAAACTTAAATTCCAAAAAGAAAATGGGTATTGCCTGGCTCAATATTCAAGCAATGCCCTTTGGGAGTTCTCGCGGCACCTTGTAATTTGTCCCAGAAGCATTATAACTTGACATCGTTGTTGTCCATTGTTTCACATGCTGTAATATTTGCTACAACCGTGAAATCTCACATCCTCGGTTTTTGCTCGCTTCCACCTGCCATTATTACCATCTATTTTTAAAATCCTGACAGGTTTTGACTGCAGGGTATGGAGACTGCCTCAACCAATTAACACAACGTATTCATCCTACAGAGAAAACAACACATACTGCCAGGGAAATGCCGGAGAAGAAAGACCACAAACCTGCACTTTAACCCAGCATAAAGAGGAAGAACTGGCAATCATAGGATGCAACTCTGGTCTGGCAATTGGGCATGGAGATGTGACTCAATGCACCTTCGGTGGCTTTGTGAACATGTATCTTTTCTTATATAATGTTACTATGTGTTCTTCAATATCTTCACCAGCTATCAGTTTCCTCATAAGAGAAGCACAAAGTAGTTAGTTAAGATAGCAGGTGGCTTAAGTAGACCCAAATTAACAGTACTGTTTTTTTTTCCTTCAGAGGCTGCAAGCCAGGAAATAGAAGATAAGGATAATAATGAGCAAAAGAGTGCAGTCCCCTCTACCTCTAGCAACACGCAACCTGTCAGTCAGCTTCTCCCTTGAAATCAGCAGTATAGTGACACCCAATTGAGAAGGTACAGATAATTTAGACGAGGAATTGATCTGTGGTGAGACAGAATACATTGGCTGGACTTTTGGGTTTTTCCGTTTTGGGGCGAAAACGGAGGCAGGGTGTGGGAAAATTAGTGTATTCGCTGCGTTAACAATTTAAGGCCTAACCTTCGGCCTTTGGGGTCTGTGCCAGGGGCACATCGCAAAGGGAGGTGTTGCACAATCATTCGCAGCACAGAAACGCGATCCTCGCCAACTTTAGTGCAGGGCCGGGACCTCTGCGAGAGAGGCCTTGGGAAGGGGGGGAAAAATTCAAACAGCATTACCAAGACCCTTAGCTAACAAATCGCTGCAAAAAATTAAAAAAATTAAAACTTTAACTTACCTTTTTGCAGGTTTGCCAACTTACTGCTGCCTGCAGGGCTGCACCGCTACATTTTACCTGTTGGTGTTCTGGGCGCGGTGTACAGGTTGGGTGAGTGCTGAAGCTCGGATGGTAACGCAATCCGAGTCATTCCACCCCCGGCGCAGCTCTCCCCGGCAGTGCTTCCAAGCGCTGCCGCAAACAAGGAGCCGAGGATCGCGACCGGGCTTAGCGACCGGGTTTTCGCTGCGGAGGGTCAAAACGCGGCGAAAACTCGGTCACAAACCCCTCGAAAATCTAGCCCAAGGAAGCTGGAGGATGCAGATGTATTTCAGTGGGGGCCAAAAACCTGTCAGCACACAGATAATAATCTCAGGGGTCTCACTTTGAAACAAAGGATGTTAGCCGAGCATTAAACACATATGGTGGTTCTGCACGATCTCACCCAAAATGTGTGACAAATGGCTGGGATAGCAGTGGAGTCCACTGCCCTGCTGTGCACCAACATTTAAGACAGTTTCGCCTCATTGCAAGGCATCCTGGAGAAAGTGGCAGCTGCAGGAACATCTGCAAACCATCCGCCACTTCATGAGCGATACAAACAAGCCAGTCAATTCAACGCGCAGGTCCTGGGAGACCATTTGGGCCCTGCAGCGTAGTTGAGGACAAAAACAGGATCATTTACATCAATACATCGCGCCCTCGCATTCCTGTCATGGTAGTCATATTGTGGCTGGTGCCTGCTCTCGACAATTTCTTTCATGGTGGGGTATATAAGAGATAACCGGGTTTTGAGCATCCTTTTCATTAGCAGCTCTGCGGGTGGAACCCCTGTGAGTGAGTGTGGTCGGGATCTATAGGCCAACAGGAGGTGTGATAAGCGCCTTTGTAGGGAACCCCCTTGGATTCTGAACATCCCCTGTTTAATTATCTGCACTGCTCGTTCTGCCTGGCCGTTTGAGGCCGGCTTGAATGGTGCCGTTCTGACATGGTTAATTCCATTGCCTGCCATGAAGTCCTGGAATTCAGTGCTTGTGAAGCACAGGCCATTGTCGCTGACCAAGACGTCTGGTAGACTGTGGGCGGCGAACATTGCCCGTAGACTTTCTCCAGTGGCAGAAGATGTGCTTGAATTTAAAATGTCACACTCGATCCATTTGGAGTAGGCGTCTACTACAACCAAAAACATTTTTCCCATGAAAGGACCTGCGCAGTCCACATGGATGCGTGACCATGGCTTGGCGGGCCAGGACCAGGGGCTAAGGGGAGCTTCCCTGGGCGCATGGCCCAGCTGGGTACACGTGTTGCACCTGCGAACACAAAGTTCCAGATCTGCGTCTATCCCTGGCCACCAAACGTGTTGCCTTCATCGTGACAATGCCTGGGTGCCCATTGTGGAGTTCTCTGATGAACACCTCTCTGCCCATCTGGGGCATGACTACGCGGTTTCCCCACAGTAGGCAATCGGCCGAATCGAGAGTTCATCCTTGCGCCTGTGAAATGGTTTAAATTCCTCAAGGCATGCCGTGTACGTGGCTGCCCAGTCCCCATTCAGGACATATTTCTTGACTAGAGACAATAGCGGGTCTCTCTTTGTCCAGGCTTTAATCTGACGGGCTGTCATGGGTTAGCCTTCGCTTCCGAAAGCTTCAACAGCCATGACCATCTCAGCAGCATGCTCGGTAGCCCCTTCATTGGTGGCTAGTGGGAGCCTGCTGAGTGCATCGGCACAGTTTTCGGTGCCCGGACTATGCCGAATTGTATAGTCATAGGCGGCTAACGTGAGTGCCCACCTCTGTATGCGGGCCAATGCGTTTGCATTTATGGCCTTGTTGTCGGCCAAAAGGGATGTTAGGAGTTTGTGATCTGTCTCCAGCTCAAATTTCCTGCCAAACAGGTACTGGTGTATTTTCTTTACAACATATACACATGCGAGCGCCTCCTTTTCTACCATCCCGTAACCCCTTTCTGCCTGGGACAGACTCCTGGAGGCATAAGCTACCGGCTGTAACTGACCCTTGACATTGACATGCTGCAACACACACCCGACACCATAGGATGACTCATCGCACGTTAACACAAGTTTCTTACATGGGTCGTATAGTGTTAACAGAGTGTTGGAACATAACAAATTGCATGCTTTATTAAAAGCCCTTTCCTGGCTGTCCCCCCAGACCCATTTGCGACCTTTGTGTAGGAGCACGTGTAGCGGCTCTAGCAGCGTGCTCAATTTGGGAAGAAAGTTACCAAAATAGTTCAGGAGCCCCAGGAACAAACGCAGCTCCGTTGTGTTACGGGGTCTGGGTGCTCTCTGGATTGTTTCCGTCTTGGACGCAGTAGGGCTGATCCTGTCTGCTGCTACTCTCATCCCCAGGAATTCTACCTCTGGAGTTAGGAAGACGCACTTCGCCTTTTTCAGTCGTAGCCCTACCCGGTCCAGTCTGCGTAGCACCTCCTCCAGGTTGTGGAGGTGTTCTTCAGTATCGTAACCCGTGATGAGGATATCGTCCTGAAAAACCACCATCCCTGGAATCAACTTGAGGAGGCTTTCCATATTTCGTTGGAAGATCGCGGCGGCCGAGCGAATCCCGAACGGACAGCTGTTGTATTCAAACAACCCCTTGTGTGTCATGATGGTGGCCAGTTTCTTCGACTCACTCGCCAGCTCCTGGGTCATGTAAGCTGAGGTCAGGTCCAATTTTGAAAAAAGTTTGCCACCGGATAGCGTCGCAAAGAGGTCCTCCGCTCTCGGTAGCGGGTACTGATCTTGGAGTGACACCCGATTGATGGTGGCCTTGTAATCGCCACATATCCTGACCGACCCATCTGCCTTGAGCACCAGCACAATCGGGCTCGCCCAGTCACTGAATTCGACTGGCAAGATGATGCCTTCCCTCAGCAGACGGTCCAATTCGCCTTCTATCTTTTCCCGCATCATGTACGGCACCGCTCTGGCCTTGTGGTGTACTGGCCTGCGTCCGGGTTTATGTGAATCACTACCTTGGCCCCCATGAAAGTGCCGATGCCGGGTTGAAATAATGAGTTAAATTTGTCCAGGACCTGTGAGCATGATACTCGCTCCACAGAGGAAATTGCATTGACATCGCCCCATTTCCAGTTCATGACAGCAAGCCAACTCCTCCCCAGTAGTGCGGCACCATCCCCTGGGACAATCCAGAGTGGAAACCTGTTCTCCGAATCTTTGTGGGTCACGACTACCGTGGCGCTGCCTAGCACCGGAATGATCTGCTTTGTGTAAGTCCGTAGCTGTGCGTCAATCGGCGATAATTTTGGCCTCCTGGCCTTGGACACCCACAACTTTTCGAACTGTTTGATACCCATCAGAGACTGGCTGGCCCCTGTGTCTAGCTCCATTGATACGGGGATGCAATTGAGGAGCACTTTCGTCATTATCGGTGGCGTCCTGGTGTCTGAACTGTATACATGCTCCACATGAACTCACTGAACTTCAGCTTCCAGCGATTTCCCCCAGCGTTCATTTCTGCAATTTCTGCAGGTATTTTGCTCATCTCTGCAAACTCCGGCTAAGTGTGTGCCTCCACGCCTCCAACATGAGCTGTTGTTGGAAACAAAAGATCCCTTGCCAGTCGATGGTCCCTGACTGCCCCTGTTATTGTCCTTGAGTGCGCCATTAACAGGTGTTGATGGCCCTATTACTGGCCGCATTGTCCCTTGCAATGGCCTGAATCGGCGTTCAGCTTGCCATTGTCTCTGTCGAACTCCCCCTCTGGGTTCAACTACATGTTGGGGCATGCCCGATTGCCCCTGTCTGCCTGGAGAACTGTGTTCTGCTTTAACAATGTTGAATCTCTGTCCCAACCATTCCTTAACACAGTACCTCTCATCTGTTCTGCAAGTGGCCATGCTCGCGTGGTTTAAATCCCAGTTTCTCGTCGCCATTGATAGGTCCTTACTATACAGTATAAATGCAAAAGAGGCCCATGCTTGAGAGAAGGTCAGTCTGTGACCTGTCCTTTATTCCTTAGGACTCCAAGTGATGAAGATGGGTGGAGCTTCCCCTTTTTACCTGAAGGCCCAGGTTAGGAGTGTCTCCCACCTAGTGGTCATTGTTCTCACAGTGTACAACTTAGGTCAGATTATACATGGGTTACAATGCTGGTTGAATACATGACACCATTTGGAGAGATGCATGTCAACAGGATTGCAAAATATGCAGGGATTTAAGAATCTTTCTGATTCCATCAGGTGCATATACCCACTGATTGCTCGTAACCAGAATCCTGTTCCCAGAACCTGGGGAAGAGGTGGTGTTTTGCCTAAGAGAGCAAAATTGTGTACCATCCCAGTTGTGGGCGGTAACAGCTGTGAGGTTGGAGTTCCAGTCCCAGGTGCAGAGGTCCCGCCCCACCAGCTAAATTGGGCTTACCGCCCCCGGAAAGAAGTGGAGTGCAAAATCTCGTGCTCCACTTCCTCTCGGGGACGGGACCGGAATGCTAAACATTGTTCATTTTCAAGCGCTACACGGAGAGGCATGTAGCGCTGGTGGGAACACAGGGCCCTCACCTTCAATTAAAGGGGAGGGCACGCTTCGGGCTCTACATTAGGGAGAAGGGGCCACTGCTAGATTACTCGAGAGTGGGGTGACATGGCAGCAGCCCGGCACAGTACGGAGTGCCAGGTTGCAACATCATGGCACGGACCCCACGATATGGAGATGAAATGGCCGTGACCAGTAAGTTGGCCATTTAAAACATTTTCAGCGCCACACATCCCGGTTAATTTTCACCCTGCCAGTGGCCTAAAGCCTGGTATGGCCCACGAAGCTGTCGCTACCGGACCTTCTGCTCCGGGGCGAAAACACGTCACTGTGCACGGTGATGGCACTGTCATCGCCGTTGCAGTGACCCGGGACACTACCGGCAGGAGCGGGGCGCTACCGGTTAGTGCCGCCGCTAAACTCCCATGGAAATTTGTGGGAATCCGTAGTAGCGCCGCACCCAGGCGAAAAGTCGTTTGTGCTCATTACCACCCCCCGGGGGCACTAACGGGAGACGCAAATTAGTTGAATTTTTCCCCCGAAGTTGTTATATATGTAAACTTGTATTTACTCTGTACAGCCACCAGAGGGCTCATCCCCTGGAGTCTCAAGAGATCCCATAATCCCTTGGGAGCACAGGTATTTAAGGAGGCTTCACAGGTTGGAGAAGTACTCTGGAGACCTGCAGTAAAAGACTAAGGTCACACTTTACTTTGAGCTCACAGTGTTTAGTCTGACTCTTTCTCCATACACAACAGAAGCTTTGCAGGACAAGGTGGCCAAGGAGCCCATGACAAGGAGTTAACTTGTCTCATGTCTGTTCCAGAACATGTGGGGCCCTGAGAGAAGAGCCCCCTCCATCCCAAGAAGCTCACAATCTTTTGCAGCACTCACTTACATCTCAGATCTTAGGTGGTACATAGAATAGGGCGTGGAAAAACTTGCATGGTCACAGGGGTGTGCATGGTGATAAGTAATAGTAATGATAGTTTAGCTGATCAATTGGAATATTTGATGTAAGGACTACATGATGTTTGGTTCCTGTTTAGGACAATAGGGTACAACTAATGTGTTTATATTGAGGCTCAGAATTATGAAAACGCTCGCTGTGAGGAGAAAGGATTTTACTTAGGCCATGAGAGGCTGATGAGACTTGATAGATTTTTAATGGGCTGAATATTCCATGTATCTGTGAAGATGTTCCGAATGTGTCTGTCTCTCAGCTGTCCAGCAGCATGAGCAACTATACCCGTTTCCTGTTCTACATGGGCAGGGTCTTCAGGATCAGCAGTGTCATCATCGACCTCGCTCACATCCTCTGGCACATTGACCATCTCATTGAAAAGTTATTTGCCACCACAATTGATGAGCTGGTGCTGGGCACATACTGCAAAGCAGCCCATCACCTATCCTGGCACCAGAACCTTCCTTTGAGCACCATAATGACTTTCTCAATTCTCATTCTTGCCTTCATGTGAGCTTCATTGTTTCGCGGCAGCACTAGTGGTCCTATGAAGTGGCATCATGAGCCATGGAAATATCCCTTGTCACCTAGCAACCATCCTTCCCCTTGCCGCTGATGTTGAAATAAAACTGGGACACTGCACTGATGCAGCATAAAAGCATCATGATAACTCCCAGGATATTGTAAATTCATGAGCAAAAGACCCATTGTTGCAAATGATCTGCATATTTCGAGAATGGAAGCTTTTGGGGCTCATTAGTATGGTGGTTTACTTTTGGGACATGCAATGTCTCGTGTGTAAGATCAATGTCTGACAAACTTGGGGAATTTGACAATTCTGAATAATGTTATGGCTCTCTCAGTCATCTGTCTGGAACCACTGTTGAATTGTATAAATTGAGCTATCCTGGCAAAGAAGGCATTGCTTTCTAGAAAATGTACAGCAAATTGACTGCCTCCTGTGGCTCCATGGAATGATCCTGCTGTCTAACTGTTCACAGCTGTGGTCATTTTCTCTTCCATTGTCAGAGATGTGTGTGTTGTGGACTGTGGTAACGGATCTGGCCACAGCAACAAATGGGTCCTCCAAATCTTTAGAACTTAATCATAGCCGCCTGAGGCAGAGGCCTGAATTTAATCCTGAAGCGGGTTTGAAGCGGTTGGGGGGGCGCTTTTAATTGTGAGGTGGGTTTGAAGCGGGTGGGGGGGGGGGAGGGGCGCTTGGAAGTGGTTGGGAAATCCGTGAGAATGGAGCGGAAGGGGTGGGGAAGGTCTGCGGGGTGATCATCGAAGGGCCGAGTGAGCAGGGGGCGGGGAGGAGCGGGGGAGTGGGGGTGGTGGGGGGGAGGTTGGGGGTTGATCATTGGAGGGCTGGACGAGCAGGGGGTGGGGAGGTTGTGAGGGGGAGATATTGGGGGTGATCATCGGAGGCCGGAGGAGCAGGGGTGGGGGTGCCGGGGGGTTATCATCGGCGAGCCGGAGGAGCAGGTTTGGGAAACTGTGTGGTCATCATCGGAGGGCTGGAGGATCGCGTGGGAGATGGGGGTGATCATCGGAGGGCCAGAAGCAGCACTTGATTGGGGCCCAGGAACGTCAAAGGATCGGGGGCCAGGAGCAACATAGTCGAGGGGGAGGGTGGGGAGAGGGGCAGAGGAGCATCAGGGCAGAGAGGGAGGTCTTGTGGGGGGCGTCTCCGATCAGGATCGTGGATCCAGGAGGTTAGTGTAAAGGATCCAACAGTCCTTGCCTTACTTTAGCTGGCGGGTTTCATGAGGTCTGTAAAACCCGACCAGCTACAGTTACATTTAAAATGGAGGTTAAATCTAGCCACGGCAGCCTCATTATAATACTTAAATGCACGGACCGCCTCCTGGGAGTGGGCTGGCTGCCCTCCCCCCATCCCGCCTCCATTATAACTGCAAGGGGGCAGGTTGGAAGGAGTTTCTGGTTGGGATTCGGATTTCTGACACTTCAACTTCCTACCCAACACCGCCCCACCTGTTTTTTAGGGTTAAAATTCTCCCTAGAGTTCCTGGGAAAGTTCTCAGAAAATGCACTTGGGTCTATACATCCTGCTGGATAGGTACGACCGGGGTGGTCTGGGTCCTCCTCTGGTGTTCCTTGGTTAATCTGGCTTCCCTTCTAGCCTCCTGCTGCTACTTTTCCTCCTCTTTCTCTAACATACATATCATGTAAAGTTGGATTCCAATTGAGAAGCCCAGTGTGCAGTCTTTAGGTATTAGAGGGCCGCAATTGCTCACCACTGGAAACGGGGCACACTTACCGTGTTTCTGTTGTTTTTACTGGCGCGGTGGATGCAGTGGCCTCTTGAGCGAAATTCCGCTCTTTGCTATTTTTTTTCAACAGACCGGAAGTCGGTCATAATGGGGGCAGATGTGCGGAAGTTCGCAATCTAGAGGGGTGGACATTGGGGGCGGGTGTAGTGGCCGCTCCTGTCAGTCATCAGCGTAGCTCTGATGACATCATGACGGTGCCGCATCACCATTGCTCTCCCCTTCACTTAAAAGGGAGAGCCTGCGTGATTCTTTAAGTTTGGTCCACTGGGCCACCAGGGAGGGTTTCGGCTGGGCCAGCAGCCTGGCACCTAAGAGGGGGTGCCAGGCTGCCTGTTGGCGGCCCAGCCAAACCCGGGGGCATATTTGTTGGCCCGGCATGGCAGTCGGCCGACAAAAAAAAAACATGGCGGTAGCAGCAGTAGGTCCTCCCCTTTAATGGCAGCCGCACCGCCATTTTAGAAGGACACCAAGCTCAGTGCACCGGCAGAAAAAGCTTCCAGTGGCACCAAGCGGTGGGAGCAAGGTTTTTCAATGAAATTCCACCATCGAGAGGGAACATCGATGACGTGCACTCTGATGACGCACTTAGGACAGCTCTGCAGCAGCAGAGTGGCAGTGGGGCGGTACGGGTCACCACCAGGATACGCAGGAGCGGAATTTTCAAAATGGCGGCCGTTACACGAAAAATCGGCAGCCATTGCACTCCGCAGCATGGCCGCCGATTCCAGGCGATAACAGGCCTTAAGGGAAGGGGCAATTTCAGCCTCTAGCTCTCTAATACTCTTTAAATAGATGCGCTCTAGGGGTAATGGTGAAGATGTCCCGAGTACAAATTCGGCACTTATGCTTGAAACAAATACCTTGATGAGCAGTTGCTAACAAGCTGCACCTTTTAAATAATAGCACACACATTCTGAAAGATACATGGGAAGGTGGATGTATTGCAATTTAGGAGAGATGACATTATCCCATCCTAACTCCATGATTTACATGTAGGTGCCATTCAGAGAGCAGATGCATCTCAGTACACTTTGAAATGTGAGGGAATTTATGTGGGTTTCAGATCGATGTTCTTTGGGCTTGGCCAGTCTGATTCCTGATCCTACAAAGGTAAAAATATAGACTTACGCCCTCCTTCAATACAGAAATTTTAGGATTAGTTGTTCAAGAGATGATGCTTTCCTAATGCTTGTGGGAGCTGTATTATTGAGGCCAGAGAGTTGCTTAGCATTGCCCTTCACCTGAACCACAATTAACTTAGTGCTAACACCAGGTGAAAATGCGGACGATCCATTCACGAGCATCAAAGCCCTGTTATTAACATGAAAAATTTGCTCCATTCTTTCTTCATTATTAATTTGCTGGGAATGATTAAATACAAGAAATGAGTCTGAACGCAAACCCGTGATACAAACTCCTAGAGCTGTTTTAAGAAAATTCAAAGCGGTCACACTTAAAGAAATTATTTCTCATTCCAAATGTGTAAGAGTGCGATAATACTTGTCTTGTTTGGGCACATATTCAGTAAGAAGACGCCAGTGCAAATAGACATGTTCTCGCTTTATTTAATTTAAGCTCATGCTCTGTTGTGATTCTGAAACCTTTGCCATTCTTAGGCAGATGCTGTTTGCAGCATTCGGTTCTTACAATATTGCCACTGCATCTGAGAGATAGCAGCAGTATGTCATGTGAATTCACTCACCAATTACTCTTTCTTTTCACTCTTTATGTCAAACACCAGTGTTTACTGTAATTGATATAGAAGCCTACAATGTCCTGTGGGTAAAAGTGGAAAGTAAGTATCCCAGAGAAACAATGAAGACATCCTGTGTCCAGTCTCTGTAGACAATGCATCCATTCATGCCATTATAAACTGGTAAACATCAGATATCCTATATCTCTAGAACAAGCATTGTGAAGGGCACTTGTAGTACTTCAATGTAACAGTACCTAACTAAAAGTCCAATTTGCTGCCTACCGGGATTCCACTTTATAATACATGACCTTCACTTGCATTCAGGTAAGCTGATGAATATGTTTTTGAGGTGTACAGGTTTAAAATCTCATTTAAGTGCAGAACAAATTTGAGATTCAAATACGTCAGCAGTAAATTATTTTATTCATACATTTCAACAATATAGTTTAACTCCAAAAAAGTAAAACACATATATACAGGGGCTAGATTTCCCCCAAAGCCCCTCACCGCCCAATTGCCGCCCAGAAATACTGTTAATGTTCTGCAATTAACGCCGGCGACAATTTCCATTAATAAGGTAAGTAATACCGCCTGGCGAGAAAATGGATCTTGCACCAAGATTCTTGGCGGTTTCTCGATGGTTAAAGCTGAAAGTAGGGAAAACAAGCGGTTCTTACCTGAATGGACAGTAAGTATTTAAAATTTAGTCCGAGGCTGTGGTTTGGCCTTGGGAGGTGGGAGAACTCAAAAAATATTTTTTCACTTAAAAAAAAGTTATAAAAACATTCTCAAGATAGTTTTAAAGGTAATCGCTGTTTTAGAATTTTAAAAATAATAACGAAAAACCTTTAACGTACCTTTCTTTGCTTGTTACTCACCTATTGCCTTGTTTCAGGCTGCTTCTTGTGGGTGGTTTCCTCGGCGATCTGTACAGCCCCACGTTGAGGCCAAACTTCGATCCTGGCGCTTTTCTCGGCGGTGCACACAGATGCACGTGGGCGGTGTGCTCCCCAGCAGTCTTTTCTAAATGTGGGCTTACTATTTAAAAAGTAAGGGGGAAACTTTCGCTGGGCGGTTTCTCTTCCAAAAACAGCTGTACCATCGAGAAAACTGCCGAAAATGAAGGTGAAAGTCTCCCCCATAAAGAATTATATCTTGATTGAGAGGATTGCAGAACATGCTGGGTTTTCCTTCCATTGATTTAAATGAAAGAAAAATCAGGCAACTTCTGTTACCAGTGTACAATTCTCCTCACCAAATGTTTCTCTTTGTGCTCCACCTTTGGTGACGCTTAACACCCAGGTGGTAAAAATGAAAATCTGATCCATATAGTGCAGCTGTATAGGTGTTAATTGAAGGTGAGACTGTCCAATGGAGAGCTACTCTAGAAAGGAATCGGGTAATATTTTTTACTTTTTAAAAGAAAGGTTAATAACCCTCTTTTGAGAGTTATTTATGACCGCAAACAAAATGATGATTTAAAAAAATACAACATTGTTAGTGAAAACAGCCACAGACAATCACATCGCACGTGTAATATTATTTGTGGTAGTGAGAGTGCCACTTTGCTGATATACATAATGAAGGCTTTGTTAATCTGACTATGGAGTGCACAATTATGTGTAATAACTCAGTAAAAATTGAGACAATCAGTCTACTAATACTAACAATTCTAGTTGAAATACAAAAGAGATTCCAGTGTGGTTAATTTCTGGAAAGACAAATGCAAATCTGAAATTAAGCAGATTACTAAGAAAATGCACATATGACTTTCTTATGGGATTTTTTTTTTAAGTAAATACTTTTTATTTTTCTCATCACCCGACTCTGCCCCTGCCTCAGCTCTTCTGCAGCTGATACCCTCATTCATGCCTTTGTAACCTCGAGACTTGACGATTCCAACACACTTCTGGCCAGCTTCCACCCTTCGTAAACTTGAGGTCATCCAAAGCTCGGCTGCCTGTGTCCTAACTCGCACCAAATCCGGGGCTCACTGACCCTCAATGGCTCGTGGTTAAGCAACGCCTCGACTTTAAAATTCTCATCCTTGTTTTCAAATTCCCTCCATGGCCTCACCCCTCCCTATCTCTGTAATCTCCTCCAGCCCTATAACCAGTGTTCCCTCTAAGCTCTGACGAAGTCATCGACCTGAAATGTTAACTCTGTTTCTCTCCACAGATGCTGCCTGATCCGCTGAGATTTCCAGCATTTTCTGCTTTTATTCCCTCTAAGCTGCACGGCCGCGCAGCCATTCAGCAATCTGCAAGATCCCGCACAGGCTGCTCACGAGCTTTTTCATTGTAAATACCGCGCATGTCCAGAAATTTAAAGGGTCCATGCATTAAAAGAAACAAGCCGTGCAGAACAAAGTGGAACTTACAGGGGACATTGCCTACAACCCGCCGAGCTGTGCTTCTCCAATTCTGGCCTCTTGAGCATCCCTGATTTGAATCGCTCCACCATTGGTGGCCGGGCCTTCAGCTGACTAGGACCTATACTCTGGAATTCCCTCATTAAACCTCTCCTCCTCTCATTCCTCATTTAAGACGTTCCTTAAAACCTACCTCTTGAACCAAGGTTTTCGTCATCTGCCCTAATATCGTCTTGTGTGGTTCGGTGTCAAATTTTGTTTGGTTACGCTCCTTTGAAATGCCTTGGAATGTTTTACTGCATTAAAGGCACTCTATAAATACAAGTTGTTGTTGTTATTAGACTACGAAGTGCTGATGTATTATGTGCAACTTTCAAAGAATAGATTCATAAAATTTACATTAATAAAATTGTATAGTATTATCATTTTCTAAAAGTTGACATTTGTGAAAACACAAATATTTTCATTTGTATTAGCCCTCCAGGATATCTAGTTGCTCTGTGCGCACAAACTCCACATGCTACACACCACAAAGTTAAAACACTACTATGATGTCTATAATGTACTTATGAATGACTCCACGAGGCAATGTGTTGTACTCAAACTGTAGTGACCTTGGTTCTTTATTCCAAACTCCAGAGTGAGGCACAAGCATGATGTGCAGCCTTTTATACTGGGCCCTGCCACCAGGACAGGAAACCCCCGGTCTCCACCAGTTGCACCCTCTAGTGGTGCCAGCATGTATATACATAGTGTAAACCTTATTGATGGTACATCAGATAAACAAGTCTCCATCATGCAAACACACAGTGACTACACAGAGAGTACATCCATAGTCTGCATATACAATATCACTCTCCCCCAAGTCCTTTGTGCCAATTACCTTGGCACTATGTGCTCTGGCTTAACTCTCCCCAGACTTAAGTGCCAATAGCCCTTGGCTATGCTTTGGCTTGGCTCTCTCCCTGTTAACCCCAAGTCCTTTTGCCACAATGTTGGGTGGTGGTTATCAGATTGGATGGTTCAATGATGCAGTGGAGGTTCCAGTGGGTTCTGGGTGTGATCCCTGTGTGTGTCCATGGCTACATACAACTGGCCCGTTACATTAACATACAGGATCGGACACAGTGCAAGTACAAAGAAAGAAAGAAAAAAGTTTTTTTTACAGTTTGTATTGTGACACCGTGGTTCAGTGACTTACATTCATTATATTTTACGGTCATGCGCCAGGCTTGGGTAGGTGCGTTCATGGTTCAGTCATTGTCAGTACTGAGGTAGCAGTACAGGTATGCAAGGACGCTGGTTCCAGAGCAACCGGACAGGGTCGTAGTCGTCTGATGGCGGCGCTTCACCCCCTGCTAGTGGGGAGGGCTTGGTTTGCTCACCTAGCCAGGACTCAGGGCCTTTGCCGTTGCCTAGTGGTGGGCAGAGCCACAGATGTGTGTGGCCTCCCTGTCCTCCTTTGAGGGCTGCAGGGTCTTCTGCCTGCTCTCTAACAGTGTTGGGAATGTGGCTGTTCCAGGTCCCGTTTGGGGAACTCGTGGTTCTGACCTTTCACTCTCGGACATGGCCGAGATAGCGACTGGGTCTGAGGGCTGCGCCGTCTCCACCCGGTTGGTTGGCAACAGCGGTCGACTGCACGTATTGGCACCAGTTTCGTTTCCGGGTCCATGGCAAATAGTGCCATCAGGTGCCTGCAGCGTGGGATAGACCTGGGCAAGGTGTCAGGATCAGTACCTTCACCCTCCCGAGGTCGCTCGCTTGCTACTTTTGGGGACACTCTATTCCCAACATCTCGCAACAACATTTTGTTCTTTACATTAGGAATAGTACTGACAATTCGCAACAACATTTTGTTCACAATCTTAATCAGTTCATTACATTGATTACCATGCATACAATGTCTCTTTAAGTTCAGTTGGTTGCAGGTCTCCTTTAAGAGAACCCTGCTGGCTTTACCCCTGTCAACTCCTTTGTTGGATACCACATGTTGGTCCCTCAGCGTTGCACCTTGTGATATTCCCGTGGACATCTTTTTTTTCAGCCACGCTGCCCCTCGCTGCAGCAGGGATGCCATCTTGCCTCTGTCCTCGAGGTCGATTGCCTTGATCCTTCTCTCCTGCGATTCTGCCACAAAAGCTGGAAGAGTGCCTGTGAATTAGATCTTCCTCCCCAGGAGTCCTGCCACTGGAGTCGGGAAGGTACTTTTAGGTCGTTCCAGTCGGATCATTGTCACGCAGTCGTGATGGACGGTCTGTGCCTCAGGTGCTGCGCTGGTCTGTTCTCTGGCGCCTGGCCCAAGTGAAGGTGAGGTTTTGCTCTGCCTCTGAGCACGGGGGACATTGATTGCTGGAATGAAGAGGTCTTCCCATTTCCACTGGATCTTCCCCATCCACCTTCTTCCGAGCGTTGGACCATCACTTGCAATAATCCACAGAGGTAAGTTGTGCACCACGCCATTATGGATTACACTTAGATCCGCACTACCAAGGACTGGGATCAGCACCTTGGTGTAGGTGCGCAACTTTTCCTGGACTGGAACCAGCTCGGGTCATTTTTCGTTCCATAACCTCACGAAGGCATCCTGGCTCATCACTGACCGGCTCACTCCTGTGTCCACTTCCATGAAGACTGGAACGCTGTTTATCTCGACTTCCATCTTGACTGGAGGACAATCGGTGGTGCAGGTATACACTCCATACACTTCTTCTTGGGGCTGAGCTGCCTCTCTGGCCAAATCATCATACTCCCCACTGGATTCAAAGTCATCTGCCAACTCCTCTGCTAGATGGTGAGTCGTATTTCTTTTACGCATATGCAGGAGATGGCCCTTCGTGTTACAGGCTTTGCATACGTACTTAGCAAACTGACACTGATGAGCCCTATGGTTTCCTTAGCAACACCAGCATGGTGCTACTCGATTAGCACCCCTCGGCGGACTCTGAGTTCTGGAACCCTGAGGTCTGTGCTCTCTGCCCTGGGCAGAGCCACGTTCTATAGTCTTGCCTGTGAAAGGCACCATTCTGTGTACAGTACTTACCGGGTTTGAGTCCACAGGATGAATAATTTGCTTGGTGCTGCAGGTCGAGGTCATGAACGCCTGACTGATGCTGATGGCCTTCTGCAGGTTGACTGTGGTGTCAGCAGATAATAGCTTGTGAAGGAGGCCATCGTGGCTGATTTCCATAACGAATATGTCTCGCAATGCTTCGTTTAGGCGCGTGCCAAAATCACACGGTGCACAAGTCTCCTGAGGTCAGCAGCATATTTTGCAATCTCCTGGCCCTCAGTGTAGCATCTGTACCTGGCCTTGAGGATGCTCTCTTTTGGTTTTAGTTGGTCATGAATTAGTTCAGTCAGCTCATCGTATGTCTTATCCTTGGCCTTCATGGGTGCCAGCATGTCTCTGATGAGGCGGTAGACCTTGGGCCAACAACTGGTTAGCAGTATAGCCTTGCGCTTCTCCGCCAATGTGTCCGTCTCCCCTGCCAGGCCGTTTGCCACAAAATATTGCTCGAGCCTTTCCGTGAAGGCATCCCAATCATCACCCTCTGCTAAGTCTTTTAGTGTGCCAAAGGTAGCCATGATCGCGTGAAAGTCCTTATTCTCATTGGCAGTTATTATATCTGTAATGTACTTATGAATGATTCCATGAGGCAATGTGTTGTACTCAAACTGTAGTGACCTTGGTCCTTTATTCCAAACTCCAGAGTGAGGCACAAGCATAGTGTGCAGCCTTTTATATTGGGCCCTGCCAGGGCAGGAAACCCCCGGTCTCCACCAGTTGCACCCTCTAGTGGTGCCAGCATGTATATACACAGTGTAAAACTTATTGAAAGGACATCAGGTAAACAAGTCTCCATCTTATGCAACCACACAGTGACTACACAGAGAGTACATCCATAATCTGCATATACAACAACTATGGACAGTTCTATTGTCGTGGAGGAAACATTGCTTGTAAGAAGAATTATTTACAATCATTTCATTACCAAAAGAAAATGCAACAGTTGATATTGTGTACAAGATTAGTGCCCAGTTCATGTACGGAAAACACATACAGGAGATCAGTATTTACACTGTGCTTCGTATGTTACTCGCAAGGTACTGCTTGACTAGCCCAACGCATTCCAGATGTAGCTAACCTCTTCTGCATAGATTTAAATAAAAAATGAATGATAACAAAGAACTCATGCTTCTTTTATACTCAAACAATTCCCCCAAAATAACTATCGATAATTAGGGTGATATTCATCTGAGCACAGTAAATGGGTGAGCCATGTGCAGTGCAGCTATTCAGAGTAGTCACCATGGGACCTGTGGTGGGCTCTCATTCTCATATGGTTGGCAAGTGCCCAGCAGGAAACATAGGAACATAGGCACAGGTGTAGGCCTTTCATCCCCTCAGTTAGATTACTTAATGCCATTCAGTTAGATCATGGCTTATCTGTATCTCAACTGCATTTACCTGCCTTTGCTCCACATCCCTTAACCTCAGTTTTTAACATTTTAAATGACTCAGTGTCCACAGCCTTTTGGGGTAGAGATTTCCGCTATCCTCTGTGTGAGAAATTGCTTCCTGATTTCACTCCTAGATACAGCTAACATCACGAAAGAAAATCATGAGGAAAATCATTGGCAGATAATGTAAAAAGAAATAGTAAGGGCTTTTATAGTCAAATTAAGTAAAATAATATTTAGCGAGGATAGGATCACTCAGGGATGAAGAAGGGAGACAAGTTGCAGTGGTGCGGCAGAGATATTAAATATTTTGCATCGGATTTTACAAATGATAATGGAAGTAAAGAAAGAAAGCCTTGGATTTATGTAGCGCCTTTCACGACCACCAGACATCTCAAAGTGCTTTACAGCCAATGAAGTACTTTTGGAGTGCAATCACTGTTGTAATGTGGGAACCGCGGCAACCAACTTGCGCACAGCAAACTCCCCCAAACAGCAATGTGATAATGACCAGATTATCTGTTTTTGTTGTGTTGATTGAGGGATCAATATTGGCCAGGACATCGGGGATAACTCCCCTGCTCTTCTTTGAAAATAGTGCCATGAAATAGTGCCATGGGATCTTTTACGTCCACCTGAGAGAGCAGACGGGGCCTCGGTTTAACGTCTCATCTGTAAGAACATACTTGTACGAGAGGAACATACAGAATGATTGATAGAGATAACTGTAGAAAAGGAATTGCTTCTTAAAAAAAAAATCAGCAGAACTAAAGTCAGTAACCTGGGGTGGCATGCACCCTACGCTACTGAAAGAAATAAGAGAGGAGAGTGCAGAGGTTCCGGACATTATTTTTCAATCTTCTTTAAATATATAATTATTCCCTTGAAAAGAAGAGTTGCTGACATAGCAGTTATTCATTGTCAGTTGTTGGCAATCTGTTAAAATGTATGAGTCGAGATAAAATTAGAAATCATTTATAAAAGCATAGATTAATTGAGGATAGCTATTTGGATTTGTTAAAGGATAGTTACATTTAACAAATTTATTAGAGCTTTTTGAAGAAGTAACCAATTGAATAAAAGGAATGTAGGAATAAACGGGTTATTTTCAGGATGGCAGGGTGTAACTAGTGGAGTGCCACAAGGATCAGTACTTGAACATCGGCTATTCACAATCTATAGCAATGATTTAGATAGGCCATGGAATAAAAGGGACAGTGGCAGCATGGATTCGAAATTGGTTAAGTGACAGGAAACAGAGAGTAGTGGTGAACAATTGTTTTTCAGACTGGAGGAAGGTATACAGTGCTTCTAGGACCTCTGCTTTTCTTGGTGTATATTAACTACATGGGCGTGGGTGTGCAGGGCACAATTTCAAAATCTGCAGATGACACAAAACTTGCAAGTATAGTGAATAGTGAGGGGGAGAGTGATAGACTTCAGGAAGACATAGACAGGCTATTGAAATGGGCAGATGAAATTTAACGCAGAAAAGTGTGAAGTGGTACATTTTGGTAGAAAGAATGAGCAGAGGAAATATAAACTAAATGGTACTATTCTAAAGGGGGTGCGTGAACAGAAAGACCCAGGGGTGTCTGTGCACAAATCATTGAAGGTGGCAGGGCAGGTTGAGAAAGCAGTTAAAAAAGCTTACAGGATCTTGGGCTTCCTAAATAGACATATAGAGTACATAGGAACATAAGAAATATGAGCAGGAGTAGGCCATTTGGCCAGTCGAGCCTGCTCTGCTATTTAATAAGATCATGGCTGATCTGATCATTAACTCAGCTCCAGTACAAAAGTGTGGAAGTTATGATGAACCTATATAAAACACTGGAGTACTGGATCCAATTCTGGGCACAGCACTTAAGGAAGGATGTGAAGGCCGAAGAGAAGGTGCAGAAAAGATTTACGAGAATGATTCCTGGAATGACGGATTGGCAGCAGCGGAGCGGTACGGGGGGGGGGGGTGGTGAGCGGGTCACCGCTGGGATACCGCAGGAGCGGAATTTTCTAAATGGAGGCCATTACATGAAAAATCGACTGCCATTGCACTCCGCAGCATGGTCGCCGATTTCCGGCGGTAACAGGCCTTAAGGGAAGGGGTAATTTCAGCCCCTAGCTCTCTAATACTCTTTAAATAGATGCTCTCTAGGTGTAATGGTGAAGATGTCCCAAGTACAAATTCAACACTCATGCTTTAAACGAATGCCTTGATGAGTAGTTTCTGACAAACTGCACCTTTTAAATAGTAGCACACACATTCTGAAAGGTAAATGGGAAAGCAGATGTATTGCAATTTAGGACAGGTGACATTATCCCATCCTAATTCCATGATTTACATGTAGTTACCATTCAGAAAGCGGATGCATCTCAGTACACCTTGAAATGTGAGGGAATTTATGTGGGGCACAGATAGATGGCCTTTGGGCTTGGCCAGTCTGATTCCTGATCCTACAAAGGTAAAAATACAGACTTATGCCCTCCTTCAATACAGAAATTTTAGGATTAGTTGTTCAAGAGATGATGCTTTCCTAATGCCTGTGGGAGCTGTATTATTGAGGCCAGAGAGTTGCTTAGCATTGCCCTTCACCTGAACCACAATTGACTTAGTGCTAACACCAGGTGAAAATTGCGACGATCCATTCACGAGCATCAAAGCCCTGTTATTAACATGAAAAATTCTATCTTCATTATTAATTTGCTAGGAATAAGATTTAATACAAGAAATGAGACTGAAGGTAAACCCATGATACAAACTCCTAGAGCTGTTTTAAGAACATTCAAAGAGGTCACATTTAAAGAAATTATTTCTCATTCCAAATGGGTAAGAGTGCGACAATACTTGTCTTGTAAGGACACATATTCAGTAAGAAGACACCAGTGTAAATAGACATGTTTTTGCTTTATTTAATTTAAATTCATCCTTGGGTTTGATTCTGAAGCCTTTGCCATTCTTAGGCAGACGCTGTTTGCAGCATTCGGTTCTTACAATATTGCCACTGCATCTGAGAGATAGCAGCAGTGTGTCATGTGAATTCCCTCACCAATTACTCTTTCTTTTCACTCTTTAGTTCAGTTTTTTTTTTCAAAAGGGGGCATTACCAGCCACTTACACCTGTTTAAGCAAGTTTAGCAAGCAAAATGTTACTCCAAACTAACTTAGGCCAGCGTCTGTGTCCACTTTTGTACGCTCAGAAAAACCTTGCGGAGACTTAAGAAATCAGCGCAGGTAGCCAGAGATGGAGGAGGATGTGGGGGGGGGGGAAGGAAGTGAGAGGTGGTGCTTATCCAACAGTTACAAGTATACTTGCAGTTCATAGTCTTGTATCACAACAAAGAGAGCAACTATGCTATAAATTCCAAAGAATACAAAATACAAACAATCTTTTTAAATATATCAAAGAATTTCCTCCTGCAAACACTCTTATGCTATCCACAGGGAAATAAATGCCTGAGGAAGAATAATTAACTCTGCTAATGTTACCCTTGGCAATAATCAAAGAGATTTGCATTTGATTAAAATTTTGTAATGTAGAAATTCCTCAATCCCACATTTAATTGTTGCCCCGAAATGCATATGGAGATGAATGTGTTGTGCAGATGGACAGAAGTAAGCCCCCATCTGTTACTGACTATATCACTATAATATTTTGAAAATGATTAAACCATCCCACACCATAACTATTTTTTGACGTAGTAAATTTTCTAATTAACTGTTGACATGCCTAATCACAACCGACTATTTCAGCTTACTGGTTCATGCATTGCTAAATCACATGTGCTTCAGAACTGCCCCTCCTTTACCATATTGATTGCTTTTACAGAATCCTAGGTAAACTAATACAAATCTACACACAACGGTGAGGTGGAGATAAAAGCTGCATAAAGTACTTTAAAACAATAACAATTTAAACATTCGGTAACACAGGATCTTTACACCCTCAAGTGATTTTTGTATTGTTTATCAAATTATTTGAAGCTGTCTGCACAACAATACATTTTTAGCTTTGTCATTGTAAACCCCCAAATGGCTGAGCCACTGTGAGAAAGCTCATTGTAATTGTTTCTTCAGAAATTAATGCAAAAGCACACAACTCCATGGGGTGGGGGAGAACAGACACATGTTTAGGAACAAGCCCATCCCTTTTTAAATAATCTCAACCCCAGAAATCCAGCTTTTCCCCATACCCTTCAATCATTTTCTTTCCAGAAACTTACCTTAAACTCATTATATTATTACTCTTTATTGCTCTCTCTCTCTCTCTTTCTCGGGCAACTTCTTCCACAACGTCATTACTCTTTGTGTAAATAAATGCTCACTGACTTCTCTCCTTGTTCCATGATACAATAATAAGGCATGGATTCGGGATGGTGCAGGCTTGATGATTCAAATGGCCCGTTCTCATTCCAGACTTTATGTTCTTTATATTACTCCCGGCTGAACACGGCAGGCACTGTTCCCGCAGGTCGTGGCGGGGAGCCCATTCGGCCAGGGCTAGGGGCGGCATGCTCCGGGCCCCTCCCACACAGCCAGCACAGATTCGGGGGCGAGGAGCTATTGCACATGCGTGCACACTCTAGCGCGCATGTGCAGAGGTCCCGGCACTGTTTTCAGCGCAGGGACCTGGCTTCGCCCCCCCCACCCCTTGTGCTGCACTATGCCAAGGGCCTTCATTGTTCCAGCTGCGGGGAGAATAGCAAGATAACTTTTAGGCACTGTTTTTGTTCGAAAAATTCGACGCATCGCACAGAGGTGCACCGTTCTAAGCGTGGGGGCAAACTTGGGCCCTATGATTCGAGGTGAGTGCTGGGAATGTGGTGCACTGAACAGTGTGTGAAGCCTGTGGTGCAGATGATGGGATATGGCATTTGCTGAAGCGTTCACTCATCTTGACCACCCGTGCGAGGTCATTGAACTTCTTTCGGCACTGGATGGCCGACCTTGGGACCACAGTGCTGGCCATCCCATAGGTAGCTATCTCCTGCCAGGTCTTCAAGATGTGTGTGGCAACAGCTCCCTGCCAGTTTGCAGGAAGAGGGGAGCCCGCCTCCTCTCCACAGCCACCACCAGTGCCTCAAAAACCATGCCTGAAAATCTGCGGGTTCTCTCCCTGTGCTGAGGCTCTGCCATGTGTTCCTATTGTCGTCTTCCTCCAGGTGAGGTTGTAAGTGGCTTAACAATGAGGTGCTAGCAGCAATGCACCCACCACTGCCTTTAAGTACTGAATAAAGGCTGTGCAAAACATGACTGGGAATTAGACTGGACCTGATATTGGCCCACCTGTTGAGTGATAAATCAATGAGCAGCAGTTTTAGCGCTGAAATCAAGACTACAATCATGTCAATGAGGACTGAGAACAAAATTTGCCTGATACCTAGACCATTTTGACCTGACACAGCTTAACATCATTGTGTCTTAACACTGCCCATTGTGTGACCATATCCAATTTCTAGGCCTCTACATCATGGAACAGATGAGATGAATAGTTCATAAATAAAAAGTTACACCGTGACCTATGGATTGGGGAGCATTCTGCTGCTCTGAGTAGGAAATATTCCCAAGAGCTTTCCTTTCTTGAATTTTGTAAAGAACAGATCTGGGTTGGAGAAATACAGCTTTTTGACAGTTACGATCTATAACAGTGTTTACATAGGGTAATGCAGTGCATTGTACTCAGAGAGATTCTTCCACATAGGGAACAGGAAATGTTTTAACTGTCTGGATGGACGATGCTCTAAACATTAATACAGTGCTGCATCTTTTTATTCACTTTATGATAATCACAAAGAATATTTCTGAATGAACTTTTCTAAAAATGTGTTAGTTTTAGCAGAAAGCGTGCTGTCACTTGTTGCCAGTTGTGAGACAAATTGTCTTCATGAAGGAAATGTTTTCAGAGACTCAAAGCACTTTCAAATCTACTTAAAATGACTCATTTTAAATAGAATCAACATGCCCAAAGCCATGTAAGCGCTGAGGTATCTCAGAAGTATGAAGCCTAATTATTATAGAGACGAACAGTTAATGATATATTGACAGTGTGTGACTCCTGTAATCCTTTCACATTCAGACATTCGCCAAAAGGGTATTCTGCAGACAGGGAATTACAGTAAGATATACAAAGACTGGTACGTTGATAATCAAAAGGATTTGAGATTTTTTTCCCTATTTTTCATCTGTGTTTCGAAGAATTAACATGATGATAAACAGACAATTTCAAGAATATCTTCCTGACTATTTGATGTGACAGTTTATTTAACTAATAAACTCTCCTCAAATTAATCTTAGATTATATCAGTTTCACCCAGCAAACTCAGACGATCCAGTACAATTACCGTATGTGAAATTTTACTTCGACACTTTCTAAGAGGTGTTTTATATTTACAAATGTTTATACTTCATTGAAATCTGTACAGAATGTAAATTTGAACATACATTCATCTACAACAATTATTGAAATGCCTGCAGATACAGCTTTTCTTTAAACCAGTATTAAATACCAGTACATTAATCTGAATTATTGCAAGGTTTGTTAGTTAAGGTTGCTTCATGCATGATATAAAGTGAAAAAGAAAGGACATTGCCAGCTTTTCTAAATATACCATAGTTTACATTACTGCCAGATTCTGGTGTTTGTGTCCAGCTAACAAAGATGAAATTAGAGCCAGTTACTTTTCAAAAACAAAGTCAAACCTTTTTAATTTTAAAGGGCCCGAGTTTGGTCAAACCTATGTTCTGCCCATTTACCGTTGAAAAGACCGCTAAGATCCTGACTGTACTTTGGGCAGAAGTTTGGTGGAAAAATGGAAAAAAAACGCCCGACGGAAAAAATGGGCGTTACACGCCAATTCTGGCGGCAGCGGGCGGTAGGTCGGATACTGAGCGGCAAATGCGATCCTTGGCAAAGTAACACCAAGGTTAGAGTCGGGTCCAGGGAGGGGGGGAACGGGAAAAACATTTTTCAACAAATGAAAAACAAACCACGACAAATCCTTCAGAGGACCCTATCCAACAAAATCGCTGAAAAAGAAATAAGGCAAACCATTTCACGAACCTTTTCTTGTTGGTCTTCATATCTACCGCTCAGGTAAGATCTGCCTCCACGGTCTTTTCTGCTGCTGGAGCGGAGGACCGCCCGGACCAATCTGGGGAGGGAGCGGGCGGGAGGACTTTTGTCGGCGTTGCACGCCAGCGCATGCCAGCGGACGCTCCCCAGTGGTCTTCTCTCCCCGCCGGAGTGAGGGCCTCACCAAACTCGCTCGGATGGGAGAACGCTGAAAAAACATGGAGACCGCCGAGAAATTTCGGCGGCAGCAGCTGGTAGGTTCACCAAATTCGGGCCCAAAGTATTTTAATTATCATTAGTAAGAATTATCATCATCATAATAGTCCGTCCCTCAGAATCGAGGAAGACTTGCTTCTGCTCCTGAGTGAGTTATTTGGTGGCTGAACAGTCCAATACGAGAGCCACAGACTTTGGCACAGGTGGGACAGACAGTAATTGAGGGAACGGGTGGGTGGGACTGGTTTGCCACATGCTCTTTCCGCTGCCTACGCTTGATTTCTGCATGCTCTCGGTATTGAGACTCGAGGTGCTCAGCGCCCTCCCGGATGCACTTCCTCCAGTTAGGGCGGTCTTTGGCCAGAGACTCCCAGGTGTTCGTGGGGATGTTGCACTTTATCAGGAAGGCTTTGAGGGTGTCCGTGTAATGTTCCCGCTGCCCACCTTTGGCTAATTTGCCGTAAAGGAGTTCCGAGTAGAGCATTTGCTTTGGGAATCTCGTGTCTGGCATGCGAACTATGTGCCCTGCCCAGCGGAGCTGATCGAGTGTGGTCAGTGCTTCAATGCTGGGGATGTTAGCCTGGACAAGGACGCTGATGTTGGTGCGTCTGTCCTCCCAGGGGATTTGTAGGATCTTGCGGAGACAACGTTGGTGATATTTTTCCAGCGATTTGAGGTGTATACTGTACATGGTCCATGTCTCTGAGCCATACAGGAAGGAGGGTATTACTACGGCCCTGTAGACCATGTGCTTGGCGGCAGTTTTGAGGGCCTGGTCGTCAAACACTCTTTTCCTCAGGTGGCCGAAGGCTGCACTGACGCACTGGAGGCAATGTTGGATCTCGTTGTCGATGCCTGCTCTTGTTGATAGGAGGCTCCCGAGATATGAGAAGTGCTCCACGGTGTCCGGGGCCACGCTGTGGATCTTGATGACTGGGGGCAGTGAGTACATAGGAACAGGAGTAAGTCATTCCGCCCCTAGAGCCTGTTCCGCATTCAATGGCTGATCTGTATCTTGCCTCCATCCACCTGCCTTGGCTCCATATCCTTTTACACCTGTGTCTAGCAAAAATCTATCGATCTCAGATTTAAAATGATCAATTGAGCTAGCATCTACTGCTTTTTGTGGAAGAGAGTTCTACCACCCTTTGCATGAAGAAGTGTTTCCTAACTACACTCCTGAATGGCCTGGCTTTAATTTTAAGGTTATATCCCCTTGTCCTAGACTCCCCTCACCAGTAGAAAAAGTTTCTCTCTATCTACCCTAAAAATTCCTTTCAAAATCCTTAAAACCTCAATCAAATCTTCGCTTAATGTTCAATATTGCAGGGAATACAAGCCTAGTTTATGTCATCTCTCCTTATAATCCAAGCCTTGGAGCCCTGGTCACATTCTGGTGAATCTGCAGAGCACTCCTTCCAAGGCCAATATATCCTTTCTAAGGGGCGGTGCCCAGAACTGTACACAGTACTCCAGGTGTGGTCTAACCAGGGCTTGGTATAGCTGTAGCAAAACTTCCTCCTCTTTATACTCTAACCCTCAAATTATAAAGACAAACATTCCATTGGCCTTTTTGATTTTCTTTGTACCTGACTATTACATTTTACATCGACATCTAAACCTCTTTGGAGCTCCACTATTCCTTGCTTTTCATCATTTAAATAATACTCAGATCAATCCTTTATTGGTCCAAAATAGATGATCTCACCCTTACCTGCATTGAAATCCATTTGCCATATTTTCACCCACACACTTAATCTATCAATGTCTCTTTGCAATTTTATGCTCCCATCTACACTACTTACTATAACACCAATCTTCGCATCATCAGTAAACTTGGATATATAGTTATCTATTGTGTTATCTAACTTATTAATAAATATAGTGAATAGTTGAGCCCCCATCACAGATCCTTGTGGGACACCACTCGTCGCATTTTTCCAGTTAGAATTATCCCTATTATCCCTATTATCCCCATTATTCCTACTCTCTGTCTTCTACCACCTAAACAACCTCCTAACTAGGTCAATAATTTGCCTTCAATTCCATGAGCTTTAATCTTAGCTAATAATCTCTTCTGTGGAATCTTATTGAATGCATTCTGGAAGTCCATATAAACTACATCCATAGATATTCCCCTGCCTACTACTTTAGTTACTTCCTCAAAAAATGTAATTAGATTTATTAGATATGATCTACCCTTTACAACTCTATGTTGGCTCTCTCTAATCAGCTCAAATTTCTCTAAGTACTCAGTCATTCAGTCCTTACTTATATATTCCAATAACATCCCTACAACAAATCTATAATTTTTATTTTCTCTTTCTCACCTTTCTTAAATAATGGAGTTAAATTTGCAATTTTCCAATCTAAAGGGACAATTCCTGAATCAAGACAGTTTTGGAAGATTATGGTTAAAGCAGCTGCAATTTCTTTATCAACTTCCTTTAAAACCCTGGGGTGGAAAATATCAGGTCCTGGGGATTTGTCAGTCTTTAGTTCCAATATTGTCTTCTGGGAAATGGTTCACGTTGTCAAGGGCCGCGCCGTGGATCTTGATGACTGGGGGGCAGTGCTATACGGCGAGGACAGGCTGGTGGAGGACCTTTGTCTTACGGATGTTTAGCGTAAGGTCAATACTTTCGTACGCCTCAGTAAATACGTCGACTATGTCCTGGAGTTCAGCCTCTGTATGTGCGCAGATGCAGGCGTCGTCCGTGTATTGTAGCTCGACGACAGAGGTTGGGGTGGTCTTGGATCTAGCAAGAGCAGGCATTGACGACGACATCCAATACCGCCTCCAGTGCACCAGTGCAGCCTTCGGCCACCTGAGGAAAAGAGTGTTTGAAGACCAGGCCCTCAAAACTGCCACCAAGCTCATATTCTACAGGGCTGTAGTAATACCCGCCCTCCTGTATGGCTCAGAAACATGGACCATGTACAGTAGACACCTCAAGTCACTGGAGAAATACCACCAACGATGTCTCTGCAAGATCCTACAAATCCCCTGGGAGGACAGACACACCAACATTAGCGTCCTCGTCCAGGCCAACATCTCCAGCATTGAAGCACTAACCATATTTGATCAGTTCCGCTGGGCAGGCCACATTGTTCACATGCCTGACACAAGGCTCCCAAAGCAAGCACTCTATTTGGAATACCTTCATGGCAAACGAGCCAAAGGTGGGCAGAGGAAACGTTACAAGGACACCCTCAAAGCCTCCCTGATAAAGTGTAACATCCCCACTGACACCTGGGAGTCCCTGGCCAAAGACCACCCTAAGTGGAGGAAGTGCATCCGGGAGGGCGTGGAGCACCTCGAGTATCATCGCCGAGAGCATGCAGAAAACAAGCGGAGACAACGTGTGGCAAACAAGTCCCACCCACCCCTTCCCGCAATGACTATCTGCCCCACCTGTGACAGAGTCTGTGGTTCTCGTATTGGACTGTTCAACCACCTAAGAACTCATTTTAAGAGTGGAAGAAAGTCTTCCTCGATTCCGAGGGACTGCCTATGATGATGATATTGTCTTCTCAAAACACAATTCTTTTAATTTCCTGTAGATCAGTTTGAAGGCCGCATTAATTGTTGATCAGTATGCTGGATTCTCGTGTAATAGTACAAGTCGCTAACCTGGACCATCATGTCCATCGTATGCTCTGGATAATCGTGTAATAGTGTACACCACTGCACTAGATCATCACGATAGTGCAAACCATTGCACTGAATCATTGTATAATAGGGCACAGCAATGCATTGGATTATTGTGTAACAGTGCACACCACTGTGTCAGGTCAGCATTTAATAGCACACATCGTAAACCAGCTAGAAATTGTGGGAACAGAGCTTTCAACTGAATTATAGAGCTTATTAATACAATATACGGATACAAATTGATTTGAAAAATAAAACTAATTCTTGCCAATTTTCTCACTTTCTCTCTGGAAAATTGACTTATTTCTCGGGTGCTAGGGTACAATTCCACAGACAATGGGCATCTGCAGCACCAAGTGCCAGCAGGCTATTCAAATGTGAAGAGGTATGACACCAAAGCCTGATACTTTCCGTTCCTGACATACAGGGGCTAGAAATCCACCACCCTTCCACTGCATATTTGCCATAAGTGTGTAGTAGATGGCAGAAAATTAAGTCTGGATCTAAATTCGCTGGATCTCGGCCTTCCCTGTCAGTTTCTGTGGAACCTTGTTTTGGGTGGATGCTCCATAAGCCCCAAAATAGGTCATCCAAGGTCATAGGCAATGTAGCCAGTGGAAGGAGGACTTCCAGGCTGGGATATTCCTCATCTCCGCCCCGGCAGAACAGCAGAGCCCGATATGCCCTGCGAAGGGAGTTATGATGACCAGTGCCAAGGTGCAATGTGGCCCAATTGACAGTTTATAAGTGTTTATGGGCCCAAGTTTCGAGCCGCGCCTAGAACGGCGCAGTCCCGACCTGGACGCCCGTTTATCGTGCCACAAAGTGCACCTAAAAAAACCCTCCAGATTCTCCAGCTCCCTGCAGGTCCCCTGGCCCTCGGCGCAGCTCAGCAGGAGCTGTAGGGGGCGGAGCCAGGTCCCTGCGCTGAAAACAGTGCCGGGACCTCTGCACATGCGCGCTACAGGGGGCATGTTTAGTAGCTCTAAGGCGCCCAAAACTGTGTGGGAGGGGCCGAAGCACGCAGCCCCTAGCCCTGGCCGAATGGCCTCACTGGGGCTGCGTGAATAAGGCTCCTCCCACGGCCAGCTCCTGCTTCCTCCCGACCCGACTCGACTCCCACTTCCCGCCTCCGGACCGGACCCGACACCGACCTGACTCCCGCTTCCCCCCCCACCCCCGCCCCGGACCCAACACAGACCTGACTCCCGCTTCCCCCCCGCCCCCGGACCCGACCCGACTCCCGCTCACCCCGCCTCCCCCCGCCCCCGCCTCCGGCTCGGACCCGACACCGACACCGACCCGACTCCTGCTTCCCCCCCACCCCGCCCGCCCCCGCCTCCGGACCGGACCCGACACCGACCCCGACCCGACTCCCACTCCCTCCCCTCCCCCCGCCCCCGGACTGGATCCGACCTGACCTCCCTCCCCCCGACCTGACCTCCCTCTCCCTCCCTCCCCCCGACCCGAACCGAACCGACCTCCCTCCCACCACCCCCGACCCGCGCTCCCCCCGACCCGACCCGACCCAACACCACCTACCTGTAAATCTGGTGCTGGGGACGGTCCCTGCCCGAAGTCTCGGGCCCGGCCCGTTCAGCCTCCCTCCCCTTTTTCCTTCCCCCCCCCTTCTTCTCCTTCCCCCCCCAATCTCCTCCCCCCAAATCTCCTTCCCCCGCCCCATCTCCTTCCCCCCATCTCCTTCCCCCATCTCCTTTCTTCCACTTCTCCCCATCCCTCCCCCTTCCCTCCCTCTGCTCCCCCCCTCTCTCCCTCTACCCCCCTCCTCCCCCTCCCCTCGCTGTCAGAAACACAGACACTGACAGACAGAGAATGAGAGACACACACAGACAGACAGAGAGATAGAGACACTGACAGAGACACACTGGGGGGTGCATCCCAGCACACTGTTGGAGGGCTCCCGGTGCTGCAGTCGGTAAGTAGAAAATGTTTTATTTATTGATTTTTTTTCAAAAATATTATTTCTTATTAATTTTTTTTGATTGATTTATTGGTTGATTTATTGATGTATTTATCATTTATTATTGATGATGGCTCTTTATAAGCAGACTCTGCTGTACTTTATGGCTTCGTCTGATTGATGGCACACTAGTTGTTCCTCTAGCGGCACAAGTGCCCAACTATATTATTAAAAGTAGAGAACTTCTCCCTAACCGTGAAGAGTCTGGTGGGGTCAGCAGTAGAAGTTCCCAATGGGTTAATCCTGGCACACGTGTCAGTATGAAAGTCCCTCAGATTTTCAGTCACATACACTTTAAGCAGGCGTTGCTGGATAGTGATCAGTAACAACCCTCAGTCCTAACACAGGGGCACTGAGGTCAATTATGCACTGCCATCTTGGCACAGATTGGGAATGAAAGTTGGGATCTTCCTGGTCTGTATGGCACAGCAACTCACTGAATAATCTCACTGAGCCATCAGGGGAGACCCTAAACGAGAATATTTTAAAAACTGCCCTTTTCCCTGGTGTCAGATGCAAATCACCCAAAGGAATTTGCTCCTATTCTACTTAACTCAGTGCCTTTTTCCTTACTGTCCAGCCTCTGCCACCACATCAGAAAATCAATTGTGGATGACAGCATTAATTTATCCCTTGTTATCATACCCTTGCCTCAGTCATTGTCACCATAGAGTGAATGGAAATGTAATGTGTCTTTGCATTTAATTCAAGATTCACCAATATTTGTTTTGTTTAGTGTAGAGCTCAGCCTTGTTTGGTTTTTAGATGGGAAGCTCCAACATAAAAGCAGAATGCTGTTGAACTGTGTCTGAGGGAATGTGCACTATATCATGGCCTGCATTTTACGGTAAGAATAATGATCGGCTATCCACGCTCACCGTTATTGAGTAAAGTAGACAGCAACTTCCAGCATCCGCACATGCGCAGCTCAACATGAAAATCAGGAAGTTATTGTCCGATTTGCCCTGCTCCTCCACAAATTCGCTGCACCGGTTCCCCACATTGTATTCCATTTGCCATGTTCTTGCCCATTCAGTCAACCTACCAAAATGTCTCTGCAGCCTCAATGCATCCTCACAGCTTACTGTCCTACCTAACTTTGTATCATCAGCAAACTTGGATACATCTGTCATTAATATAGAAGTCCAAACACTGATCCTTGTGCTACGCCACTAGTTACAGCCTGCCAACCCGAAAAAGTCCTGTTTATTCCTGCTCTCTGTTTTCTGTCTGTTAACCAATTCTCAATCCATGCTAATATATTACCACCAATCCCATGAGTCCTAATTTTGTGTAATAACCTCTTACATGGCACTTTGTTGCTTTTTGCTTTTGAAAATCCAAATACATTACATCCACTTCCCCCTTCTCCTTCCTACTAATCACATCTTCAAAAAACTCTAACAGGTTTGTCAAAACATGATTTCCCTTTCATAAAACCATGTTGCCTCTGCCTAACCATATTACAATTTTCTAAGTGCCCTGTTACTACGGCCCTAATAATATATTCTAGCATTTTGCCGATGACTGATGTCATGCTAACTGGCCTATCGTTCCCGTTTTTTTCTCTTCCTCCTTTCTTAAACAACGGGGTTATGTTTGTTACCTTCTGATCCTTGGGGACAGATACCGCCCACTCAAGTATGATAAAAAATTTATCACGGATATATCCTCACTGCTTTCTTCCCTCAGCCTCTGCACCGAACGACTTCTCACCCTCGGTGATTTCAATCTCCATCTCAATTCATCATGCTCTCTCTCCCCTGAGTTCACTATCCTCCTGTCCTCCCTTAATCTTTCTCTCCATGTGAATTCCTCAACTCATATTCACAACCACCCTCTTGACCTTGCCATCTCTCATGGCCTAACTTTTCCTACGATGTCAATTACAGTTAAGGCCATCTCTGACCATTTTCTTCTATCGCTCTCCACCTACATCCCCTTTCCCCAATCCAAACCTACTTCGTTCTGCATCCGCCCCTGGAAAAAACTCTCTCCCAACTCTCTTACAATTGCGCTTATCAACTCCAAACTGTCCAGACTTTGGCCCTTCTTTCACCATGACATTTCTACAGCCACCGATCTGCTCAACCACACCTTTACCACCACCTTTGATGTCCTCGTCCCTATTAAAACCATTACTCTCTCTCACCCCGGCCATTCCCCCGGTACAACCCTCATCTTCACTCCCTCAAGTCCAAGGGGCACAGATTTGAATGGATATGAGGACAACCGGTTTAGCTTCTCACCGCCAGATCTGGCTCGACCACATAAAGCATTATCAGGACCTACTCTTGTCTGCAAAAACTGCTCACTATTCCAGGATCATTCTGGAATGCAAAGATAACACCTGGCTACTATTCTCTGCTGCTAACCGTCTTCTTAAACCCCTCTTTCCTATCCCCTCCACCCTGACGTCCAACAACTTGTGAGGAGCTCATGGACTTCTTTGTCTCAAAGATTGTGACCATCCGATCAGCTGCCTCTGTGAGTTCCCCTCCTTCCCCTAGCCCACCGGGCCAAACTTCCTCTGAGGTTCCCCCTGCCGTAGCCCTAAATTTGCATCATTCTCTATTTTCTCTTTGATCTCCCCTCTTGACCTCTCCATCCTCATCTTGTCCATGAGACCCACTTCCTGCTCCCTTGATCCTATTCCCACTAAACTGCTGACCACCCAACTTCCTTTTTTGGCTCCCATGTTAGCTGACATTGTTAACAGTTCTCTCTCCTCGTTTACTGCCCCCCTCTCAAAATAACAACTCTTGACCCCACTGTGTTTGCAAGCAACCACCCCATCTCCAACCTTCTTTTCCTCTCCAAAGTCCTTGAATGTGCTGTCACCTCCCAAATCCGTGACCATCTTTTCTGGAACTCCATTTTTGAAACCCTGGAATCTGGTTTCCGCCCCTGCCACAGTACCGAAACAGCTCTCATAAAAGTCACAAATGACATCCTTTGTGACTGTAACAAAGGTAAACTATCCATCCTCGTCCTCCTGGACCTGTCTGCAGTCTATGACATGGTTGACCACTCCATCCTCCTCGAACGCCTCTCCACCATTGTCCAGCTGGGTGGGACTGTACTCGCATGGTTCCATTCCTATCTAATCATAGCCAGAAAATCTCCTGTGATGGCTTCTCTTCCCACTCCCGCGTTGTTACCTTTGGTGTCCCCCAAAGATCTATCTTTCACCCCCTCATATTTCTCATCTATATGCTGCCCCTTGGCGATATCATCTGAAAACATGGAGTCAGTTTCCACATGTACGCTGGTGACACCCAGCTCGACCTCTCCACCACTTCTCTCAATCCCTCCATGGTCTCTAATTTGTTGGACTGCTTGTCCGACATCCAGTACTGGATGAGCAGAAATTTTCTCTAATTAAATATTTGGAAGACCATAGCCATTGTCTATAAGGGCAGCTGGTCATTACTATGCCATTCACACCCTATCCAGATTAACCTTTTTCTAACCTCTATCATTACCATTTCAATTCAGCCCATCATGCCTTTTGTCTCTCTAATCTCTCCTGCCTTCCACCCTATCACAGACCTTCCCTTTTGTTCTTTCTTCCCTTCTGCCTTTCAGTGCTTAAGAATGTGCTCTTTTCGAACATTCGGCAGTTCTGACGAAGGGTTGTCGACCTGAAACGTTAACTCTGTTTTTCTCTCCACAGATGCTGCCTGACCTGCTGAGATTTCGAGCATTCTTTTAGATTCCAGCATCCGCAGTATTTTGTTTTTGTATTAGTGTTTAATTCACTGCCACTTCTCTTCTAGGAATGCCCACCTTGATGAAGTTCTGCTCTTCCCTCAGATGGGATTTCCATTTGTCTCTTTTCTCTTCTTTGCGTGCTGTTTCCCTTCTCGCATTTGATTCAGTATCTGCCAAGACTCGCTTTCACAGCCACAACTCTTTCCTCAGTAGCTGCCTCCGCCTCAGACTTAATCCACGTGGATTTCAACTAAAATTCCACCCTTCATGTTTTGGATCTACCCAGGATTACAGATATCTCCGAGATATTCAGCATTCCTCGAACCACTGCTCTCACCGCATCCTGGGATCCACACTCAGCGCTATGAGCCACCACATACATGCTCTTAACCTCTCTCTTCAGCAGCACCAACTCACTCTATCTCTAAGCTGTCCTGGTTCGCAGTTCCATTTCATCCTTCACCTCATCCGGCACTTTATCCAAGAACATTTTTCCTTCCTTTCAGGTGTCAAGGATCGTAAGCTCCGACATACCTTGGACACCAACGCCCCTCCAGAACCTTCTTCCCCTACACTTCAGTCTGATCCCACCCCTTCTTCCAATTTCACCCCCTGCCATGTCTTCACTATCCCCTCTGACCTTCCTTTCTCTGACCCCCGAACGACCAGTCCTCAGCAAAGATCTGAGCTTCATCCCCTTACGCCCCCACCTCAATGAATTTTGAGCTCGGCACGATGCTGAGCTCTTTTTCTGCCGTCTTCGCCTCCGTGCCCACTTCTTCGGCCAGGAGTCTTTCCCCCACACAGCTGACCTTTTCTCATGCTTTGAGAATTCTCGCTCTACCTGGACCCCTCCCTCTGGCCTCTTGCCCTCTAGATCTTTTCATTACCAAGTGCCAATGGGACATTGGCCGTCTTAATTTCTCTGCTCCCCTCACTCACTCCAACCTACCTCCCTGTGAACTTGCAGCACTCCGCTTGCTCAGATACAACCCCAACCTTGACATTCAACCTGCTGACAAGGGTGGCGCTGTTGCTGTTTGGCGAACTGAGCTCTATCTTGCAGAGGATGATCGTCAATGCTCTGACACCTCCACCAACCTCCCCCTGGACCAAGACCCCACCACTGAACATCAAGCCATCATTTCCCAGACCGTCACTGACCTCATCACCTCTGGAGATCTTCCCTCCACAGCCACCAACTGCATAGTTCCCCAATCCCGCTTCTACCTCCTTCCCAAGATCCACAAACAGGACTGTCCCGGTAGACATAGAAACATAGCAACATAGAAAATAGGTGCAGGAGTAGGCCATTCGGCCCTTCGAGCCTGCACCACAATTCAATTTGATTATGGCTGATCGTGCAACTTCAGTACCCCACTCCTGCCTTCTCTCCATACCCCCTGAGCCATTTAGCTGTAAGGGCCACATCTAACTCCCTTTTGAATATATCAAATGAACTGGACTCAACAACTTTCTGAGATAGAGAATTCCAGAGGTTCACAATTCTCTGGGTGAAAAAGTTTCTCCTCATTTCGGTCCGATATGGCTTACCACTTATCGTTAGACTGAGACCCCAGGTTCTGGACTTCCCCAACATCGGGAACATTCTTCCAGCATCTAACCTGTCCAATCCCGTCAGAATTTTATATGCTTCTATGAGATCCGCTTTCATTCTTCTAAATTCCAGTGAATATAAGCCGAGTCGATCCAACCTTTCTTCATATGTCAGTCCTGCCATCCCGGGAATCAGTCTGGTGAACCTTCACTGCACTCCCTCAATAGCAAGAATGTCCTTCCTCAGATTAGGAGACCAAAACTGAAACAAGATACTCAAGGTATGGTCTCACCAAGGCCCTGTACAATTGCAGCAAGATATCCCTGCTCCTATACTCAAATCCCCTCGCTATGAAGGCCAACATGCCATTTGCTTTCTTTACTGCCTGCAGTACCTGCATGCCTACTTTCAATGACTGATGTACCATGACACCCAGGTCTCATTGCACCTCCCGTTTTTCTAATCTGTCACCATTCAGATAATAATCTGCCTTCCTGTTTTTGCCCCAAAGTGGATATCCTCACACTTATCCACATTATACTGCATCTGCCATGCATCTGCTCACTCACCTAACCTGTCCAAATCACCCTGCAGCCTCTTAGCATCCTCCTCACAGCTCACACTGCCACCCAGCTTAGTGTCATCTGCAAACTTGGAGATATTACATTCAATTCCTTCATCTAAATCATTAATATATATTGTAAATAGCTGAAGTCCCAGCATCGAACCTTGCGGTACCCCACTAATCACTGCCTGCCACTCTGAAAAGGACCCATTTATTCCCACTCTTTGCTTCCTATCTGCCAACCAGTTCTCTATCCACGTCAATTCATTACCCCCAATACCATGTGCCTTAATTTTCCACACTTATCTCTTGTGTGGGACCTTGCCAAAAGCCTTTTGAAAGTCCAAATACACCACATCCACTGGTTCTCCTTTGTCCACTCTACTAGTTACATCCTCAAAAAATTCTAGAAGGTTTGTCAAGCAGGATTTCCCTTTCAGAAATCCATGCTGATTGGACCAATCTTGTCACTGCTTTCCAAATGCGCTGCTATTACATCTTTAATAATTGATTCTAGCATTTTTCCCACTACCGATGTCAGGCTAACCAGTCTATAATTCTGTGTTTTCTCTCTCCCTCCTTTTTCAAAAAGTGGGGTTACATTAGCTACCCTCCAATCCATAGGAACTGATCCAGAGTCCATGGAATGTTGGAAAATGACCACCAATGCATCTACTATTTCTAGGGCCACTTCCTTAAGTACTTTGGGATGCAGACTATCAGGCCCTGGGGATTTATCGGCCTTCAATCCCATCAATTTCCCAAACACCATTTCCTGACTAATAAGGATTTCCCTCAGTTCCCTCAGTTCCTCCTTCCCGCTAGGCTCTCGGTCTCCTAGTATTTCCGGAAGGTTATTTGTGTCTTCCTTAGAGAAGACAGAACCAAAGTATTTGTTCAATTGGTCAGCCATTTCCTTGTTCCCCATTATGAATTCACCTGATTCTGATTGCAAGGGACCCACATTAGTCTTCACATATCTTTTTCTCTTCACATATCTTTGTAGTCAGTTTTTATGTTCCCTGCAAGCTTACTCTCATACTCCTATTTAAACCCTTAGTCCTCCTCTGCTGAATTGTAAATTTCTCCCAGTCCTCAGGTTTTGCTGCTTTTTCTGGCCAATTTAAATGCCTCTTCCTTGGATTTAACACTATCTCTAATTTCCCTTGTTAGCCATGGTTGAGCCACCTTCCCCGTATTATTTTTATGCCAGGCAGGGGTGTACAATTGTTGCAGTTCATCCATGTGATCTTTAAATGTCTGCCATTGCCTATCTACCGTCAACCCTTTAAGTATCATTCGCCAGTCTATCCTAGCCAATTCACGTCTCATACCATCAAAATTACCTTTCTTTAAGTTCAGGACCATCGTCTCTGAATTAACTGTGTCACTCTCTATCTTAATGAAGAATTCTACCATATTATGGTCACTCTTCCCCAAGGGGCCTCGCACGACCAGATTGCTAATTAATCCTCTCTCATTACACAAGACCCAGTCTAGGATGGTCTGCTCTCTAATTGGTTCGTCGACATATTGGTCTAGAAAATCATCCCTTATACACGCCAGGAAATCCTCCTCCACCACATTGCTACCAGTTTGGTTAGCCCAATCAATATATAGATTAAAGTTGCCCATGATAACTGCTGTACCTTTATTGCACAGATCCCTTATTTCTTGTTTGATGCTGTCCCCAACCTCACTACTACTGTTTGGTAGTCTGTACACAACTCAAACTAACGTCTTCCACATCATCCAAGCTAATGTACTTCCTTACTATTGCGTTAATCTCCTCTTTAACCAGTAACGCTACCCACCTCCTTTTCCTCTCTGTCTATCCTTCCTGAAAATTGAATACCCTTGGATGTTGAGTTCCCAGCCTTGCTCACCCTGGAGCCATGTCTCTGTAATCCCAATTACATCACATCCATTAACAGCTAATGGCAGACCAATTGAACAAATACTTTGGATCTGTCTTCACGAAGGAAGACACAAATAACCTTCCGGAAATACTAGAGGTTCGAGGGTCTAGCAAAAAGGAGGAACTGAAGGAAATCTTTATTAGTTAGGAAATTGTGTTCGGGAAATTGATGGGATTGAAGGCCGATAAATCCCCAGGGCCTGATAGGCTGCATCCCAGAGACGTGGGAAGTGGCTCTAGAAATAGTGGATGCATTTGTGATCATTTTCCAACATTCTATTGACTCTGGATCAGTTCCTATGGACTGGAGGGTAGCTAATGTAACACCACTTTTTAAAAAAGGAGGGAGAGCTAAAACAGGGAATTATAGACCGGTTAGCCTGACATCAGTGGTGGGGAAAATGTTAGAATCAATTATTAAAGATGAAATAGCAGCGCATTTGGAAAGCAGTGACAGGATCGGTCCAAGTTAGCATGGATTTATGAAAGTGAAATCATGCTTAACAAATCTTCTAGAATTTTTTGAGGATGTAACTAGTAGAGTGGACAAGGGAGAACCAGTGGATGTGGTGTATTTGGACTTTCAAAAGGCTTTTGACAAGGTCCCAAACAAGAGATTAATGTGCAAAATTAAAGCACATGGCATTGGGGGTAATGTATTGACGTGGATAGAGAACTGGTTGGCAGACAGGAAGCAGAGAGTTGGAATAAATGGGTCCTTTTAAGAATGGCAGGCAGTGACCAGTGGGGTGCTGCATGGTTCAGTGCTGGGACCCCAGCTATTTACAATATACATCAATGATTTAGATGAAGGAATTGAATGTAATATCTCCAAGTTTGCAGATGACACTAAGCTGGGTGGTGGCGTGAGCTGTGAGGAGGATGCTAAGAGGCTGCAGGGTGACTTGGACAGGTTAGGTGAGTGGGAAAATGCAAGGCAGATGCAGTATAATGTGGATAAATGTGAGGTTATCCACTTTGGTGGCAAAAACAGGAAGACAGAATATTATTTGAATGGTGACAGATTAGGAAAAGGGGAGGTGCAATTGGACCTGTCTGTCATGGTACATCAGTCATTGAAGTTTGACATGCAGGTACAGCAGGCAGTGAAGAAGGCAAATGGCATGTTGGCCTTCATAGCTAGAGGATTTCAGTATAGGAGCAGGGAGGTCTTACTGCATTAGTACTGAGCCTTGGTGAGGCTACACCTGGAATATTGTGCTCAGTTTTGGTCTCCTAATCTGAGGAAGGATGTTCTTGCGATTGAGTGAGTACAGCGAAGGTTCCCCAGATTGATTCCCGGGATGGCAGGACTGACATATGAGGAGAGACTGGATCAACTGGGCTTGTATCCACTGGAGTTTAGAAGAATGAGAGGGGATCTCATAGAAACATATAAAATTCTGACAGGATTGGACAGGTTAGAGGCAGGAAGAATGTTCCCGTTGGTGGGGAGTTCCAGAACCAGGGGTCACAGTCTAAGAATAAGGGGTAAGCCATTTAGGACCGAGATGGGGAGAAACTTCTTCAGTCAGAGAGTGGTTAACCTCTGGACTTCTCTACTGCAGAAAGTAGTTGAGGCCAGTTCGTTTGATATATTCAAAGGGGAGTTAGATATGGCCCTTCTGGCCAAAGGGATCAAGGGGTATGGAGAGACAGCAGGAAAGGGGTACTGAGGTTGAATGATCAGCCATGATCTTATTGAATGGCGGTGCAGGCTCGAGGGGCCGAATGGCCTGCTCCTGCACCTAATTTCTATGTTTCTATGTTTGTATCTGCGCAGGTAATTCATCCACCTTATTACGAATGCTCCTCGCATTGAGACTCAGAGCCTTCAGGTTTGTTTTTTTAGTCCTCTTTGTCCTTTTAGAATTATGTTGTAATGAGACCCTTTTTGATTTTGATATAGACCTATTGTTTCAGCCTGTTCTTACCTCACAGAACTTATTTCTTCCTATCTCGACTCTATTTTTTCTCCCCACGTCCACTCTCTTCCCACCTACATCCGCGACTCCTCTGACACCCTCCGCCACTTTAACAGTTTCCAGTTTCCTGGTCCCAAACATCTCCTTTTCACCATGGGCGTCCAATCCCTGTACACTTCCATCCCTCACCAGGATGGCCTGAGGGTGCTCCGCTTCTTCCTCGAGCAGAGACCCAACCAGTTCCCATCTACCACCACCTCTCCGCCTGGCTGAACGTGTTCTCACATTGAACAATTTCTCCGTTAACTCCACTCAGTTCCTCCAAATTAAAGGTGTTGTTATAGGAACCCACATGGGTCCTAGCTATACCTGCCTTTTCGTGAGATATGTGGAACATTCTTTATTCCAGTCTTACTCGGGTCCGCCTCCCTCACCTCTTTGATGACATTGATGACTGTATCGGTGCTATTTCCTGCTCTCGCCCTGAACTCGAAAATTTCATTCACTTTGCATCCAATTTCCACCCTTCCGTCACCTTCACATGGTCCACCTCTGATTCTTTCCTTCCCTTCCTCGACTGCTCTGTCTCCATTTCTGGGGATAGACTTTCAACTAGTATCCATTATAAGCCCACTGACTCCCACAGCTACCTGCACTACACTTCCTCCCACCCCGCATCCTGAAAGGACTCCATTCCATTCTCCCAGTTTCTCCATCTCCATCACATCTGCTCTGACGACACCACCTTCTACACTAGTGCCTCTAACATGTCTTCCTTTTTCCTCAACAGAGGATTCCCCACCGTCGTGGTTAACATGGCCCTCGACCGTGTCCGTTCTATTTCCTGCAGCTCTACTCTCACCCCTTCCCCTCCCTCTCAGAACCATGACGGTTCCCCTTGTCTTCACCTTTCACCCCATCAGCCTCCCACATTCAACAGATCATACTCCGCCATTTCCGCCACCTCCAGCGTGATCCCACCACCAATCACATCTTCCCCTCCCTTCCCCTCTCAGCATTCTGAAGGGACCCCTCCCACCGCGACACCCTGATCCATTCCACAGTCACCCCCGGTACCCCATCCTCTTCCCACTGCACCTTCCCATGCAAACACAGGAGGTGCAACACCTGCCCTTTTACCTCCTCCCTCCCCACTATCCAGAGGCCCAAATACTCCTTTCAGCTGAAACAGCGATTTACTTGTACTTCTTTCAACTTAGTATACTTTATTTGCTGCTCATGATGTGGTCTCCTCTACATTGGGGAGACCAAGCGTAGATTGGGTGACCACTTTGCTGAACACCGCCGTAAATATAACCCTGAGCTTCCGGTCGCCTGTTACTTTAATTCTCCGCTCCACTCCTACTTTAATATCTCCATCCTCGGACTCCTCCACTGTTCCATTGAAGTTCAACACAAGCTCGAGGAACAGCACCTCATCTTTCGTTTAGGCACTTTACAGCCTTCTGGACTCAACATCGAGTGCAACAATTTCAGGACATAACCTCTGGCCATCTGTGGCTCCATTTCCTGCACCCCGCTGCCACCCCCTCCCCCCCCGCCACCCCGCTCCCCCCAACTTATGTTTTATTTTCCTCTTTCTTCTCTTTTTTTTCCCTCTTTGTCTATAATGGCAGCTGGACATTATTACGCCATTCACACCCCATCCAGATTTACCTTTCTCTAACCTCTAAAATTACCATTTCAATTCGGCCCATCATCCCTTTTGTCACTCTAATTTCTCCTGCCTTCTGCCTTATCACAGACCTTCCCTTTTGTTCTTTTGTCCTTGTAAAGTCCTGTCCCCTCAGTACAGATTCACTCGAGGCATGTAGTGAAGTCAAGGTCACTCTGGACCTGCACCTTTATTTCATAGCTCTGGAATGCTGCACTTGCCTGAGACCTGTCCTTATATACCTGTCTCTTGCAAGTGCACCCCTGGTGGTAAGGTATGCTGGTGGTTACAGGTCATATCTTATTACAGTCATGTATAGCATGTTAGGATACAGTTATATATAATAATGTAAGATACATGATATCACCCTCCCCCAATGTCTTATTGTCTTTATAGGTTCAGTCTCTCAGGTGGTCTACGCTCTCGCGTGGAGCGTCTGAGTTGTGGTTCAGTTGTTTGCCTTGTTGTCTGTTTTTCTTTGGGTGTGGTTGCTGGTATCTCGCCTGGGCTGTCTGTTTCGATTGGTGTGATTGTTGTTGACTCGCCTGGGCTGTCTGTTGGGATTGCCCTTTCCTCAGGTTGTTCCCTCTGTCTGTCTACCAGGTGTGGTGCGAGTTCCACATTATAGTCTGCCTCTGGTTCCGCAGTGTTGTTGGTATATCTGCTTTTGACTTGGTCTACATGCCTCCGGCAGGTTTTGCCATTGTCCATTTGTACTACCAGTAGCCTGTTTCCTTCCTTGCCCGTTACTGTCCCTGCAAGCCATTTGGGACCCTGCCATAGTTTAGTACAAACACTTTGTCTCCTATCTCATTCCATCTCCCCCTCGAATTTCTGTCATGGTACTCAGTCAGCTTACGGCGCTTTGCCTCAACGATTTCGTGCATGTCTGGGAGGATTAATGAGAGCCTTGTTTTTAAAGTCCTTTTCATCAACAGTTGCGTGAGGGGATCCCAGTCAGTGAGTGCGGACGAGATCTGTATGCTAGCAGCAGTTGCAACAGGCGACCCTGCAGCGTGGGACCTTGGATTTTAAGCATGCCTTGTTTAATGATTTGCACTGCTCTCTCTGCCTGGCCGTTGGAAGCCGGCTTGAACGGTACCGTCTTGACGTGATTTATGCCGTGGTCAATTATAAAATCTTGGAATTCTGCGCTGGTGAAGCACGGACCATTGTCACTGACCAATATGTCAGGGATTCCGTGCGTTGCAAACATGGTTGCAAGGCTCTCCACAGTGGTGGAGCTTGTGCTCGAGTTTAAAATGGTACATTCGATCCACTCTGAAAATGCATCTACAACTACGAGGAACATTTTGCCCATGAATGGGCCCGCATAGTCTACGTGCACCCGCGACCACGGTTTGGTAGGCCAGTGCCAGGGGCTCAGTGGAGCCTCCCTGGGGGCATTGCTGAGTTGGGCACAAATGGTGCATCTTCGGACGCAGAGCTCCAAGTCCGCGTCAATACCAGGCCACCAGACGTGGGATCTGGCTATGGCCTTCATGAGAACGATCCCCGGGTGCTCGCGGTGGAGCTCCCGGACAAATGTCTCTCTGCCTCGCAGAGGCATGACTACTCGGCTGCCCCACTTCAGGCAGTCTGCTTGTAGTGATAGCTCATGCATGCACCTATGAAAGGGTTTTAATTCCTCGGGGCAGGCATCGCGAGCCTCTGCCCAGTCACCGGTTAGGACACATCTTTTTACTCAGGATAACGTGGGGTCGCTGGCCGTCCAGGCTCTGATTTGGCGAGTTGACATGGGCGAACATGTGGACTCAAAGGCATTGATTGCCATGACTATCTCACAGTCCTGTTCGTCAGACCCTTCCGTGGTCGCCAGGGGTAGCCTGCTGAGCGCGTCAGCACAGTTGTCTGTGCCTGGTCTGTACCTTATGGTATAGTCGTAGGACGCCAGCGTGAGTGCCCAGCATTGAATTCGTGCCGAGGCGTTGCCGTTTATTGCCTTGCTCTCGGATAGGAGGGACGTGAGGGGCTTGTGGTCAGTTTCTAACGTGAACTTGGCCCTGAAAAGGTATTGGTGCATCTTTTTGAAACCGTACACGCATGCGAGCGCCTCCTTCTCTATCATTCCATACACGTGCTCCGCTCGCAAAAGTGACCTGGAGGCATAAGCTATGGGTTATAATTTGCCCGCACTATTGACATGTTGCAAATCGCACCCGACCCCATACGCTGACGCATCGCATGTGAGAACTAGCTTTTTACCTGGGTCAAAGAAAGTCCAAACACTGTTGGAACACAGAAGGTTGCGTGCCTTATTGAAGGCGCGTTCCTGGACGTCCCCCCAAAACCAATCGCACCCCTTCCTGAGTAGCATGTGGAGAGGCTCCAGCAGCGTGCTTAAGTTCTGCATAAAGTTCCCAAAGTAATTGAGTAGCCCGAGAAAGGTGCGATGTTCTGAGACATTCCAGGGCCTGGGTGCCAGGCGAATTGCTTCTGTTTTGGACTCTGTTGGGCGGATTCCATCAGTGGCAATCCTTCTGCCCAAAAATTTAACCTCTGGTGCGAGAAACAGGCACTTGGATTTCTTGACTCATAGACCTACCCGATCCAACCGTTTTAGTACTTCCTCCAAATTACTGAGATGGGAGTCGGTGTCCCTGCCCTTGATATGTGTGTCGTCTTGAAATACAACTGTCCCCGGGATGGACTTGAGCAGACTCTTCATGTTGCACTGGAATATGGCAGCTGCCGACCTGATGCCGAATGGGCATCGATTGTCCATGAAAAGGCCTCGATGTGTGTTGATGGTGGTGAGTAGCTTGGATTCCTCGGTCAATTCTTGCGTCATATACGCAGATGTGAGAAAAGTTTACCTCCAGCCAATGTGGTAAATAAGTCCTCCGCTCTGGGCAGCGGGTACTGGTCCTATAGGGAGACTCTGTTTCTGGTAGATTTGTAGTCCCCACAGATTCGTACGGATCCATCAGGCTTCATGACTGGGACGATGGGACTTGCCCAGTCGCTAAATTCCACAGGTGATATAATGCCTTCCCGCAGAAGCCTGTCTAGTTCGTGTTCAATCTTTTCCCTCATCACATAGGGTACAGCTCTGGCCTTGTGATGGACCGGTCTAGCATCCTGTGTGATGTAGATTTTGACTTTGGTCCCTTTGAAAGTGCCCACACCTGGCTGAAAGAGATGTTCAAATCGCTTTATAACTGTTGAGCAGGAGGTCCGTTCCTCTAATGACATGGCATGGACATCATCCCATTTCCATTTTGCCAGCCAGCTTCTCCCCAGCAGTGCTGGGGGGTCTCCGGGGACAATCCACAGGGGAAGTCAGTTCACTGTCCCTTTGTGTGTGACAGAGAGCATGGCGCTGCCGAGAACTGGTACGACTTCTTTGGTATAGGTCCTTAGTTTGGTGTTGACACTTGTGAGTTTTGGTCTGTCTCTTTTATGCGGCCACAGTTGTTCAAATTGTTGAGCGCCCATGAGAGATTGACTCGCTCCCGTATCCAGCTCCATGTTGACAGATATCCAGTTGAGTAGGACCCTCATCATTATAGGAGGCGTCCTGTTGTAGGAGCAGCGGCCATTGATCGTGTTGACCCGCTGTACATCGGTGTCCTGGGTACTGTCCCCAACATCTTCTGGTCACTTTCCGACCCATCCGATTCGTATACCAGCCGAGCTGCTGTTTTGTTGCACATGCGGGCCAAATGCCCTGTATATTCACAATTTCTGCAAACAGCCTGCTGAAACCGACATCCCCTTGACGAGTGCCCACCCCCACAGCTCCAGCACAGACCGGTTCCATTGTTCAAAGTGTTCCCAAAGAATGAGCTGCGTCTGGCTGATCTCTCTTGAGCTTCTCTCAGTTTGTAGTTGAATGCTCGCATTGTGGGTTAATGAGGTGTGAACGGCTGTTCCTGTGGCCCTTGATGGCTTCTGCCTGCTGTCGAGAGCCTGTTCTCCCGGTTTTGTCTGTGTGTGGGGGTAGCAGCTTGTTTAGTGCTGTGAACTTCTTGTTCCGATATTTTGTTAGTTGTCGTACCTGCATTGTAAATCAACCTCGTTTCTTCTTCCCCTACCAAGAATATCTGTGCAACCAGTGCTGCTGCCTCTAAGGTCAGGTTCTTGGTCTCTATGAGCTTTCAGAATATGCCTGCGTTTCCTATTCCTTCAAAGAAAAAGTCTCTCAGCATTTCTCTCCTCAGTTCATCGGAGAACTCACATAAACTAGCCAACCTCCGAAGTTCCGCCACGAAGTCGAGTATGCTCTGGCCCACACAGCGTCTGTAGTTGTAGAACCCGTGTCTGGCCATGTTTTGGCTGCTCACTGGCTTCAGGTGGTCTCTTACCAGTGTGCTCAATTCTTCAAACGACTTGCTTGCTGGTTTCTTGGGTGCCAACAGATCCTTCATTAAAGCGTATGTTTTCAAGCCACAGCTGGTCAAGAGATGGGCTCTTCTCTTGTCTGCCTTATCGTTGCCTAACCAGTCATTGGTTACAAAGCTTTGCTGGAGCCTTTCTATGAAGTCCTCCCAATTGTCTCCCGCATTGTACTTTTCATCTGATCCGTTGTTCGCCATTCTGTGGATTCTGTAATCCCGTAACTCGTCACCACTGTAAAGTCCTGTCCCCTCAGTACAGATTCACTCAAGGCATGGAGTGAAGTCAAGGTCACTCTGGATCTGCACCTTTATTTCACAGTTCTGGAATGCTGCACTTGCCTGAGACCTGTGCTTGTATACCTGTCTCTTGCAAGTGCATCCCCGGTGATAACGTATGCTGGTGGTTACAGGTCATATCTTATTACAGTCATGTATAGCATGTTAGAATACAGTTATATATAATAATGTAAGATACATGACAGTTCTTTCTTCCCCTCCCCCTTTCAGTGCTTTAGAATGTGTTCTTTTCAAACATTCAGCAGTTCTGACGAAGGGTCGTCGTTCCGAAACGTTAACTCTGTTTCTCTCTCTACAGATGTTGCCTGACCTGCTGAGATTTCCAGCATAGATCGTAGCCTGTTCAGTCTGATTTTGTCATGCATGCATTGGATATTTACTGGTCAATTAATTTTAAATGTGTTCACTGTAGGTTTAAAATAAAAGGAGGAGGATTCTACATTTATTCCATCCCTTCAAGGTCAGATATAGTTTCTCACCTCAACCCGTCTGAAATCACTGAATCATGCTGGGGTACAGTCTCGCTGATGTTGGCAACCTTCCAATACCTTGCTCAAGTGGCCATTCATCATGGATGAATCTGAATGGTGAACGTTGGCATAACAGCTGACTCTAATCTTTGCCCGACATCCACACTTGCACACATTCCAGTAGAAGACAGAAATAATTTATATCATGCTTTTTACAACCTCAGGACGTCTCAAAGCGCTTTACAGCCTATGAAGTACTTTTGAAGTGTAGTCACTGTTATAATGTTGGGAAATGCAGCAGCCAATTGAGATAATTACTAGTTAATCTGTTTTATTGATGTTGATTGAGGGATAAATATTGGCCAGGGCACCAGGAACAACTCCCCTGCTTTTCTTTGAATTGTGTCATCGGTTCTTATAGATCCACATAAGAGGACAGTCAGGGTCTCAGTTTAAGGTCTCATCTGAAAGACGGCACCTCCAATAGTGCAATACTCCCTCTGCAGTGCACTGAGGTGTCAGCCCGAGATTATGTACTCAAGTCCCTCAAGTCCCATACCTAGGGTGCTACCACTGTGCCGAGAGTTTCTAGGTCTCGTCTATGATTGAGTTAACTAACCTTGGGCCCAAGAGTTGCCCCGTTTTTTTTGGAGTAAGTAGCATTTTTTGGAGTAACTTAAAAATCGCAAATTTCCCCATTTAACTTGCTCCAATGTAAGTCAGTTAGTTAGATTTTTTTCTAGTTCTCCAAAAGTGGGTGTGACAAGCCACTTATATCTATCCTGGTCATAGAAGCAAATTTGGCCAGCTGAAAGTTACTCCAAACTAACAGGCCAGTGTATATGGCCACTTTTGTAGGCACAGAAAAACCTTACCTACATTTAAGAGATCAGGTAGCCAGAGATGGGGGGTGCAGGGGGGGGGGGGGGCGGCTGCGGGGTAGTGGGGCGGCAGGGGGAGGTGAGTTAGAGGATTCCAAAGCACTAAAGACTTTTACAACAACAGCACAACATTACAACATCTTCAGCACATAATCACATAATCACAAATAAATGAAAGATAAATCAGCTACAGAAAATAGAGAAGTCCTACCTTGCCGACTGCAGAAGGCAGCGGCTAGCCCTCCCGCCAGGGCTAGGGGCGGCAGGCATGCATAATTGTAGGGGTAAGGGATTTTTACTTTTTACAGTTGGTCCTAAATGATGCGTGGTCCTAATGGAGGATGATTCAGTTTCGATGCAAAATATCTTTTATTGTAAATTTTGCAGTGCACTTTAACGATACCAACAACAACAACAACAACAGCCACAACAGGAAAGAAAGTCTGCACCCATCCCTCACCCACATCTCGAGGAAAGTGCACTTCCTTATAGGGTCAGTGATGGTGGTGGCGGGGGGGTTGGGGGCCCGGCTTGGGTCTGACCGGTGGCAGGTGCGTGAGTGAAATGGGAGTGGCATTTGAGTCTCCGGCCTTTGTGCCCTTATTGCAGAAGCCAGCTCCCTCATGCCATCGTCTGCACACCCTCTGAAATGCCCGCCCTGACTTCCCGCCTTAGTGCAGAGATTTCACCCAACAATGTCGCTACCTCATCACGCACCCCACTGACGGCCGCCACAAGTGATCTTGTGAGGGCATTGGTCTCCTCACCCAATGAAACAACCTGATTTACCTCTGCTGAGGGCTGCCTCTCAGGAGAGACTGGTCGGCTTCTCCTTCCCCTCGCCGTGAGTCTGCCTAGTGGCATCCCTCCAGTGCGAAGCGCAGGCTGGGATGGTGGGGGACTGGATTTCCCAAGATGCATTTCCTGACCGCCACTCGGACCCGCGACCTCGGAAGGTGTGAACCCATGGAAGGTTGCCGAGGAGCTAATGGAGGGTTTTGGCAGTATGATGCCCTGAGCTATGTCCTGATCCATATCGCGGTCAGCATTCTCCTGAGCACACATTTCCTTGGATCCCTCTTCCCCCCACCCATCTAGGTCTGGAGCGTATGCATCTGGATCCTCAGGATCTTGAGGAGTGTCTTCTTCTACAAAAGACAACACAACAGTCAAATGGTTAGCAGCATAGAAGGGGGCAGATTGGGGGCATGAGTAATCCCACGCATAGCAGGCCAGTCAGCAGGTTGATTTGAAGAGCAACTATGCATTTTAATGACTCACCCTCACCCTCGCGTGTGGGTCCAGTTTGTGCAGAGCTGATTCTGTTTCTGCCGATGCAAGTCAGCAAGGTAGCAACCCTCTGTTCCAGGGGTGTCAGTTGATGCAGCTTTGGTGGACCTCCTCCTGTTCTAGTTCTCTCCCTCTTGTTGTGGGCCAATTTCCTCTGCAAAGATGAAAATATTAATTGTCAGACATGGTGGGCTTCTGATGGTTGGAACAATACAGATGCTCACATTTTCCACTGCAATTCAATTTAAAGATGAAGATATTACTTACACTCACTACTTGACCAATGTCCTGCCATTTCTTCTTGCACTGGCTTCCAGATCTTGTGGTGTTGACCCCAGCGGAGTATTCTTCAACAACGAGGTTCCATCTTTTTCTCATTTCCTTGGATGAGACCTTTGACAGACCACTCTTGCTGATATCCAGCGCCAGCCATTTCTCCTCAATTACAGTCACTAATTTCTCCCCTTCCTCGTGGAGGAAATTCTTGGTTCGTCTTGCACGCTCTTGCGCCATTTGTCTATTGGATTCAAATGCAGGTAATGTTCAAAGATCACACTTACATCTCTCTTACACCTATCCAGCACTCCTTTCCACTCCCTCAGCCACACAAAAATCAATATTCAGACCTCACCTTTATATATGCTCCATAACCAATTATTCTGAGGACGCTCTCCCTTTAATTGGCCGATTGCCAAGCTTCCTGTTACACTGCGCATGCGCACAAACTGAACCGCCCATTGCACATGCGCGCACACTCAAACGCTCATGCGTGCCTCTGCCGGCACTACACAACAGGCTGGGCCCAAGTCCCACCCCCCTGCCAGCCGCGCAGGGTCCGGACGACGAGGGAACAGCCAAATTCAAAGATAGATTTTTGCCCCTTTTTTCCCCCATGAAGTCGGCGCACCACATCAAACTATGCTGCTCTAAGCGGCTGGGGAAATTTTGGGCCCTTATGTGGGTTGGTTTAGGCTTGCAATAATTGGCCTTTAGGCTCTTGAAATAGGCAGGGGAAATCATCCAGGGTTCCTACTCCTGACATTATCCAGTGATGTCTGCAGGATCATATTATTGGGTGAATATTGGATGAGAAAGGTTTGAGTTTGCCTGAGATGTCCTCCCATGGTTGAATTACCTGACAACAATCACTAGAACGCTATAGCATAGAACACCGGATGCCACACCGATGATGATGATAGTACAGAAATAGACTATTAATCCCATTAATCCCATTAAATCTGCACTGATGTTTTTCTCCACATGAGCCACCCAGTCTAATCCCACTCCTGATTGCTCCGAATACATTTCAATATTTCTCTATTTCAAGCAACTATCCAATTCCCTTTTGAAATAAATTATGGGTTTTGCTTCAACAATGATTTTTGGTAGAGAATTTTAATCACCCTCTGTGTAAATAAATGTTTTCTAGCCTTCCCTTTAATTATTTTTGTGATTATCTTAAAATGTTTCCCATTCATTACTGTCTTGCTGGCCAGTGGAAACAATCCACCATTATTTGCACAGAAAGGTCCTTCTGCTCCTCTACTGCATTTAAAATCTTACTTTTTAAGCTATATCTCATTTTCGCTATTATTATTTTCAAAATGCATGACTTCACATTCTGCTAGCCAACCATGTCCTTCTGTAGTATTTCACAATTCTTGTCACAATTTGCCATATTCCCCAGTTTGGCCAGTTGGTGGAGATACTGGCGGGCTGCTGGTACCCATGTGACCGTGCCCGAGCAGCTCAGGAGAGAATGAGAAAGGAAAAGGAAAACAAAAACTAGGGCAAAAAATTTAGGAAGCAGTGACTGGCTTTCTTCCAGGCATCAGACACTTTTCTTTGTGTTGCATTAAAAGGTAAACTCACAAATTACTGATAGATTACTGAAAGACCCTGTGCAGACTTGTTTGTTATAAAATACAGTATTTAATTGTGACAGACTGACATAACTCATCCATCTGGATCCTGAAGTAGTAACTGGAAAAAGGAATCTTTCCACCCCTGAAGCATCTTAGAAAGTGGTGTTATATTCCTCAGAGTTGGCTCAGGGGATCAGAGACAAACTTTTAGTCATTTTTTAAACTAGTAAAAACAAACAAAATTGCACTGCTCCATTTTATCACAGTTACAAAGGAATCTGACATTTCATTTCATTTAAACTAGATGTTCAATTTGACTGTCAGAATCTGTTAAAGTCTACAAATTGCAAAAAAAGTCATGACACAAATCAAGAGTCCAGAGCATTGATTGCATTTAACCTTGCTTAGTTCAAAAGGAAATCAGGATGTAAGCTGTCGGTTGGTATAACTAAAACCCCGTCTACTGTACCATTTTCTATAATTCCTTTTATTTGCTTTATTAACTTGAATTTTCCTCTTATAGGCTAGCAGTGCTTTCAATTATCTTAATGTAATATATTCTGTCAACAGAATTTCCCAACAAACCTGCATTATTAACATCACAATTATTCACACTGTATAAACACCATGCATCAGTAACATACAGAACAATATTAAAATTAATAATAGTGCTGATTCCCCAGTGTTGTATTCTGGGCGTGGTCCCTCACCGGCAACATGTGAGGCCCATGGGAGGGTGGGTCTCAACACACATGTTGCTGAAATCCCAATTTTGCAGGAGCAAAACTTGTTGGAGGCTTCACTATTAATGCACACTAGCTTCGTTAGTGATTCAGAAATTATATAAAATCTGTGATAATTGGTCCCAGACAAATTCCCAAATAAAACGGGCAGTGGGTGCCTGAAGCTGTTTGATGAAGGATGCCACTGTTTAAGGCTAGTTTGCCTTATGATTTGCATTTTGGCTGCTGTTTTTGATTTGCCAAACTGAACTTTAAGCATTACGGCGAGGCCACGGAGCGATTTGTAAAAAAGCACAAGCAACAAGTTTCACATTCAGCAAATAAAACAACAACAATAATAAATATATATGTTTAATTGTATAACTCACTTTTATACAAAAAAATACTTGTGTTGCATTACGGGGGGTCAGTGGAACTTTTATAACGTGAGCGGGGCCTCAGAAACAAAAAGCTTTAGAACCCCTGGACTGTGAGGCTCTCGATATGTCTCCGACAGCTACTGGTAATGTGAGGCCACCAGGTCCAGCAGATAGCAGGTCTTCTTCTAGGAGGCTGCAGGTGGCTGCGACCATTTGATGTGACAATCTCAGCCTGCGGAAGCACTGCTCTTCTGAGAGGTCAGGGAAGCTGAGCCTCTGCCTGTACTTTTGGGAACAGAGCTATCTTGTGGAAGTGCTGCATCCATTTGAGTTGTTCCCACCTTTCCTCCTTTTTATGGCAAAAGTCACCAGTGGTAGTTTCAAATGAATCAGAGGTAAAAAAGGTTCAATGCACTGGTGACTTTGAGCACAATGGGCAGATTGTTTCTATGCTGGATGTAGTCTGAATGCTAGGCTCTAGTACAAATGGCGAGCATCTTTCCACTGAATTGTCGATGGCAAAGCAAGTCTTTTCTGATATTTCCAAGTAGTTGTACCTGGGCCATATCATACATTTCTTGGGCCATCTGTCAGTGGGTAGAAGGTGCTTTTTTTCCCTCTGCAGGAATTTCTCTTCCTCTTTCAAATACAGCACAGCTATTTGTCAGGCTTAACAGAATGCCTATGCTTAACACTGTGCTTACACTTGGTGGCAACGGGAATGCTGCTATTGCAGGTGTGCACCAATAACTTGTGTCTATAACCTCCTCCAGCCCCTACAACCATCTGAGATCTCAGCACCCCTCCAATTCTGGCTTTTTGCGCATCCCAGATTTTCATCGCTCCACCATTGGTGTCCTTGTCTTTAGCTAGCTAGTCCCAAAGCTCTGGAATTCCCTCAATAAATCTCTCCATCTGTCCAAATCTCTCTCCTCCTTTAAAATGCTCCCTGAAACCTACCTCTTTGAGTAACCTTTTAGTTCCTTGTATTAATATCTCCTTTTATTGCTCGGTGTCAAATTTTGTTTGATAACGCTCATGTGAGGCACCTTTGAATGTTTTACTATGTTAAAGGCGTAATATAAATGCAATTTCTTGAGCTGACTGATGGCCTTTTCTACCTCATGCAGGGCTGGGGTTTTGCTGAAATGGTGGTGGGTAGCATGCTGCGGGATGGAGTCGAGGACACTCGTGTCAAAGGCAGAGTCTCAGTTAAGGAGATCTTTGAAGTGCTCCTTCCAGCGGGTCCTGACTGCCTCGGTGTCCTTGATGAGTGTCTCCCTGTTCTTGGCCAGCAGTGGGGGTCGGGCCTTGGGTGCTTGGACCACCAGCGATGCCTCCGCAAGATCCTGCAAATCCCCTGGGAGGACAGACGCACTAACGTCAGTGTTCTTGATCAGGTCGACATCCCCAGCATCGAAGCACTGACCACACTCGACCAGCCCTGTTGGGCGGGCCACATTGTTCATATGCCCGACACGGTACGCCCAAAGCAAGCACTCTACTCGGAACTCCTACGTGGCAAGCGAGCCCCAGGTGGGCAGAGGAAACATTTCAAGGACACCCTCAAAGCCTCCTTGATAAAGTGCAACATCCCCACCGACACCTGGGAGTCCCTGGCCAAAGACCACCCTAAGTGGAGGAAGAGCATCCAGGAGGGCGCTGAGCACCATGAGTCTCGTCGCCGAGAACATGCAGGAAACAAGCGCAGGCAGCGGAAGGAGTGTGCGGCAAACCAAACTCCCCACCATCCTTTCCTCCAACGACTATCTGTCCCACCTGCAACAGAGATTGCAATTTTTGTTTTGGACTGTTCAGTCACCTGAGATCTCACTTTTGGAGTGAAAGCAAGTCTTCCTCGATTTCGAGGGACTACCTATGATAACGATGATGATAAATGCAAGCTGTTGTCATTGAGGCTGCAGGCATTCCCGAGACTTTGCAGACAATGTGAGAGAAGGTTAAGTTCGGTAACAATAGACAAACAATCGGTTTAAATCAGTTGTGAATTATTCAGCAAATGCCGCATTTATTTCAAAGGGAACATTGGTTATTTTGTGACTGTGTGAAGTTTCATTGAACTGACTCGCAAGATAATCTCTCACATTGAGAAATGTCAGCCTGTCTTTTTACTTCATCTGTTTCTGCATCTTTGAAATCTTCTCAATAGAATTAAAATTCTCTTGAATTTCTCAAAAAATGCCTCCGTTGTTTTTAGAATCTTCCCCTCTTGTTCCCTGAGATCTCTGATTAAAGGCTGCTCTTTCTCAGTGAGAATCTGGTGACGCTGAGTGAGAGGAGCTCTGGCCAATCTGCTCCCCAGGAGCTCCTCAATTGAAACCCACTTCCGTCACTGAGAGACAGGTGCTATGGCCAATTCACTTCCCCAAGAGCTCCTCAATCGGCTGGAAACTGGCCAATCACTGAGTTCCAATCACTACCCTCTGGATGAAAAAGGTTCTCCTCAACTCCCCTCTAATCCTTCGACCAATTACTTTAAATCCATACCCCCTGGTTATTGATCTCTGTGCTAAGGGAAATAGGTGCTTCCTATCCATTTTATCTAGGCCCCTCATAATTTTATACACCTCAATCAAATCTCCCCTCAGTCTCCTCTGTTCCAAACAAAATAACCCCAGCCTATCTAATTTCTCCTCATAGCTAAAAAGTCTCCAGTTCTGGCAAAATCCTCGTAAATCTCCTCTGTAACCTCTCTAGTGCGATCACATCCTTCCTGTAATTATGGTGACCAGAAATGTACACTGCACTCTACCTGTGGCCTAACTAGTGTTTTATACAGTTCAAACATAACTTTCCTGCTCTTATATTCTGTGCCTCGGCTAATAAAGGCAAGTATCCCATATGTCTTCATAACCGCCTTATCTACCTGTCTTGCTACCTTCAGGGAGCCCTCTGTTTCTCAACACTTCTCAGTGTCCTACCATTTATTGGCATGAAATTTGTGGTCGGCGGCAAAACAAAGGCGTCAACAAGCTATCTAAGCAGTCAATCACAATGCAGAATTCTCACAGACCGAGTACCAGGAAGTGAGTAAACTCTTTTGATTCTAACTTTTTGAAAATGTTATAGGCCCGCAATTTGCGGTCAGAGGCGAAGCAAAGGAGCGCGCTGCTGGCCCCGAAGTAAGCTTCCCACAAAGATCTCGCAATCTCTGTGGTAGGAGGTTGGGCCTTTCCGACGTGCAGTTGAAATCAGTGTCGTTTAGTGCGAATCCCACAAGCTGCTGTGACGTCAACAAGCTGTCTAAGCAGCCAATCACAATGCAGAATTCTTACAGACAAGGAACCAGGAAGTGAGAAAGCTTTGAGAGAGTAAAACAAAGATTGGGGCTCTCACATGGGGAAAAGGTAATCATAAACAAACTTTATAAAAAAACATTTTTTAAGATTTCTTAAAAATTAAAATTTTTATTAAAATGGATAAATTTGACACTGCACAAAATTTTTCAGGGCCATAATGTTTGATTAGCAGTCAATACGCTGTTAAAACTCCAGTTACCCCTAATCCAAAAGGGTCTAACTATTAATGAGGAATTTAACGGCGATATTACTGCGGAAGAGCCGAAGTATTCGGCATTTTCCCTGATTTCACAGATTACCTTGATTGCCGGTTGTGGCGGGTGGAGGGAGCACAGCCAGTATCGGAACAGTGAATGACTGACCACAACATCAGGATTCAGCTACACCTTGAAGTTGCAGTCAATTTCAAAGGGGTAATAACAGTGAACGCTGTTATTACCCACTGCAAATTCCAGGCCAAAATGCGTATTCCCTTGCGTTGTTTGCCCTCCCCAAATGCATTAGCTCACACTTCTCCGGATTGAATTCCATTTGCTGCTTTTCTGCCACCTCACCAGTCCATTGATATTGTCATGTACTGCTTGTACTATTACAAGGTGTGCCACCAGAGGGCACTGCAGTGGGAGACTTGTAGGTTACCTGTACAGGTGTGTCAGGCCTAGTGTAAAAGGCAGGCCACCATGTGTGATCCTCACTCTGGAGTTACATTAAATGGGCTAAGGTCACTACAGTTCAAGCACAACACATTGTCTCGTGGAGTCCTTATTAGAGCATCTGAAGACATAACAATTGGTGACAAGAGTGCGGAACTTCATGCAAAAATGGCTAATCTTGGCACGTTGCAGCAGTTCGCCGATGGTGATGATTGGGAAGCCTTTGTGGAGAGACTTGACCATTTCTTCATAGCCAACGACCTTTCAGGCGACAATCTGGACACACTGGCTGATAAGCGCAGAGCTATCCTGCTAACCAATTGTGGGCCCACCGTCTATGGCCTCATCAGGGACTTGCTGGCACCAGTGAAGACAACGACCAAGACGTACAAGGAGCTTGTAACGCTGATCCAAGAACAACTCAAGCCCAAAGAGAGCATTCTCACAGCCAGACACTGGTTTTATACACACCGACGGCCCAAAGATCACAAAATATGCTGTAGACCTCAGGAGGCTGGCGGCACTGTTTGATTTCGGCGACCACCTCACCGAAGTGTTTCGGGATATCTTTGTCATCGAAATCGGCCATGAGGGCCTTCTTCATAAGCTACTATCTGCAGATACCACAGTCACACTGCAGAAGGCCTTCACCATGAGCCAGGCACTAATGACCTCGACCTGCAGCTCTAGGCGGATGACTCATCCTCAAGACTCAAACCTGGCAAGTACTGTGCACAGAGTGGCGCTTTTTAGAGGCTGGACTGTAGAACATGAATCTTCTCAGGGGAGAGAGAACAGGCCCCTGAGTCCCTTAACTCAGAGTCCGCCGAGGGGGGCTAATCGAGTAGCACCATGCTGGCATTGTGGAGGGAATCACAGGGCTCACCAGTGCCGTTTTAAAGACTATGTATGTGAAGCACAAAGGGCCACCTCCAGCGATTGTGTAAAAGAAATATGACTCACTGTGTTGATGAAGAGTCTGCAGATGGCCATGAATCCAGCATGGATTATGAAGCGATAGTTAGAGAGGCAGCTCAGCCCCATGATGAGGCATATGGCATGTTTACCTGCACCACCGAATGTTCTCCATTGAGGATGGAAGTACAGATAAATGGCGTTCCAGTCTTCATGGCAGTGGACACAGGGGCGAGCCAGTCAGTAATGAATCAAGAAGCCTTTGAGAGGCTATGGGACAATCAAGCTGAACGACCCAAGTTGGTCCCGGTTCAGGCAAAGCAGCTCACCTACACCAATTGAACTTATTCCAGTCGTTGGTAGTGTGGATGTAAAGGTACTCCATGATGGTGTGGTGCACAAGTTACCCCTGTGGATTGTTGCAGGCGATGGATCAACGCTACTCGGAAGAAGTTGGATGGAGAATATCCATTGGAGCTGGGAAGATGTCATCCCTCCAGCGCTTGACGTTCCCCGTACCTAGAGGCAAAGCAAACCCCCACCTGAGGTTGGATCCAACACCAGAGAGCAGTACAGCGCCCGAGGCACAGACCGCTCAGCATGACTGCGTGGAGATGATCCAGTTGAGACGACCTGAACGCACCTTCCAGGCTCTAGTGGCAGGACTCCGGAGGAAGAAAATCGGACCCAAAGGTGACTTCCCAGTTTCGGTGGCGGAACCCGGGGAGAAGAGGATCACAGAAGTCGACATCGTGGATGGAAGAAAGATGGCGCCCAAACCATGAGGTGAGGCGCTGAAGAAAAAGATGGCGGCGGCCAGACCACGAGGTACAGTGCTGATGGAGCAACACGTGGCACCAAGTGAAGAAGAGGATTGGGGTAAAGATAGCAAGCCTCTCTTAAAGGAGGCCTGCAACTCACCACACTTAAAGGGACAGTTCCACGCTCTCAATCAATGTAATAGCACCTGTGAGTTCGATGTAAAATGTGTAATTGATGATCAGAGTTGTGCACATGCAATAAGCAAAGAAAAGTCAAGCAATTGCGATCGGAGCTACAGGTTATTTACAATAAGTAATGAAATGTTGTGCGATGTAGGATTTCAACTGCATACAGTTAATGCAGCGGGCAAACACCCATCGGGAGCACACAGGTTCAGCAAGCTACCCAATGCTGTAGCCTGCATCCCTGGGACCAGAGTGATGCACCACGGAGTATGGCCACAAGCAGCTAACATATACAAGCCACAAAGCAAGCGATCTTAGGAGGGCAACGGCAACGGTCTCGCTACCTTGCTCTCGATCGGCTCCACCTCTCAGACACCCGATGGCACCAACCGCCACGAGCCTGAAAGAGCAAACTACGCTAAGGCACAGCCCCTAGACCTTATCACCACCAAGGCTACACCCGGGAACGAAGGGTCACTCACAATGGTTCTTCCAAATGGGACTGGGACCAGCCCGGATCCCAAACTAAATAACACTCAGGTAAGCGAGTCAGCAGTTCCCTGTGCACTGCTCGACGACTGCTCCTCATGGAGCAACAGTGACCTAGGGCGCAAGGAGAAGACAGGGAGGTCACTGGCATCTGTGAACCTGCCCAATGCTAGAAGCAACGACAAAAGCCCCGAGAGCAGGCAACTTGAGCCAACTGGGTTTCCATTGCCAGTATTGGGCACTGCGCCGCCACCAGACTACCTGGACACCATCCAGCAGTTCTGGCACTAGCTTTTCTTCACGCACCGGGCTGACCCCAGCACTGACTCCAAGTATATTCCAAGTATGTACCTCACCATGGTACCATGAATGCAATACTGTAAATGCAAATTTTTTTTTGGACTTGAATGTATATGAATGTAATGATCCAACGGCACAATCTGTATGTGTGGGGGTGGGGTTGGGGGGGCGGGGGAGAGAATGGAGTGGTCATGGACGCACAAACAGAAACCACAAGCAACTCTACTGCCAACGAAACACCACCTACTCACCCAAGATGGGATCCACCCTCCAAGGGTCAACCAGATAGAGCTAAGCCCAGAGCACAGTCAATGCAAAGGCGATTTGCACTAAAGACTTGGGGGAGAGTAATATCATGTATCCTACATGGTTACTACTTGTACTATTACAAGGTGTGCCACCAGAGGGCACTGCAGTGGGAGACTTGTAGGTTACCTGTACAGGTGTGCCAGGCCTAGTATAAAAGGCAGGCCACCATGTGTGATCCTCACTCTGGAGTTACAGTAAATGGGCTAAGGTCACTATAGTTCAAGCACAACACTTTGTATCGTGGAGTCATTATTAGAGCATCTGAAGACATGACAGATATCTTCCTACAGTCTACATCTTTCTTCCTCGCTGTCAACCACATGGTCAATTTTTGCAAACTTCCTAATTATGCCCTCTACAGTTAAGTCTAAATCATTGATATATACCAAAAAAGGCAAGGGACCCAATTTTGAGCCCTGCGAAACCCTACTGGAAACAGCCTTCCATTCCCAAAAACACCCATCGACCATTGCCCTTTGCTTCTTGCCACTGAGACGATTTTGGATTCAACTTGATACTTGCCTTTGGTTTCCAGGGGCTTTTACTTTTCTGACCAGTCTGCCATGTGGGACCTTGTCAAAAGCCTGGCTAAAATCCATGAAGACTACATCAAACACGCTACTCACATCACCCCTCTTGTTACCTCCTCAAAAAATACAATCAAGTTAGTCAAACGTGCCCTTCCCTTAACAAATCCATGCTGAATGTACATGATTAATCCATCCTTTTCTAAATGACAATTAATACTGTCCCCAGAATTTTTTCCAATAATTTACTCACCACCGAGGTTAGGTTGTCTGAATTGTAATTACTCAGTCTATCCCTTACTCCCTTTTTAAACAATGGTACAATGTCGGCAGTCCTCCAGTCCTCCGGCACCAAGCCTGTAGCCAGAGAGGATTGAAAAAGTATGGTTAGAGTCTCCACTATTTTCTCCCTTGCTTCTCTTAACAGCCTGGGATACATTTCATCTGGGCCTGGTGATGTATCTAATTTCAAAGATGCTAAACCCCCTAATATTTCCTCTCTCACTATGTTTATTCCATCCAATATTTTACACTCCTCCTCCTTAATTACAAAGTCTGCATCATCCCCCTCTTTTTTGAAGACTAACACAAAGTATTCATTAAGTACCATACTCACACCTTTCGCCTCAACACACAAGTTACCGTTTTGATCGCTAATAGGCCCTATTCTTTCCTTAGTTATCCTCTTGCTTTTTATATATTTATAAAACATCTTTGAGTTTTTCGTTTTCATGCCCTCTCTTTGCTTTCCTAATTTCCTTTGTAATTTCACTCCTGCACTTTCTATACTCCTCTAAGTTTTCTGCAGTATTGAGCCCTTGATATCTGACATAAGCTTCCTTTTTTGCCTCTTGACATCCAGGGGGCTCTAGAATTGGAAGCACCACCCTTTTTCTTTGTGGGAACATATTTGCACTCAACCCTCACCATCTCCTCCTTCAATGTCTCCCACTGCTCAGATACTGATTTACCTTCAAGTGCTGTTTCCAGCTAAGTACAATTGGCCATTCCCTAAATGAGAACTTTTACTCCTGGTCAATCTTTGTCCTTTTCCATAACTACGCTAAATCGAACTAAATTATGATCACTACCACTAAAATGCTCTCCAACTGATACCCCTGCCCAGCTTCATTTCCTAAAACTATATCCAGAACTGCCGCCTCTCTTGTTGGGTTTGCTACATACTGGCTAAATTAGGTCTGCTGAATGCATTTTAAGGATTCTGTGCCCTCTACACCTTTTACACTGATATTGTCCCAGTTAATATTTGGGTAGTTGAAATCCCCTACTATTGCTGCCCTATTGTTTTAGAAAGTACTCTGGTCTATCCTTTTAGGTCCAAGGTGGATGACCTCATACTTGCCTACATTGAAATCCATTTACCACAGTTTTGCCCATTCATTTAATCCATTAATATCTCTTTTATGCTTCCATCTACACAGCTTAGAATGCCACCTATCTTTGATAGAAGAGGTTCATTCAGGTGTACACCAGGTTCCCTGGGAGTTGTCGTGATGCTGTTTTTCATACTGCAGCAGTTCAACAATCCAGGCCTTTTCTTTCCAGGAAGCAGACTTAAGGGATGGCTCATCGGAGACGAGAGATACCCACCTAAAACTTGGCACATGACACCTGTGATAAATCCCACTAATGATTACATACGGTACAGAAACAGGTCTCTCGACCCAACCAGTACATGCCAGCGTTTATGCTCCTCTCGAGCCTCCACCCATCTTTCCTCAGCATAACCCTCTATTCCCTTCTCCCTCATATACTTGTCTAGCTTCTCGTTAAATGCATCTATACTATTCGCTTCAATTGCTCCCTGCGGTAGCGAGTTCCACATTCTTACCACTCTTTGGGTAAAGAAGTTTTTTTCTGAATTCCATATTGGATTTCTTGGTGACTTTCTTATATTGATGGCCTCTAGTTATGCTCTTCTCCATAAGTGGAAACAGTCTCTCTGTATCCACTCTATCAAAACCTTTCATCATTTTAAAGTCCTCCATTAGGTCACCCCTCAGCCTTCTTTTTTTAAGATAAAAGAGACTCAGCCTGTTCATCCTTTCCTTATATGTACACACTCGCATTTCTGGTATCATCCGTGTAAATCTTCTCTGCACCTCTCCAGTGTCTCCATATTCTTTTCTTTAATATGGCGACCAGAACTGTATGCAGTACTCTAAGTGTGGACTAACCAAGGTTTGATACAGATTTAGATAACTTCCCTAGTATTCAATTCTATACCTCTAGAAATAAACCCTAGTGCTTCATTTGCTTTTTTACAGCCTTGCTAACCTGTGTCGCAACTTTTAGTGATTAGTGTATTTGTACTCCGAGATTCCTTTGTTCCTCTACCCCACCTAGACTTGCACCCTCCAAGTAATAAGTGGCCTCCATATTCTTCCTACCAAAATGTAATACCTTACATTTATCTGTGTTGAACTTCATTTGCCAATTATCTGCCCATTCCGCAAGTTTATTAATGTCCTCCTGTAATTTGTTGCCATCCTCCTCAGTATTGACTATCGCACCCAATTTGGTGTCATCTGAAAATTTAGAAATTGTGTTTTTGATTCCAAAGTCTAAATCGTTAATATAAATTGTGAGCAACACTGGTCCCAGCACTGGTTCTTGTGGAACACCACTACACATCTTCTGCGACTGTGAATAGCTACCTTTTACCCCTACTCTCTGCTTTCTGTCTTGAAGCCAGCTAGCTATCCATTCTGATACTTGTCCCCTGACTCCACATTCTCTGACCTTGTTCATCAGTCTATTATGGGGTATCTTATCGAAGGCCTTTTGAAAATCTAGATAAATTACATCTGCTGCATTATTGTTGTCTACTCTCTCTGTTACCTCTTCAAAAAATTCAATGAGGTTGGTCAAGCAAGATATTCCCTTTTGAAATCCATGCTGACTATTCGTCATTATATTTTTGGTTTCTAGATGTTTTTCTATTTTCTCCTTTACTAGAGATTCCATTATTTTTCCTACCACAAATGTTAAGCTGGTCTATAATTCCCTGGACATGTTCTGTTCCCCTTCTTAAATATAGGTATTATGTTAGCTATCTGCCAGTCTTCTGACACTACACCTTTTTCTAATGAATTATTAAAAATGTGTAGTAAGACCTCTGCTATCTCTTCCCTAGATACTTTTAAAATGTGTGGATGCAATCCATCCAGACCAGGGGTTTTATTCTCTTTGAGTTTGATTAGATTATTTCATATATCCCCTCTTTTTATTTTAAATGTACTTATCTCATTACTAATCTTATCATCCAATGTCATATCCATTGGTTCTATCTTCCTGGTAAATACTGAAACAAAATAATTATTTCATATTTCTGCCATCTCTCGATCGTTACCTGTGGTATTATCCTGTCTATCCCTTAATGGCCCTATTCCCATTCCATCCTTCCTTTTTTATTGATGTGCCCGCAAAATATTTTACTATTTTGTTTTATGTTCCTTGATAATTTAATTTCATAGTTCCTCTTTGCCTTCCTAATTGTTTTTTTAACTTCTCTCCTAATCTTTTTGTGTTCTACCTTATCATGCACTCCCCTGCTGTCTATGTACTTAATATATGTCTCTTTCCTTAACCTCAATTGTTCTCTTATAGCTTTATTCATCCATGGAGTCTCATTAGTGTTTAGTTTATTCTTTCCTTTTAGCAGAATATATTGCTCCTACACTCTGTTGAACACCGTTTTAAATGTTTCCCATTGCTGCTCCACATCGTTTTTTGCCAATATTGTTGCCTATTTTATTTTCCCAAGTTTTATGCTCAGCCCCTCAAAATCAGCTTTTCTCCAATCTATTACGCTGGTTTTGGTCATAATTATGTCCTTCTCAATTATCATCTTAAAGCGTATTATATTATGGTCACTATTGCCCAGATGTTCCCCTACTTTTACTTCTCTTATCTGCTCTGGTTCATTCCCCATTACTAGATCCAATAGCGAATCCTCCCTTGTTAAGCTTTTTACATATTGGTTTAGAAAGGAGTCCTGTATACAGTGTAGGAACTCCATTCCCTTATCCCCTCTTCTGTCCAATTAAAATCAGGGTAGTTGAAATCTCCCATGATTATTATTCTATGTTTTTTACTCCTTTCCCTAATTTGTCTGCATATTTCTTCCTCCACCTCTCTTCCACTATTGGGTGGTCTGTAGACTACACCTATTAGTGTGATTGATCCTTTTATCTCTATCCACATGGATTCTATTTTTGCCTTGCTGATAGCTGCGTCACTTTTTTCTACTGCCATTATGTTAGCCCTAATGGGGTGTAGGAGTGTTACAATAAGAGTCATACGATCCCTAGTTGCGTCATGGAGCAAGCCATCAGAATAGAAGGTGCCTAGATAGGTCTGGAGCTGCTGTTCAGTGATCGCCAGTGAGGGTGTCCAGAATAATAGTGGTCTGCTGTACCCTGCATAACATTGCGCAGCAGAGAGTATTACAGGTAGAGGAGGGTGAAGGTGCTCATCACTCATCTTTGGATGAGGAGAATATTGAAAAGGAAGAGGAAGAGAAGGAGGAATATGAAGATGGGACACACATTACCAGACCAGCCACGTAAATTGCAGCCTGGGGAGCCAGTGATGCTGTAATAGCCTGAAGGTTCAGCTAGTGGTAACTCACATAGGAAAACATCAAAAATTAAATCCTCAGACCTGCTCCACTGCACCAACTCCCCGCCATCCCGCCTCTACACTAAACTGTTTCTTAACCCCGCATCCACCCATTGCACATTCGCCCAATGGCTCCCATCATGTATTGACATTCATCATGAAACAAGTGAAAGGGTGAGTTGACACTCGGGACACAATAATGGGCAAGACGCGATGTGGTACTAAGCAATAAATTATGTGTTTCGTTATAAGAAAAGCAAACTTAACACATTTTGTCAAATGCCTATTTGCATGAATTACAATACATGTAGCTTTCTCTTGTGTTTTCTACCGCTCTTACGTGGTGCATCATGTGTGCCTTCAGCAGAGATAGAGGCAGGATGCTCAAACCCTTGACCTGACTGCTGAGATACTTTTGGCCTATGCCCTCTGGGTTTTGGAACCCCTGAGGGCCCCACCATAGACTGCTCCACCTGCAGCTATGCAGGGGCAGACTCGACCAATGGGAGATGAGGCAGCATGTTCGGATATTGGCTGAGGGGGGAACAATGGGTGAGAAGTGGGAGCGTGTTGAGTGGAGTTCCCACTTCCAAGTCCCCTTTCCCCATTATCCCTTTCCTGGGCCAGCGCCACATCACTCCTAGTGATCTGTGGCAGACCATCTTGGTGAAGATCAGTGACATGTTCTAAAGCCATGGATAAGGTATCCGTCATCCTGCTTAAGGTGGCAGAAATTTCCTGCATTGCTGTAGTCATGGCCTGAATGGATACATTTGAGAACCACGCTTGAAGCTGCACGGTCACTCTCTCCATGGTAGACATTCTCACGTTAGACTCCTCCATCCTCTTCGCTATTGTAGAGAGTGTGCGTGGCATGTCTGTCATTACCTGGCAAAGTTTCTGATACACGTCTAGTATTCTCCTTCTCAATGATAGACCCCAGGGTTCAGCATCTGTGTCCACCTGAGCACAGCTTTGAGAAGATTGTGCCCACTGACATGAACTCTCCATAGCAGTCCCTTCATGCTCACTTGTGAGTTGTGAATCACCAGATGAAAACCGAACTAACTGTCTGACTGGGCCCACCGAAGTGGGAGTATTTGCGCTGGTGCATTACTGTAAGTCCTGTGACGGTGCACCCTCAGGAGCAGTATGGTCCTCTGAGAAATCGTCCTCATGGATGTCCTGGTTCTGCCTCCACTAAGGAAGACATGAATAACCTCCTGAAAATAGTAGGGGTCCGAGGGTCTAGCGAGAAAGGGGAACTGAGAGAAATCCTTATTAGTCAGGAAATGGTGTTAGGGAAATTGAAGGGACTGAAGGCCGATAAATCCCCAGGGCCTGATAGTCTGCATCCCAGAGTACTTAAGGAAGTGGTCCGAGAAAGAGATGCATTGGTGGTCATTATCCAACATTCCATGGATTCTGGTTCGGTTCCTATGGATTGGAAAGTAGCTAATGTAACCCCACTTTTTTAAAAAAAGGAGGGAGAGAGAAAACAGGGAATTATAGACCAGTTAGCCTGGCATCTGTGGTGGGGAAAATGCTGGAATCAATTATTAAAGAAGTAATAGCAGCGCATTTGGAAAACAGTGACAGGATCAGTCCAAGTCAGCATGGATTTATGAAAGGGAAATCATGCTTGACAAATCTTATAGAATTTTTTGAGGATATAACTAGTAGAGTGGATGAGGGAGAACCAGTGGATGTGGTGTATTTGGACTTTCAAAAGGCTTTTGACAAGGTCCCACACAAGAGATTAGTGTGTAAAATTAAGGCACATGGTATTGGGGGTAATGTATTGACGTGAATAGAGAACTAGTTGGCAGACAGGAAGCAAAGAGTGGAAATAAACGGGTCCTTTTCAGAATGGCAGGCAGTGACTAGTGGGGTGCCGCAGGGTTCAGTGCTGGCACCCCAGCTATTTACAATATACATTAATGATTTAGACGAAAGAATTGAGTGTAATATCTCCAAGTTTGCAGATGACACTAAGTTGGGTGGCAGTGTGAGCTGCGAGGAGGATGCTAGGAGGCTGCAGGGGGACTTGGACAGGTTCGGTGAATGGGCAAATGCATGGCAGATGCAGTATAATGTGGATAAATGTGAGGTTATCCACTTTGGTTGCAAAAGCAGGAAGGCAGCTTATTATCTGAATGGTGACAAATTAGTAAAAGCGGAGGTGCAACGAGACCTGGGTGTCATGGTACATCAGTCATTGAAGGTCGGCATGCAGCTACAGCAGGCAGTAAAGAAGGCAAATGGCATGCTGGTCTTCATAGCGAGGGGATTTGAGTATAGGAGCAGGGAGGTCTTACTGCATTTGTACAGGGCCTTGGTGAGACCACACCTTAAGCATTGTGTGCAATTTTGGTCTCCTAAGCTGAGGAAGGACATTCTTGCTATTGAGGGAGTGCAGCAAAGGTTCACCAGACTGATTTCCGGGATGGCAGGACTGACATATGAGGAGAGACTGGATCGACTGGGCCTGTATCACTGGAGTTTAGAAGAATGAGAGGGGATCTCATAGAAACATGTAAAATTCTGATGGGATTGGACAGGTTGGATGCAGGAAGAATGTTCCCGACGTTGGGGAAGTCCAGAATCAGGGGTCACAGTCTAAGGATAAGGGGTAAGCCATTTAAGACCGAGATGAGGAGAAACCTCTTCACTCAGAGAGTTGTGAGTATGTGGAATTCTCTACCACAGAAAGTTGTTGAGGCCAGTTCGTTAGATATATTCAAAGGGGAGTTAGATGTGGTCCTTACGGCTAAAGGGATCAAGGGTATGGAGAGAAAGCAGGAATGGGTTACTGAAGTTGCATGATCAGCCATGATCATATTGAATGGTGGTGCAGGCTCGAAGGGCCAAATGGCCTACTCCTGCATCTACTCTCTATGTTTCTATGTGACACTTGCTGTACCCATGAAGGCAGTGGAAAACAAAAGAAAGGAATATAAACAAGTCGTGGCAAAGTCACGATCTTGACAATCACCATACTATCTTTTCATAGTCCAATCATTGATGAAATAAAGTCAGCATGTGTGTCAGAGCTATTTTTAAATCTGTCACCAGTCATCTGCCAATTTCCTGTCACTCCATCTCCGATGGAAAGGGACACAGATATGTCACTTATCTCCATGATATCCTCTTCTGCATCTGTGAACTGTACAATTTGTGGTGGGCTCGGAAGCTGCCTTCACATTAATATCGGGGCCTCTCAATCAGCAGTCTAACACCTTGCTCCTCACCAATGGCAATTCATGTGCAGGGAAAATATGATATATTATTTAATCAGTGTCATTCTCTTCAAAAGCAAAACTACTGTAATTTTACATGTCCTACTTCAGTGATTATCGGTCAATAACTAGCTCTCATTATTAGAAACCTCGAATTATAGGCTTTTGCTAATACTGCAGATCAAAGCTGCCCATAATTGTTCAACTACCACACAGAGCAATTGGTTTCTACTATAGTTACATGAATGACCCATTTATTTTTGTTTCCATGGAGTTATAACTATCACAGTTGTAATGTCTGCCACCGAATTAGTGGTCTGTATTTGTTAGCCAGCACCTTTGTGGGAAGTACTATTCATTAACTATCGTATAATACCCATTCCTTTCAAAAACTCGACATCACTTAAATTACGTACCTGTTTGCTTTGGCAGGTGCTGCGTCTGAGCGAAATATTGTTGCAATATCATCACATTGTAAGTTTTTAGGGATGATATTAACCTGCCTCTCTGGTGGACACCAAGTGGACGGTAGTTAAAATGGTCGCAACAACTTACCCATACTGATCCCGTTGCCTTCCCACAAGTTGCAATTTTAACCTGCTCTTTTGAACAGGCAAAAGGCTTTTGGGTCCTTCTTTAAATATGTAGATTAGGCTCTGATGATGTTATCAGGGCCTGACTGTGACTTCAACTAGAGGCCTGCGCACAGAAGTCATCTTGGCTTTACTGCCGAGCCAAATTGTCAGCAAGAGGATCCAGGGCCAGAAAAGGCCCAGAGTGGCAAGTTATTTTCTTTATTTTTTGTTCCTTTTGAACCAGGAGGAACAAGCGTGCTCCTCCAAGCACCACAAGTAAACTTGCCCTGACCCGGGCTCCCTACCACCCCGACCGCAATGCCCTCCTGAACCTCCTCCTAACAACCGTGTGCTGGGGACTGTTCCTTCAGTTTCCTGGCAGCAGCCTCCTGCCGCCCGAAATCCCACTCCAGCTCGCCGGACAACTCGTGCTTCCTGCCGGACTGAGGCAGGAGACTGACAGCACCTGTGTAGATAAGGCCCAGGAGTTAAAATCTCCCAGGCCTCACACTGCGGAGGGCCACACCGTTTGCCCTTTGCCTCAGCTACCACCCACACAACTCAGGGACAGGAGTTAAAATTGCAGTGCACTATTATCATCACAATACCCTTCAGGGCCATTTAAAGCAAATGGTGAAGATTTCTTTAGCTGCATTGCCTCTCAGCTGGTCAATAGCTACTGCATAACTGTTGACAAAATAGATCCATGAATTGAATACTGACCACCACAGAAGGAATTTTATCATTTCTCTGAATGAAGTAGACATATTGGGCTAGAGTTTCCCTAACGTGTTTTCCTGGCCCCCTCATAGAAACATAGAAACATAGAAACATAGAAAATAGGTGCAGGAGTAGGCCATTCGGCCCTTCTAGCCTGCACCGCCATTCAATGAGTTCATGGCTGAACATGCAACTTCAGTACCCCATTCCTGCTTTCTCACCATACCCCTTGATTCCCCTAGTAGTAAGGACTTCATCTAACTCCTTTTTGAATATATTTAGTGAATTGGCCTCAACAACTTTCTGTGGTAGAGAATTCCACAGGTTCACCACTCTCTGGGTGAAGAAATTCCTCCTCATCTCGGTCCTAAATGGCTTCCCCCTTATCCTTAGACTGTGTCCCCTGGTTCTGGACTTCCCCAACATTGGGAACATTCTTCCTGCATCTAACCTGTCTAACCCCGTCAGAATTTTAAACGTTTCTATGAGGTCCCCTCTCATTCTTCTGAACTCCAGTGAATACAAGCCCAGTTGATCCAGTCTTTCTTGATAGGTCAGTTCCGCCATCCCGGCGCGCCGCTTTTGTCCGCCTCCAAACGCGCCGAAAAAAGACGTCCGTATTTTGGCCGCTCCCCAGCCTCTCCTCCGTCATGGCGCAGCGTGGCCCAATGGATTGGGGGTGGAGCCAGGTCCCAGCGCTGAAAACAGTGCAGGGACCTCTGCACATGCGCGCTAGAGTCTGCACGCATGTGCAGTAGCTCCTGGCAAGCCGTTTCTGCAAACGTGCCTTGCAGGCTGTGTGGAAGGGGCCCGAAGCATACTGTCCCCAGCCCTGGCTGAATGGGTTCCCTCATCGGCGGCCCGCTGCATTCCCTAAGGTAGGAGATCTATTTTTTATTTGTTATTTACTGATTGATTTTGGTGCTTTAGATGTAAGATTCCTTCTATTTTTTTTATGTGTTATTTATTGATTGCTTATTACTTTGGTCTTGGTGCTTTAGGGGCAGGGTTCCTTCTACTATATTTGTTAATTAATTGTTTATTACTTTTTGTGCTTTGTTTGGTGCTTGGTGGTGCTTTAAATGTAGTTACTTACGCCGATTCTTTAACTCTAGGAAAAGTTTTTCTGTGCGGACAGAAGTGGCAACATACGCTGGCTTAATTTAGTTTGGAGCAACTATTTGCTGGCCAAATGCCTAAAACAGGGGTAAGTGGCTAGGAAGGCCCCCTTTTGAAAAAAAAACAGAACTAAAAAAAACCTAACTAGCTCACTTACACTGGCGCAAATTAAATGGCCAGAATTGCAACTAAAAAGATAGTCCAGAAAAATCAAGTTGCTCCAAAAAAAAGGAGTAGCTCCTGGGGAAACTTGGGCCCAAAGTCTGTGCAGTAATCGGGGAGAAAATTGCAGAAGCATTTGTCATAATTTTCCAAAGCTCCCTAGGTTCAGGAATTGTGTCTTTGGATTCAAAAACTGCAAATGTCACACATTATTTAAGAAGGGAGAGGGAGAAAAAATAACGGGCAACTACAGACCAGTCAATTTAACATCAATGATCGGAGACAGAATGACTGAGCACTTGGACAAATAGCAATTGATCAGACAGTCAGCATGGATTTATGAAGGGTAGGCCAGGTCTGACTAATGTAGTTGAATCTTTTGAGGAGCTCACTAGCATGGTAGATAGAAGCACGTCGATGGATGTTATCTATATGGACTTCCAGAGGCATTTAATAAGGTTCTGCACAAGATATTATTAGCAAAGATAAGAGCACACATAATTAGAGGTAACCTTGTGACATGAGTCGGTAATTGGTTGTGAGGTAGGAGACAGAGAATAGGAATAAAGGGTTCAATCTCCGATTGGTGGGATGTGACAAGTGATGTTCCTGAGGAATCTGTACTGGGGCCTCAGCTTTTCACCATATATATTAAGGACTTGCAAGATGGAATAGGAAGTTGTGCATCCAAGTTTGCACATGAGACAAAGTTAGGGCACAGTAAATATTGGGAAGACCGAAGCTATTGGCTCTTAAATTCCAGTCAAGCTATTCCCGCAGGCAAACGACAGTAAAAGAGAAAAAAGATGCGCACTTACCTGTTACTGCTGCGCCTGTTGGAACTTCCGAGCCTGAGGCCTCTCGTGACTGCGCGTCACAGCACGTGCACATGGGGACATGCGCAGGCCGGAAGCTGGAGACAGCAGCCAATCAGGTGTAGTATAGATTCTCATTCATAGTAATAGGACTTCCGTAAATCCGAAACTCCTATTACTATGAATGGAAACCCCCCCAAACACCCAAAACACAATAAAAAATAGAAAATAAACTACATATTTACATTCATTAAATTAAAGATGTTATAAAAAAAAATATTTTCCTGACTTTTTAAAAAGTTTTTTTAATTAAGCCTTAAAATAAACTTACCGCCGTGGGGAGGGATTTTAACAATAAAATGTGTTTTTATAACTTTATTTTAAAATGATTTTGTGTATTTTTAAACACTTGCGCCTGTAAAAGTAGGCTACATGCCTGCTTTTTCAGGCGCAAGATTTTAAAAGGACATTTTCAGGGCAAGATATTCGTAAATATCGAAAATCTTGCCCTGCAAGTGTCCTTGCTCCTGAGTTACGGAGGATCTGTTAAGCCTGAAACTTGACAGATTGGAAAAGCCGGTTTTCAGCGCATGCGCATTGCATGCTGAAAACTGGCTTTTCCGATGTCTTCCCGGGTCCGTACAAACTTTGTACTCACGAGGTATCTGCACTCTGGAACTACAATAAAGGAGCTAAGGTCACACTTGCTCATTACACACAGTACTCGGTCTGACCATTTATTATGAGTCTAACAATTGGCGACAAGGCAATGAACAACCATGTGAAAATGCAAAGAACAGTCGGCAGCCTGGAGAAGTTCTCAGAGGGGGACGATTGGGAGGCCTTCGTGGAGAGACTTGACCAATACTTCATAGCCAATGAGCTGGAAGGGGACGAGAACATGACCAAAAGAAGGGCGATCCTCCTAACTGTCTGTAGGGCAACAACCTATGGCCTCATGAAGAATCTCATGGCCCTGGCTAAACCAACAGAGAAATCCTACGAAGAAATGTGTACGCTGGTCCGGGATCACCTAAATCCTAAGGAAAGTATTTTGATGCCGAGATATCGGTTCTGCATATGTCAACGATCGGAGGGCCAGGAAGTGGCGAGCTATGTCGCCGAACTAAGGCGCCTTGCAGGAGATTGTGAGTTTGAGGGATTCCGAGAACAAATGCTCAGAGACTTTTTTGTGCTGGGCATCGGATATGAGACAATCCTGGACACGGGGGCAAGTCAGTCCATAATGAGTAAAACGGCCTTTTACCTGCACTCTGGAACTATAATAAAGGAGCGAAGGTCACACTTGCTCATTACACATAGTACTCGGTCTGACAATTTATTATGAGTATAACAACCCCGTGGTGAACTTCCATCCACATATCCACTCCATCACCAAGACTGCCTATTTCCACCTCCATAACATCACCGACTCCGTCCCTGTCTCAGCTCATCTGCTGCTGAAATCCTCATCCATTCCTTTGTTACTTCTAGACTTGACTATTCCAATGCATTCCTGGCTGGCCTCCAATGTTCTACCCTACATAAACTTGAAGCCATCCAAAACTCTGCTGCCCATGTTCTAACTCAGCACCAAGTCCCGTTCATCACCCCTGTGCTTGCTGACCTACATTGCTCCCGATTAAGCAACACCTCAATTTTAAAATTCTCATCCTTGTTTTCAAATCCCTCCATGGCATTACCCATCCCTCTCTCTGTAATTTCCTTCAGCCCTACAACCCTCCGAGATATCAGCGCTCCTCCAATTCGGACCTCCCGATTTTAAGTGCTCCACTATTGGCGGGCATACCTTCATCTGCCCTCTGCTCTGGAATTCCCTCTCCTCCTCTTTACCTCTCTCGCCTCCTTCAAGACGCTCCTTATAACCTACCACTTTGACCAAGCTTTTGGTCATCTACCCTATTATCTCCTTATCTGGCTTGGTGTCAAATTTTGTTTAGTAACCCTCTTGTGAAGCACTTCAGGATGTTTCACTACATTAAAGGCGCTATATAAATTCAAGTTGTTGTTGGATGGGTGCAGGAAGTTACAAAGGGACTTGGACAGACCAATTGTGTCATGTATCTTACATTATTATATATAACTGTATCCTAACATGCTATACATGACTGTAATAAGATATGACCTGTAACCACCAGCATACGTTACCACCGGGGATGCACTTGCAAGAGACAGGTATACAAGCACAGGTCTCAGGCAAGTGCAGCATTCCAGAGCTGTGAAATAAAAGGTGCAGGTCCAGAGTGACCTTGACTTCACTACATGCCTCGTGTGAATCTGTACTGAGGGGACAGGACTTTACAGTGGCGACGGGTTACGGGATTACAGAATCCACAGAATGGCGAACAACGGATCAGATGAAAAGTACAATGCGGGAGACAATTGGGAGGACTTTATAGAAAGGCTCCAGCAAAGACTGGTTAGGCGACGATACGACAGACAAGAGAAGAGCCCATCTCTTGACCAGCTGTGGCTCGAAAACATACGCTTTAATGAAGGATCTGTTGGCACCTGAGAAACCAGCAAGCAAGTCATTTGAAGAATTGAGCACACTGGTAAGAGACCACCTGAAGCCAGCGAGCAGCCTACACATGGCCAGACACAGGTTCTACAACTACAGATGCTGTGTGGGCCAGAGCATACCCGACTTCGTGGCGGAACTTCGGAGGTTGGCTAGTTTATGTGAGTTCTCCGATGAACTGAGGAGAGAAATGCTGAGAGACTTGTTCATTGAAGGAATAGGCCACGCAGGCATATTCTGAAAGCTAATAGAGGCAGCAGCACTAGTTGCACAGACATTCTTGGTAGGGGAAGAAGAAACGAGGTTGATTTACAATGCAGGTACGACAACTAATGAAATAATGGAACAAGGAGTTCACAGCATTAGAAAAGCTGCTTCCCCCACACACAGACAAAACCGGCAGAACAGGCTTTCGACAGCAAGCAGTGGCAACAGAAACCATCAAGGGCCACAGGAACGGCCGTTCACACCTCATCAACCCACAATGCGAGCAATCAACTACAAACTGAGAGAAGCTCAAGAGAGATCAGCCAGACGCAGCTCATTCTTTGCAAGCAGTCTGTGCTGGAGGTGTGGGGGTGGGCACTCATCAAGAGAATGTTGATTTCAGCAGGTTGTTTGCAGGAACTGTGAATATACAGGGCATTTGGCCCGCATGTGCAAAAGAACGGCAGCTCGGCTGGTATACGAATCGGATGGGTCGGATAGTGGACCAGAAGACAGTGGGGACAGTACCCGGGACACGGATGTACAGCGGGTCAACACGATCAATGGCCGCTGCTCCTACGACAGGACGCCTTCTATAATGAAGAGGGTCCTACTCAACGGAATATCTGTCAACATGGAGCTGGATACAGGAGCGAGTCAATCTCTCATGCGTGCTCAACAATTTGAGCAACTGTGGCCGCATAAAAGAGACAGACCAAAACTCACAAGGGTTGACACCAAACTAAGGACCTATACCAAAGAAATCGTACCAGTCCTCGGCAGCGCCATGCTCTCTGTCACACACAAAGGGACAGTGAACCGACTTCCCCTGTGGATTGTCCCCGGAGATCCCCCAGCACTGCTGGGGAGAAGCTGGCTGGCAAAACTAAACTGGAAATGGGATGATGTCCATGCCATGTCATTAGAGGAACGGACCTCCTGCTCAACAGTTAAAAAGCGATTTGAACATCTTTTTCAGCCAGGTGTGGGCACTTTCAATAGGGCCAAAGTCAAAATCTACATCACACAGGATGCTAGACCAGTCCATCATAAGGCCAGAGCTGTTCCCTATGTGATGAGGGAAAAGATTGAACACGAACTAGACAGGCTTCTGCGGGAAGGCATTATATCACCTGTGGAATTTAGCGATTGGGCAAGTCCCATTGTCCCAGTCATGAAGCCTGATGGATCCGTACGAATCTGTGGGGACTACAAATCTACCATAAACAGAGTCTCCCTACAGGACCAATACCCGCTGCTCATAGCGGAGGACTTATTTGCCACATTGGCTGGAGGTAAACTTTTCTCAAAATTAGACCTCACATCTGCGTATATGACACAAGAATTGACCGAGGAATCCAAGCTACGCACCACCATCAACACACATCGAGGCCTTTTCATGTACAATCGCTGCCTATTCGGCATCAGGTCGGCAGCTGCCATATTCCAGCGCATCATGGAGATTCTGCTCAAGTCCATCCTGGGGCCGGTTGTATTTCAAGACGACATACTTATCACGGGCAGGGACACCGACTCCCATCTCCGTAATTTGGAGGAAGTTCTAAAGCGGTTGGATCGGGTAGGCCTACGAGTCAAGAAATCCAAGTGCCTGTTTCTCGCACCCGAGGTTGAATTTTTGGGCAGAAGGATTGCCGCTGATGGAATCCGCTCAACAGAGTCCAAAACAGAAGCAATTCGCCTGGCACACAGGCCCCGGAATGTCTCAGAACTGCGCGCCTTTCTCGGGCTACTCAATTACTTTGGGAACTTTATGCAGAACTTAAGCACGCTGCTGGAGCCTCTCCACGTGCTACTCAGGAAGGGGTGTGATTGGTTTTGGGGGGACGCCCAGGAATGCGCCTTCAATAAGGCACGCAACCTTCTGTGTTCCGACAGTGTTTTGACTTTCTTTGACCCAGGTAAAAAGCTAGTTCTCACATGCGATGTGTCAGCGTATGGGGTCGGGTGCGTTTTGCAACATGTCAATAGCGCGGGCAAATTACAACCCATAGCTTATGCCTCCAGGTCACTTTCGCGGGCGGAGCGCGGGTACGGAATGGTAGAGAAGGAGGCGCTCGCGTGCGTGTAGGGTGTCAAAAAGATGCACCAACACCTTTTCGGAGCCAAGTTCGCGTTAGAAAACGACCACAAGCCCCTCACGTCCCTCCTATCCGAGAGCAAGGCAATAAACGCCAACGCCTCGCCGCGAATTCAACGGTGAGCACTCATGCTGGCGTCCTACGACTATACCATAAGGCACAGACAACTGTGCCGACGCGCTCAGCAGGCTACCCCTGGTGACCACGGAAGGGTCTGACGAACAGGACTGTGAGATAGTCATGGTAATCAATGCCTTTGAGTCCACAGGTTCGCCCATGACGGCTCACCATATCAGAGCCTGGACGGCCAGCGACCCCACGTTATCCTTAGTAAAAAGATGTGTCCTAACCGGTGACTGGGCAGAGGCTCGCGATGCCTGTCCCGAGGAATTAAAACCCTTTCACAGGCGCATGCATGAGCTATCACTACAAGCAGACTGCCTGATGTGGGGCAGCCGAGTAGACATGCCTCTGCGAGGCATCGAGGCATTTGTCCGGGAGCTCGACCGCGAGCACCCGGGGATCGTTCTCATGAAGGCCATAGCCAAATACCACATCTGGTGGCCTGGTATTGACGCGGACTTGGAGCTCTGCGTCCGAAGGTGCACCATTTGTGCCCAACTCAGCAATGCCCCCAGGGAGGCTCCACTGAGCCCCTGGTCCTGGCCTACCAAACCGTGGTCACGGGTGCACGTAGACTATGCGGGCCCATTCATGGGCAAAATGATCCTCGTAGTTGTAGATGCATTTTCAAAGTGGATCGAATGCACCATTTTAAACTCGAGCACAACCTCCACCACTATGGAGAGCCTCGCAACCATGTTTGCAACGCACGGAATCCCTGACATATTGGTCAGTGATAATGGTCCGTGCTTCACCAGCGCAGAATTCCAAGACTTTATAATTGACCACGGCATAAATCACGTCAAGATTGCGCCGTTCAAGCCGGCCTACAACGGCCAGGCAGAGAGAGCAGTGCAAATCATTAAACAAGGCATGCTTAAAATCCAAGGTCGCACGCTGCAGGGTCGCCTGTCGCGACTGCTGTTGGCATACAGATCTCGTCCGCACTCACTGACTGGGATCCCCCCCCGCGCAACTGTTGATGAAAAGGACTTTAAAAACAAGGCTCTCATTAATCCTCCCAGACATGCACGAAATCATTGAGGCAAAGCGCCGTAAACTGACTGAGTACCATGACAGAAATTCGAGGGGAAGATGGAATGAGATAGGGGACAAAGTGTTTGTACTAAACTATGGCAGGGGTCCCAAATGGCTTGCAGGGACAGTAACGGGCAAGGAAGGAAAAAGGCTACTGGTAGTACAAATGGACAATGGCAAAACCTGCCGGAGGCATATAGACCAAGTCAAAAGCAGATTTACCAACAGCACTGCGGAACCAGAGGCAGACTACAATGTGGAACTCGCACCACACCTGGTGGACAGACAGAGGGAACAACCTGAGGAAAGGGCAATCCCAACAGACAGCCCAGGCAAGTCAACAACAATCACACCAATCGAAACAGACAGCCAAGGAGAGATACCAGCAACCACGCCCAAAGAAAAACAGACACCAAGGCAAACAACTGAACCACAACTCAGACGCTCCACGCGAGAGCGTAGACCACCTGAGAGACTGAACCTATAAAGACAATAACACCTTGGGGGAGGGTGATGTCATGTATCTTACATTATTATATATAACTGTATCCTAACATGCTATACATGACTGTAATAAGATATGACCTGTCACCACCAACATACCTTAAGACTGGGGGTGCACTTGCAAGAGACAGGTATATAAGCACAGGTCTCAGGCAAGTGCAGCATTCCAGAGCTGTGAAATAAAAGGTGCTGGTCCAGAGTGACCTTGACTTCACGACATACCTCGTGTGAATCTGTACTGCGGGGACAGGACTTTACAAATTGAGTCGGGGAAATTATGCCAGATAGAGTTAGGGGCATGGGAACATAGGAACAAGAGTAGGCCATTTAACCCCTTGAGCCTGTTCCACCATTAAATGAGAATATCGCTGATCTGTGACCTAACTCCATATACCCACCCTTGGCCCATATCCCTTAATACCTTTGGTTAAAACGAATCTAGCAATCTCAGATTTAAAATTAACAATTGATCGAGCATCAGTTTCCATTTGCGGAAGAGAGTTCCGAACTTCCCGCACCCTTTGTGTGTAGGTGTTTCCTAATTTCAGTGATCGTGACCATTTTTTAAAAAGGGGACAAGTCCGAATGCGACAACTACAGAGGAATCTCCCTACTATCAGCAACTGGGAAAGTCGTCACTAGAGTCCTCCTCAACTGTCTTCTTCCTGTGGCTGAGGAGCTCCTCCCGGAGTCGCAGTACAGATTTTGTCCCCTACGGGACATGCAGGCCATGATCCTTACTAACGGATTCATCACCGAACCAATCCATGTCCGGACCGGGGTCAAGCAGCGTTGCGTCATCACCCCAACCCTCTTCTCAATCTTCCTCGCTGCTATGCTCCACGTCACAGTCGACAAGCTCCCCGCTGGAGTGGAACTGAACTACAGAACCAGTGGGAACCTGTTCAACGTTCGCCGTATCCAGGCCAGGTCCAAGACCACCCCAACCTCTGTTGTCGAGCTACAGTACGCGAACGACGCCTGCATCTGTACACATACTGAGGCTGAACTCCAGGACATAGTCGACGTATTTATTGAGGCGTTCAAAAGCATGGGCCTTATGCTAAACATCAGTAAGACAAAGGTCTTCCACCAGCCTCTCCTCGCTGCACAGCATTGCCCCCCAGTCATCAAGATCCACGGCGCGACCCTGGACAACGTGAACCACTTCCCTTATCTCGGGAGCCTCTTATCAACAAGAGTAGGCATTGACGACGAGATCCAACATCGCCTAGTGCGCCAGTGCAGCCTTCGGCTGCCTGAGGAGAAGAGTGTTTAAAGACAGGTCCTCAAAACTGCCACCAAACTCATGGTCTACAGGGCTGTAGTAATACTCGCCCTCCTGTATGGCTCAGAGACGTGGACCATGTACAGTAGACACCTCAAGTCGCTGGAGAAATACCACCAATGATGTCTCTGCAAGATCCTACAAATCCCCTGGGAGGACAGATGCACCAACATTAGTGTCCTCGTCCAGGCCAGCATCCCCAGCACTGAGGCACTGACCACACTTGATCAGCTCCGCTGGGCAGGCCACATGTTCACAAAGCAAACGCTCTACTCGGAACTCCTTTATGGCAAATGAGCCAAAGGAGGGCAGCGGAAACATTACAAGGACACCCTCAAAGCTGCCCTGATAAAGTGCAACATTCCCACTGACACATGGGAGTCCCTGGCCAAAGACCGCCCTAAGTGGAGGGAGTGCATCCGTGAGGGCGCTGAGCACCTCGAGTCTCGATCGTCGAGAGCATGTGGAAATCAAGCGCAGGCAGCGGAAAGAGCGTGTGGCAATCCAGTCCCACCCACCCTTTCCTTCAACGACTGTCTGTCCCACCTGTGACAAGGACTGTGGTTCTCGTATTGGACTGTTCAGCCACCCAAGAATTCATGCTAAGAGTGGAAGCAAGTCTTCCTCGATTCCAAGGGACTGCCTATGATGATGATGATGATGATGAATTTCAATCCTGAAAGGTCAGGCTCTAATGTTTAGACTATACACCCTAGTCCTAGACTCCCCAGCCAGCAGAAATAGTTTCTCTCTATATACCCTATCTGTTCCCTTTAATGTCTTGAAAACTTAGATCAAATCACCCCTTAACCTTATAAATTCTAGGGAATACTACCCTAATTTGTGTAATCTCTACTTGTAATTTAACCCTTGGAATTCAAGTATCATTCTGGCAAACCTACGCTGCTCTCCCTGCAAGGCTAATATATCCTTCCGAAGGTGTGATGCCCAGAACTACTCACAGTGCCCCAGCTGTGGTCTAACTAGGGCTTGGTACAGTTGCAGCATAACTTCTATTCCCTTGTATTCTAGTCCTCTAGTTATAAAGGTCAGCATTCCATTAGCCTTTTTGATTATTTTCTGAACCTGTTTGCAATGTAAGTAGCTCCACACTGTGGACGTACTGTGTTACTGCAGCTAGTGCTGTTTAATAAAGTCAGGTCACCTGACAGGAAGGAGGTTTCCACAGGAAGTTCCCGACCTGCAGCCATCGTACAGGTTGTGTGTTAAGTGTGCTCTTGAAGATATCACACTGTTCATGGCATTTTAATGATCTATGTACCTGGACCCCCATGTCTCTTTGGACCTCCACTGTTTTTAGCTTTTCACCATTTGAAAAGTACCCTGCTCTATCCTTTTTAATTCTAAAGTGGATAACCTCACATTTGCCTGCAATGAAATCCATTTGACACAGTTTTGCCCATTCACTTAATCTATCGATATCCATTTGTAATTTTATACTTTCATCCACACTGCCTGCAATTCCACCTATCTTTGTGTTATCAGCAAATTTGGATATGTAGCTTTATACGCCATCATCTAAGTCATTAATAAATACTGTGAATAGTTGAGGCCCCAACACAGATCGCTGTGGGACACCACTAGTCACATCCTGCCAATTTGAGTACCTGCCCATTATCCTTACTCTCTGTCCTCTGCCGCTCAGCCAATTTCCTAACCAGGTCAATAATTTGCCTTCAATTCCATGGGCTTCAATCTTAGTTACAGTCTCTTATGTGAGACTTTATCAAATACCTTCTGGAAGTCCATATAAATAATATTCATTCCCCTGTCCTCTACTATAGACACCTCTTCAAAAAAGTCAATCAGGTTTGTCAGGTATGACCTACCTTTCACAAATCTATGCTGGCTCTCTCTGGTCAACTGAAAATTTTCAAGGTGTTCAGTTTCAGTCACCCTATCTTTAATTATAGTAATTTCCCGACAGCAGATGGTAACTGGTCTATAATTCCCTGGTTTCCTTCTCTCGCTATTCTTATATAGCGAAGTGGCATGCAGAATTTTTTTTTTCCAATCTAAAGTAACGGTTCCTAAATCAAGAGAACTTTGGAAGATTATCGTTAGAGCATCTGCAATGTGCTCACCTACTTCCTTTAAAACCCTGGGATGGAAACCATCTGGTCCTGGGGATTTGGCACTTTTTAGTGCCATTATTTTCTTCATTACTGTTATTTTACTTACATTAATTTTATTGAGTCCCTGATTCAATATTAATTTCCTTGGGATTTTCATCATGTTGTCCTCTTCCTCTACTGTAAATACTGATGCAAAGTAATTATTCAACATGCCCACCATTTCCTTATCAATGACAATATCACCGATATCAGTTTTTGAGGGGCCAACATTGCTCCTGACTACATTCTTTGTGTTGATTTTGATATACCTTGCAAGATTCTTTTCATACACCCTTTTTATAGATCTTACTATCTGTTTTGACACCCTTTGCTGTTCTTTATATCTTTCCCATTCACCAAGATCTGTGCTATTTTTTGCATTTTTGTTTGCTTTTTCTTTTAGTTTTATGCGGTCTCTTACTTCTTTAGTCATCCATGGCTGTTTTTTTTGGCAAGTAGAGCTCTTGCCCCTCAGGGGTATAACCTGGTTCTGTATCCAATTTTTTTTTTTTTCCTCAACACCTCCCATTGATCTTCTGTCATTTTACCCATTATCAGATTTACCCAGTTTACTGTGGACAGTCTCTGCCTCATCCCGGTGAAGTCGACCTTACCTAAATCTAGAATCTTAGTAGCTGTTTCACGTTGCTCCCTTTCAAACACTAGATCAGTGTAGGGAAGTATGAGATCACCACTTTCGATCTGAGGGACATAAATCAGAATATTTTCTTAATGGTGAGAGACTAAGAGCTGTGGAGGAGCACAGGGATTTAGATATCCATGTGCATAAATTACTAAAAACTAGTGCACAGGTACAAAGTGTAATCAACAGGGCTATTGGAATGTTGGCCTTTAACTCAAGGGGTTGGATTTCAAAAGTAAGGAATTGATGTTTCAGTTATAGAAAGCCTAGGTCAGACCCCATCTGGAGTATTACATTCAGTTTTAGGCACCGGACCTCAGGAAGGTTATATTGGCCTTGGACGGAGTACAGTGCAGATTCACCTGAATTATATCAGGGCTTCAAAGGTTAAATTATGAGGACAGGTTGCATAAACTTGGTTTGTATTCGCTTGAGTTTAGCAGGTTGAGGGGTGATCTAATCAAGGTAGTTAAAATGTGTCAACTCAAATTTTTAAGACTGAGTTTGATGGCTTTTTGGTAGGTAAAGACATCAAGGGATATGGAACAAAGACAGGTAAATGGAGGCGAGATGCAAACCAGCCATGATCTAATTTAATGCTGTAACAGGCTCAAGGAGTTGAATGACCTCTGAATCCCAAAGAAATGTTAGTGTCAAATAAAGCAACCCACAAAAGGCTATTGTAAAAATATATAGAAACTGGGTCAGAGTCATGGGATGGTGGACCCTATAGGGTCGGGGTCAGGAAAATCCAGCCTTTACTTCCTCTCACTCTTCTGAGATTTGCCATACATTCCCTAATATGTTGGCTACTTGCTTCAAGATTCCTCATTGATGCCCTGAAACGAGTCACTCGGAATTGGGTGTCTGTGGTCCTCAATGAATATTCCTCCAGTTTACCCTCCCACACTTTGGAATCTACTTGGCATCATGACACTACAGCGTGGTAATGAGCTGCCTGTCACTCTTTAAAAAAAATACAATTTTCAAATGGTGGCTATAGTTATACTTGACATTGATAATAAATAAATAAAATCGACCCTGAACTTTCCCTATCCTTTGCAACGTATGGAAGTAAAAATCTTAGCTTGGGAATCTGAAAAAATATGTTCTTATTGGCTACATAGCCAGGACATGAACCTGTTCCAAATTCAGCATTGCTCTGACAGGTTAGTAATTTCAAACTGATTCATTCACAGAATAACTACTAAAGATTAGACCTAGTGCTGTAATGTTACCCAATGCAGGTTAAAGCAAAATTGAAACCCAAGCGAGAAAATGTTGCATCATATTCCATCCTACTACTATACTATACTATACTACTCATAACTATAATGTTAAAGCTCAATAAACATTCATTTATACAATCGTTGCATAATAGTAATAATGAATAAATGCACTTATATGCTGGACAAATTGTCTGCCTTAATGCTTTCCTTACCCTTTGTGTAATATTATCTAACTGTGATAAGCTGAGAAATTACCATTGTCAACATTAACCAACAAAAATTTAATGCGCTTGTATAACATTTCTCTATTTTAATGCAGGTGGTAACCTCTGTTTGAAACGGGCTAACACTTGCACTAAAGTAACAGACAGAGGAATGTTATAATAATGCATGTGGCATTCATCCACCAATATTATCAATACTAGTTTCCAATTTGTTAATAAATCAGGTGGCTGCGCTGAGCTACCCAATAGGTGCGAGAATTGGCCTCCGCATCCTTGGGCTAGGGAAGAAACAACTCTTCTGTTCTGTCTGCTCTCTCAGGTGGTTGTAAAAGATCCCATGGCAATATTTCGAGGAAGAGCAGGGGCGTTATCCCTGGTGTCCTAGCCAATATTTATCCCTCAATCAACATCACTAAAACAGATTATCTGGTCATTATCACATTGCTGATTTTGGGAACTTGCTGTACACAAATTGGCTGCCACATTTCCTACATGACAACAGTGACTGCACTTCAAAAAGTACCTCATTGGCTGTAAAGTGCTTTGGGACACCTGGTAGATGTAAAAGGCACTATATAAATGTAGGTCTTTCTTTCTCTGTGAAACTTCCCACTCCTGGCCGTAATGAGGTGACTCCTGCTGGACACGGCATGTGTGTAGAATTTAAGAAGGATGTTTGCTTAGCTGTAATGCACCCCAGAGCTGAATATCTGTCAACATTCACTGTTTGGTTTGTATGTGAAGAATTGCCACTTTGGTGAGTTTTGGGAGCAGCCAAGACCTGTCGAAGCATACCTCAGCACAATGTCTTTATGAGAAGATGAGAGAATATTGCAAGGAAAAAACGCAATTGCTCAAAAATAACATCTGCAGAGCCAATACAAACATTTAGACTAGCGAAGGTCATGTACTGCATTGCAGTATCACCAAAGGTGCTGTGTAATGTGAAGCGGCAAGGGATAAAACTGCATAGGAGCATGTGGATGCCATCACAACAGAGGCACATGAAGTGTTTTATTTATCTTCTTGTTTTGAATGCACTTGTCATCCCTTTGCCAGCATCAACATTTACACAGTCCCAGCCTGCAGGCGTGATCTATCCCATCTGTTGGGCAGTGTGTTTGACATCTAGCAAATCGACGTCTCACTTACCCGCTACTGAATTTTTATACGCATACACAATCAGACATCTGCATGTCTATTTTGTAACTGTTTGTCCGACTACAATGAAATGGTGTGTTCCTTCAGAAGCTGTACGTTCCTGAAGCTGATTTGTGTATGATTACAAATGTGTGATAATATTCAGTCACCAAAATTATTTGATTCTAAACGTTAAAAGCACAAGAAGCTGCAACAAAACCAGGCCCTCCACCTCAGCCTGTTCTTTAGGCTCATAGCGTAGAACCTGCAAAGTACATTTTCATATCTCTCCTTGCTTTGCATCAAGTTGCTAATTCGTTACTCCATCCTGAGTCAGCAAACTCTTCATTTATTTTGTGAATACTTCAATAGAGTTGGGATTTGCTGAGCCAGGTGGCAATCTAATAGCCCCTTTATATGCACGAAATGCTCCACTGATCCCATTTCAAGCCCCGTTTGCTGTTAAAACCAACCTGTTTACTTTACCAGATGGTTTTAGCAGCAGGGAGGGTGGAATAGGTAGCAAAAGACCAATGGCAGTGAGCCCAGCTGAAGCACGACCGCTCCCTTCATACAGAGATTGAAGCGATTTCAGCATCACCCACCTGTACAGAGATTTCCCAGCCATGGTGGGGGGGAGTTAAAATACTGGGAATACTCTGCAAGGACAGGGTGATGCTAGATCCCCTTTGTTTTCTGCATCTTCAGCTGCTCAATCTAATAGCTGTGTGTTCTTTTGCTTTGTTGGAAGTGCCATCTTTCAGATGAGATATTAAACCAACGCAATTGCTTGTTGAAGTGAATGTAAAAGATGCCATGGCACTTTTTTTGAAGAACGGGGAGATTTCCCAATTCCCTGGCCAACATGAATCCTCAACCAAACACCCACCAAACAAATTAACTGGTTTGTGGAACCTTGCTGTGTGTAAATTGACTGCTGTGTTTGCCTACAAAACAACCAAACAACTGTGACTACACATCAAAATGTAATTCATTGGCTGTGAAGTGCTTTAGGATGACATGAAGCTGTGAAAGTTGCTATATAAATGTAAATCTTTCTTTCTACATTGCAGTTATCTCCAACCTGTTGTAAGATGCGTAGATGACTGCCACCAACTTTGGTTGTGCTTGCTGATTCCAAAGTTCCAGCAGATTGGGGCTTTCCATAAATGGCCAAAGGTTACTGCTACTTTGCACTGGTTTTACCAGTGCGATTCGCACAAAATCGGCCCAACCAGTGTAAAAGATCGGGAATTTTAAGTGCACATTACATCTAGTGCAAATCCAGTTTCTGCGATCTTTAAAGCTGATTTAAGAAACATCGACAAAACTGGTCATGCTCCCAGATTGGATTAATCAGCAGGGTGAGTTTCCACCGATTGCACACGTTTGCGGCCCTTCAAGGAAGCTCTTCAAATTAAACTTTTTTTAGGCGCAGAAGCACTAGCAGGCACGTTTAAAAATATTTTTTTCATTTACTAAGAAAATGACTAATGTATATCAATGAAACTGGTAAGTGGGTCAGTATAGCTTTTAAAGTCATTTTCAATTATTTAAAGTCAAGTTCCTCGCAGGTGGTGGATTTATTAAAAATGCTTATTTATTGTGATAAATCCATTTTCAGCAGCATTAATAAAACTGCACCAGGTTACCTCTCATAAATACATCAAGGAATATTTTTTAATGTAAAGAAAGAAAAGAAAGAATTATGTCCTATTACACTGCACTGATTCAAGGAAGATGTTACATGTAGGGATTTGCAAATGAGTTTGAGCATAAACTTGAACCATAACTTCACTTCTGAAAACAAACGCAATTTCAAGCACAATTTGTACCCAGATTGCCAATTGCACCCAAAGCATAATCTCTACCCCTACATATTCACTGTTGCCACCAGCAGTGTCATTGGTGTAAGCTGTTAATATTAAGGAGGTTATTGTTCAATACCCCAGTGTGAAGGACCCTTTAGTCCTACATATGTATATATGCAAACTTAGAACTAGTGTCTTAGCCATTAAACATTGTAAAACAGATGCTGTACCTCAAACTGGAGGGAAACCAGTGAGCTATATAGGACCATTCCCATTTGCAGCATTTAATCACTCCTACCTTCCACCCTATCACAGACCGTCCGTTTTGTTCTTTCCTCACCTCCCCCTTTCCTTGCCCCTACACTTGCTTACATCTGTTACACCTGTTACTTTTTCCAGTTCTGACAAACGGTCGCCCGGGGCACAAGCCTAAAGTTGGGCCCATACAGGGTCAGATTAAGGGTAAGGGTAAACAATATTGACATAAATGACATAGCAAGAGCGGAGCGAAGCCGCGAGGGCTCAGGTGCATGTTATTCTCGACTTGATGTAAACAGATTTTAGATGCCCTTTTTCTACAGATGCATTCTACACACAAATCGGGGGTGAAAAAAAGGAACGGACACCAGCTACGTGAGGAGCAAAAGAGACGAGATAATTTTTTCCAACTAAAAACTCAAGATCATGAATTTTCATTATTATCATAAAGGCCAAGATGACGCTGTGCAGTCAACGTCAACAATCAAACCACTAGTGGCACCAGACCCGGAGTTGGCCGAGTTAGAGCTCCAAGTCCAAAAAGCTGAAGAAGATGATAACCAAATGCCGCATACTGAGCTGAAAGAGGCTCAACTTACGAGTGACATTGGGCTGTGGGGAGACAATATCTAAGAAGATATGCAAAGCCATTGGATTGCAAAAGGTAGTGAGGACTGCCGAAACTCTGATAAAGACTTCCAAAACTTCGGTTTGATTCATGCCGAGGAAGGATGTCGCGAATATTGCTCGAAGTCCTTCTTCACACGTGTGCACCCACTGACTGGAGCGAACATGGCTCTGTTATTTACCTTTAAACAGTAGAGTATACTGCTTTGCTTGCAAGGTCACAGCATGAACAAGTAGCCACTTTACTAATGGGTTTAATGACTGGAAGGATGGAGATGAGAGGATTTCATCTCACAAAAACAGCCAAATGCATAGAGAAGCCATGGTAATAATGTGCACTAGACAAGCAGGCACTGGTTGTGTTGATGGTCATATTGTCTTCCAGTTTGAAAATGAACGGCAGTGCTTGCACAAGGTGCTGTCTGTATGATAACGTATCTCCGTGAATGAGGTCTTTCATTACGAGGCAGAGATAAAATTGTTGGGTCTCCAAGTAATAGTAATTTTCTGAGTGTGTTGGAGGTTTTCGCAAACTACAGTGCATTTCTTGCTGAACACATCAAGCTGTTCACCAACAAAGGCAAGGGGCATACTTCATACTTGTCTTCCACCACTTGTGAAGGACTGATTAGTCTGATGGGTGGCAAAGTACTTGAGACAATTATCCAGGAATTGAAATCAGCGAAGTTCTATTCAATATCTGTTGATTCAACGCCAGATATCACACACTCAGATCAGCTGACATTTGTCGTCCGCTATGTTCTATTGACTAGTCCTGAGGAAGGGTTCTGATAATTCTTGCCGATAATCGGTTATACTGGACAAGAAATAACAGGAATAATACTGGTCTTTCTGGATGTTGTGGACAATTTTATGATAATGCTTCAAATAGGAGTGGGAAATACATTGGTGTCCAAACTATCATCAAGGAGCAATGCCCATATGTGACGTTTATACTACACGCAGTGAACTCACTCAACCTAATGGGGAAAAACAGTGTTGAATGCAGCCCAGTGATCGTCAGATTTTTTGACATTGGACAAAAGTTGTATACTTTTCTCTCTGCATCGATGTATCGCTGGCGACCGCTTTATGAAAAACTAAAGCCTTTAGGGATGTCTGTCATCAAACAGCTTTCTGCTACTTGATGGTCAGCAAGGTATGAAGTCGTGTCAGCCCTGCTCATAAGAACATAAAAACATAAGAACATAAGAAATAGGAGCAGGAGTAGGCCATACAGCCCCTCGAGCCTGCTCCGCCATTTAATAAGATCATGGCTAATCCGATCATGGATTCAAGTCCACTTCCCTGCCCGCTCCCCATAACCCCTTAGTCCCTTATCATTTAAGAAACTGTCTATCTCTGTCTTAAATTTATTCAATTTCCCAGCTTCCACAGCTCTCTGAGGCAGTGAATTCCACAGATTTACAACCCTCTGAGAGAAGAAATTCCTCTTCATCTCAGTTTTAAATGCGTGGCCCCTTATTCTAAGATTTATGCCCCCTAGTTCTAGTCTCCGCAATCAGTGGAAATATTCTCTCTGCATCCATCTTGTCAAGCCCCCTCATTATCTTATATGTTTTGATAAGATCACCTCTTATTCATCTGAATTCCAATGAGTAGAGAGGCCAAACCTCCTCAACCTTTCCTCATAAGTCAACCCCCTCATCTCCGGAATCAACCTAGTGAACCTGCTCTGAACTGCCTCCAATGCAAATACAGAGACCAAAACTGTACGCAGTACTCCAGGTGTGGCCTCATCAATACCCTGTATCGTGTAGCAGGTTTTCTCATCTTTTATACTCTATCCCCATTGCAATAAAGGCCAACATTCCATTTGCCTTCCTGATAATTTGCTGTACCTGCATGCTAACTTTTTGTGTTTCATGCACAAGGACCCCCAGGTGCCTCTATACTGCAGCACTTTGCAATCTCTCTCCATTTAGACAATACTTTGCTTTTTTATTTTTCCTGCCAAAGTGGATAAGCTCACACTTGCCCACATAGAAACATAGAAATCTACAGTGCAGAAGGAGGCCATTTCGGCCCATCGTGTCCACGCCGACCGACAAAGAGCCACATGGCCCTCAGTCAGCAGCCCTGAAGGTTACATATAAACCTATGAACAATGAACAATGATGGAAAGGTAAAGAGTATCCAGCCCAACCAGTCCGCCCCACACAACTGCGACACCCCTTGCACCGCAACATTCTACACTCCATTCAAAGGTTACACTCCCATATGCGAAATGTTAGAATCCCTGGCAACTGACGTGGAACAGAAAGTTGAATGCCAAAATGAAGCTCAGTTGATCTTTGACAAACTGGGTGAACTGGATTCAGCTATTCTCATTACTATTTGGAACACAGTCTTAAAGCACTTTCACCTGACCAATCTCTCGCTTCAAGAGATTGGTTTGAATCTGAATGTCATAGTGTCCTTACTTGAGTCCCTTGTCGATTTTGTCAATGTCATCTATGTATGCTTGGGGTTACTTGTCACCAGGTGGCGCCACTGTCGGAGGTCATTGGGCTGTACGCACGTGTGTGTGGCCCAGGTATAAAAGGCAAGCCATCATGTAATGTAATCACTTTAGGCCCTAATAAAGCAGAGCTAGGTTTGTACCTGTGTTAGTTTACAGTATTCAGTCTATCGAGTCATTACATACGTAACATTTGGCGACGAGGTAACTTAAGAACATTCGGATGCAAAAATGAACACAATTGGAATTCTGAAGAGATTCATGGAAGGAGAGGACTGGACAGATTTTGTAGATCACCTGGACCAGTACGTCGTGGCCAACAAAATGGAGGAACCCACTGACACAGTTAGGCACAGGGCGGTCTTCCTCACGGTTTGCAGTCCAATAATCTATGGACTCAAAGAATCTTCTCTCACCTGAAAATCCAATAGACAAGGACTATGAGGAATTGTGTGCTCTGGTACATGATCATCTCAAACTAGAAGAAGGCATCATCATCTCAGGATATCCATTCTACATGCACGTTCATTCTGAGCGTCAGGATGTGTCGGAATTCGTTGCCGACCTAAGATGTCTAGCTGGACTGTGTAAGTTCGAAAACGCGTTGGGAGACATGCTGCGGCGCGTCTTTGTAATCGGCATCAACCACGAGATGATCCTGCGTAAGCTACTGGCGGCGGAGATGCTGGATTTGAGCAAGGCCATCACAATTGCCCAGGCATCCATGACGATGGACAAAAACTTAAAGCAGACATCATCGAAAAATCTGAACTCGGCAAGTACTGTAAATAAGATTGTATCGTCATTTGGCAGAGCTGCATATGGCAGGGCCTACTCGATTGCATATGCGAAACCTGTGGCTGCCCAAAATCCGCCAACGGGAATGAATCCGATTTCACCATGTTGGCATTGTGAGGGCAATCACCGGCCTCATCAGTGTTGGTTTAAACAGTACATTTGTAAAGGCTATTCGAGACTGGGGCATCTCCAGCGCATGTGTCCGCAACTGAGCAAGAGTGCTGCAACATACCATGTGGAGTATGATGACCAGTATAGCGCAGATCTGGATATGCAATCCGAGATACCGGAGGAGGATGTATATGGACTGTATTCGTTCCTAACAAAGAGCCAATCGATAATGATTAATGTGAAACTTAATAGTGTGCCGGTACCGATGGAATTGGACATGGGTGCAAGTCAATCAATAATGAGCCAGAAGACATTCGACAAGCTGTGGGATACTAAGGCTGTGAGGCCTTAGCTGAGTCCAATCAATGCCAAGTTGTGTACGTACACTAAAGAACTCATAACGGTGATTGGCAGTGCAGTAGTCAAGGTGTTGTATGATGGTGCGGTTCATAATTTACCGTTATGGATTGTTCCAGGCAATGGTCCAACGCTTTTCGGCAGGAATAGGCTAGAAAAAATCAAATGGAATTGGAATGATATCAAAGCGTTGTCATCGGAGGATGATACTCCATGTGCTCAAGTGCTGAGCAAGTTCCCCTCGCTGTTTGAACCAGGCATCGGCAATTTCACGGGAGCCAAGGTGCAGATCCACGTGGACTCAGATGCAAGACCTATCCATCATAAAGTTCGGGCGGTTCCATACATGATGAGGGAGAAGGTCGAAATCGAATTGGACAGACTCCAGTGTGAAGGGGTCATATCACCGGTCGAATTTAACGAATGGGCCAGCCCCATTGTTCCTGTGTTGAAGAGTGATAGCACTGTCAGGATTTGTGGAGACTACAAGGTTATGATCAATCGAGTTTCGAAACAGGATCAATAACCGTTACCTAAGGCTGATGACCTGTTTGTGCAATGCTAGCCGGGGGGGAAGTCGTTCACTAAACTGGATCTGACTTCGGCCTACATGACACAGGAGCTGGTCGAGAGGTCGAAGAAACTTACGTACTCATAGAGGACTGTTTATCCACAACAGGTGTCTTTTCGGAATTCGTTCCACTGCAGTCATATTTCAGAGGAACATGGAGAGTCTACTGAAGTCCATCCCTAGAACCGTCGTGTTCCAAGATGACATGCTGGTCACAGGTCATGACACCGCCGAACATCTGAACAACCTGGAAGAGGTTCTACATCGTCTGGACAAAGTGGGACTCAGACTGAAACATTCGAAGTGCGTCTTCATGGCAGCAGAAGTCGAATACCTGGGGAGGAAAATTGCTGCTAACGGCATCAGGCCTACGGACTGAAAACCAAGGCCATCAAAAATGCACCCAAGCTTCAGAATGTGACGGAGCTGCATTCGTTTCTTGGTCTACTCAACTACTTCGGCAATTTCCTACCCAGACTGAGCACTTCATTAGAGCCACTGCACATGCTGCTAAGAAAAGGCGACAGCTGGGTTTGGGGTGCGTCTCAAGATAGAGCTTTTGAGAAAGCTACTAATCTACTTTGCTCTAACAAGCTGCTGGTACATTATGATCCATGTAAGCGTCTAGTATTGGCCTGTGATGCTTCGTCATATGGAGTTGGCTGCGTGCTCCAACAAGCTAATGAGTCGGGTAAACTACAACCTGTTGCGTATGCTTCTAAAAGTTTGTCAAAGGCGGAAAGAGCCTACAGCATGGTAGAGAAAGAAGCATTAGCCTTTATATATGGGGTTAAAAAGATGCATCAGTACCTGTTTGGTCTTCGGTTTGAACTGGAAACAGATCACAAGCCACTCATTCCATTGTTTTCGGAAAACAAAGGTATAAATACCAATGTATCGTCCCGCATCCAGAGGTGGGCGCTGACATTATCTGCCTATGATTATGTCATTTGCCATAGACCTGGCACCGAGAATGATGCCGATGCACTGAGCCGTCTGTCATTGCCCACACCAGAGGTGGAGACGCCACAACCTGCAGACCTACTGTTAGTTATGGATGCTTTTGAAAGTGAAGAAACCCCTGTCACGGCTCAACAAATTAAGACCTGGACCAGCCACGACCCAATATTATCAGTTGTGAAACGTTGTGTCCTTAGTAGTGATTGGTCTGCCATACCCAAACAAATGGGTGATGAGACCAAAGCTTACAACCATCGCAAAGATGAACTATCCATTCAGTCAGACTGGTTACTGTGGGGTAATCGTGTTGTTATGCCTAAGAAAGGCAGAGAGAAATTTGTACATGATCTACATAGCACTCATCCCGGTATTGTCATGATAAAAGCCAGGTCTCATGTATGGTGGCCTGGGAGTGACTCTAATCTGGAATCATGTGTGCATCAGTGCAACACTTGCATGCAGCTAAGTCAAGCACCAGCGGAATCGCCGCTGAGTCTGTGGTCGTGGCCATCTAAACCATGGTCCAGGATCCACATCGACTTTGCAGGTCCCTTCCTGGGAAAGATGTTTTTAGTTGTGGCAGATGCAATATTCCAAGTAGATAGAGTGTATAATCATGTCATCTAGTACATCCACAGCTACCATTGAGAGCCTTCGTGTCATGTTTGCCACTCATCGTCTGCCTGACATCGTTGTAAACTCAATGATATCAAACATGTGAGTTCAGCACCATTCAAACCCGCATCTAATGGTCAAGCAGAGTGTGCTGTCCAAACTATCAAGCAGAGTATGAAACGTGTAACTCAAGGTTCACTGCAGATTCGCTGGTCATGCATATTGCTTAGTTACAGGACAAGACCCCACACGCTTACCGTGGTCCCTCCTGCTGAACTATTGATGAAGAGAGGTCTCAAGACCAAGCTCTCTCTTGTCCACCCTGACTTGAACGATCATGTTGAATACAGACTCCAAAGTCAGCAGTGGTATCACGATCGCGCTGCTGTGTCACGCGACATTTCTGTTAACGATCCTGTGTATGTACTAAATTATGGTCAAGGTCCCAAGTGGATCGCCGGTACTGTTACAGCCAAGGAGGATAACAGAGCATTTATCGTCAAGCTCAAGAATGGGCAAACATGCAGGAAACATGTTGATCAGATAAAGCTGCGGCACACGGATGAATCGGAACAGTCTGAGGAAGTGACCAACCAACCTAACCTCAGTCATCAGAGGACTCCGCTGTCACCAATGAATCTGGACTTTCAATCCCTGACATGGTCATTGCCACTCCAATCAGATCGGCTACCCAGCCCCTAGTCATAACAGACTCAGGACGCTCGCCCAAGGCTGGAGTTAAACTGAGACGATCAACTCGGGAGCAGAAAGCCTCAGACTGTCTCAATTTGTAAAAATACTGTTACTAATATCTTAAAGTGTGTTATTGTCATATATGTATGCTTGGGGTTACTAGCCACCAGGTGGCACCACTGTCGGAGGTCATTGGGCTGTACGCACGTGTGTGCGGCCCAGCTATAAAAGACAAGCCATCATGTAATGTAATCACTTTGGGCCCTAATAAAGCAGAGCCAGGTTTGTACCTGTGTTAGTTTACAGTATTCAGTCTATCGAGTTATTACATACATAACAGTCAAGACCCAGCGGACAAAGTTTGAGGACTTTGAAGACCTAGGGACTAAACTGTTTGGCCAGAATGAGTACAATTTAGCTCAGAGGCACGTCCGGGTATGCAACTATGATGATGGAGATGCTGAAAACACTGTGCTCCACCCAAGGAGAAATTCAAAACTGAAGTGTTCCTTGTCATCATTGATCAACTAATCAGTACCTTGAAACACCGCCTTGAAGCAGACATGGAAATCAACTGTAAGTTTGGATTCCTGTCCAAGCTAGCCACTCTCTCGACTCATGAGATCAAGCTCCTATCCCAAAGATCTGGAACCGATGATTGAAAGTGAATTCATCCAGTTTTCTAGCTTGGTGGTATCCTCAACAGAGCTTCAAACCTCAATTTGTGTCAAACAAACTAAGTCAAGAAAGCTGAGAATGTACCAATTCCTGCATACACACGCCCTCACCCAAATCTTTTCTAACATTGAAATAGCTCTTCGGATATATCTGTCGATGATTGTAACAAATTGCAGTGGTGAGCGGTCCTTCTCAAAACTAAAATGCATCAAGGATGAGGTCACGAATCGAATGGGACAAGGTCGACTTCATATTCTTTCAATCATGAGCATCGAGAGCGAAGTACTGAGAGGGCTTGACTTCTTGAAAATCATTGATGAGTTTAGCCGACAAAAATCTAGGAAAAGACTAATGTAATGTTATACTTGGAGTTGCCTCTGTGGAGAAAATGGAATGCAAATGAAAAATGATGATCTTCCAAAAAAATTGCGCTGTTTTGTTCTAAATTGTTGTCATTGTCGAATTAGTTTCAAAATGTAAGGATTTAAAAAAAAATTAAAGCATTGTTGTTTACTGTTTATACAGGGTTTCATCAAGGTATTGGTTTGATTGTTTGGAAACATGATAAAATATTAAGTGAGTGCCATCATGGTATCAATGAGAACATAACCTGAGATGTAGATCTGATCTGACCTTGACCTGATGCATAATCAGTATAGTGCCCTGTGACTTAGCTCACTAATGTAACTTACTGCAGGATGTGAATAGCCCGGGGGCCAAGGCACCCTAATCCGTCCCTGCCAACGGTCACAGACCTGAAACGTTAACTCTGTTTCTCTCTCCACAGATGCTGCCTGACCTGCTGAGTATTTCCAGCATTTTCTGTTTTTAGTTCAGATTGCAGTATCTGCAGTAATTTGCTATTGTATGAGCTATAGAGGGCATTGCTTTAATGTTTGACTACAACAAATCAGGTGGTGAAAGCCACACTCAACTCGCATGAACATATTAAGTTATTCCCATTAAGTTTTTAACTCCTGATAGGAACATACGTTTCCAGGTTAAATTCCCTGCCTACATATTGGGGCAGAAATTGCGGTCGGATGCTTCCGACCCCTGAAAGAAATCTATGAACTTACCTGATCACCGGGAGGTTTGGAGATTTATGGTCCTGGGCCTCTCCACGTAGGTCTGCGTAGAGGCCCACGTATCCCAAGAGTGCAGGTGTTTCGCAAGCATCCCTGGGATCACGTGGGCCGGCCCAACCAGGGGTATTCCCATTCATACATGTGATGAGTTCAATCAACTCATGAATGGGAATACCCCAAAAAATACACAAACACTTAAAGTATATATTTTTTAAAACATCACATATTTAAAATGAATCAAAATGGAATTTAATTAATTATTTAAAACAAAAATGTAATTTTTTGAAAACTACATTTACATATTTTAATGTGTCTAAAAATAAACTTTCCTTATTTTACAGGTTTTTAAATGTTTAAATTATTGATTTTTTTTCTGTCCTTTAAAATCTTACGCTGATAAAAGGCCTCACACCCGCTTTTATCAGGTGTAAGAATTTCACGGGCATTCGCTGGGCAGAAGTTAGGCAAATAGCCTAGAGGATTCTTGACAGATTGCAAGTTCCGGAGTTAGGCGCACGCGTAGTGCACGCCTAAACCCGGAACTTGCGGAGCCCTTACGCGTGCGGGTGCATCTCAATGGTGCCCGTAGGGCCTGTGAATTCAGCAATAGCTGATTTAATAGGGAGTTCCAAATCAGTCTCTAATCTTTTCCAATCTAAACTAAAATCCCTGTATTTTAAGAGATATGTTTCAGATTCCAGTGCTAAATTATGCAAAAAGATTATTTCTTTCTTCTATATACATACCAATGGTGACAATATTTGGCCTTTAGCCAAAGCCAACAGCAGCACAGACTTTCCAACCCTCACACATTGCTCTTGTCTCAATGAACCTGCAATCCAACATGAAGCGTTTTCCTGAAACCAACGGACACATGCAAACAGTTTTTCTGGTTCAAAAACTTTCACAGTTACAGCAGTAAGGAACCTTTCAGAATTCACAAACAAAACTGTCTGGCCTACAATCTAAACTGCAACCCTCTTCATTTATTACTGCTTTGTATGTGAATTATTCTGAAATAGAAGTTCATGTTATGCAGCAAAATAAAGTAATGGGATTAGTGCTCCTTTAACTGACATAGACACACTACACTCCAGGGAACACTAGCCTGGATTTCTGTTTGTGTTCTTAAGTTCTGCTTTTTGGTTTAAACAGTACAATTTTATAGCAGTGTGACATTCCAGGTATAAAATACGCATCAACCAGATTAAATTGATCAGGAGGTCTAGCTAAATTATAAAGTAATTGTCAGTCAATAAGTGAGAAGATGCAACTTTCAAAGATAATTTCCTTAGAACCAGAGGATCATCCTATTCTAAGTGTCTGGACTGGTGAGGGTTTCAAGCTAATGCACCGAGCAGATACTGTGAAATGTTTTATGTTGTTCCCAGTTTGGGCAGATTTCTTTTTCACACTTTTCATCTATGTTAGAGATGGCAGTGCTAGGAAAGTTGAATTTGTGCATAGCAAAGTTTAGCATTAGTAAATAAAGGGTTTGGAGCTCCCTTTGCACTGCCCAATAATGTACTTGAACCATTATTTCCACAGATTTGCCCTACTAAACTCAGATGAAATTACTTCTTATATATATAAAAAAAAGTTTCAGTTTTTAATATGTAATCAGATGTCAGTGTGATACTAACCCATCGCACGGTGTGAGAACAGTGAGTCCGGATCTATCTCAACAGAAAAATAGCTGACAAAACAAAGATAAGCAATCCCGCCCAGATACAACGTGTTGTCACTAACAGCCAGCACAGATGCAGATTTTAAACATCCTTACTGACTTTTTACTTTTTGACAGCACTTGTATAAACTGCAGACTTGATGAAAATTAGGATAAAATACTCTTTTATAAGGTTATCTGGCTGATCTCATTCAAGTAATAAAAAAGTCACTCATCAAGTAATCTTCCGCTATTCATGTCTGCCTATCTGATTGGTTTATACTATAGATTCACCTCCAACAGAGATTGGGCTGAGCCGGTCCAAACTTGTTTCACTTGAGATGCTACCAGCCAATTAAAGGAGAGAAATTTCATGCCATCTGATTCGAACCCAACTACCAGGTGTAAGAAGTCTTTTTTTTAACCCATTTCACCCTCGTCAATCATTGTTTAATGCATTCTAGAGAGCACAATTCATAAACTGAAGGTCACCAAGATTGACAGGCCAACACATCTGTTCTGTTTTGGTCTAACCATCAATTAATTCTTGTAATTAAGACGTATAATTCAGTAATAATAGTGAATACTACTGCAACATCTATTATATATTAATTTTGTACGTAGGGTGTGCATTTCACTGAAATTCCATCAGGTATCTGTAGCATCTGTACTTCTGTAGGTGACACTGTAATAGGTATTTTCAATGTTAGAAGTGTTACACTGTTTGACAGTCAATAACTGCCTTCCTGTAATGAGAATTTACCACCCTGTGATTATGCAAGTTGGGCACTAGATTCCCATAAATTACTCAAGAAACATTCTCATAAATTTTTCATCAACCGGTTCTTTCCACAGTAACTGAAATGTTGATGTCCAAAAAGCGGTTTAAACAATTAAAAAAAAATGTAATTTACATTTCTCAATTGAAATATCTTTGTGTTTTTAATACTTTCATTAAAGATGTAATTGAATGCCTTAGCCTCTGACAAAAGTGTGGGCTTGGACTTGATATTTTTGCCCACACTGTGGCTGGATTTTACCAACCTCGGTGGTCTATGGTGGGCGATATCGGTGGCTGGTCCCAACCTCGCTGCTGGCTCCAGCCCGTTGTGTAAAATGATGTTCCCTGATGGAGCTTGTTAGGCCCACCCAGCGCGTTCGCCAGCCAATTGAAGCAAGCGGGTCTGAGATGACATGTCATCAGACGATTTCTTTAAAGGGACCATGCGCAAATATATTTTGATCCGGGCTCTCCCAATACTCCTCGCTTTGGAGGGAGTCACAGCACGCAGGGAGGTTCTCTTCCCTTCCAATGGGTGGAGGATACCAATGCAGCCTGGTTGCACATTGCACAGTAGGATACAAGCAGCGATGTCATCAGGAGGACCAGGCTGCAGTGACGCAAACCTTTCAATGATCTCAGTCGATCATGAAACATTCCTGCAAAGCTATACTCAACCTCATACTGCTGTGCCACTTATCACATCCCCATCACTCTGCCTTCCCTACCCTATTCCTGCACATCCTTACTCACACCAACTTAACTTGCACATCTACCTATTCCTCTCTATGTACATTATCACATCCCTATCTCACTAGCCACCCCTCACACTCACCCTCATCTTAGTGCAATGATACCAATCATGCCAATTAGCAAAGGTAGCCACTTGTATGTTTTACTCGATGTTTATGCTCCTCCGGGTTTTCCTCATCTTCCACCTCATGCTGCTACTCCTCCTCCTCTGAAGACCTGTGTGCTCAGTGCCTTGTTCCTCATGCAGAGCTAACCCTCGCTGCTACCTATGTTGTGCAGGGCGCAGCAGACCACTATGATTCTGAAGACCCTGCCTGGTGCGTACTGAAGGGCTCCTCCAGATCTGTCCAGGCATCTGAAGCGCATTTTGAGCAACCCTATTGTCTGTTCTATAACACTTCTGGTGGAAATGTGGTTTTGATTAGAATGTTCCTCCTCAGCCTCATTTCTTGGCCTCCTCAAAGGTGTCATGAGCCGTGTCTTCAGTGGATTAACCCTTATCTCCAAGCAGCCAGTCAGTACATTTGTTTGGAGGTGCGAAGAGCTGAGAGAGAGTGGACTGACGCAGGACGAAAGAGTCATGGCAGCTGCCAAGTAGCTTGGCACACACATGCATGATGATCTTACTATGGTTGCAGATGAGCTGCACATTGAGGAAGTGGAAGCCCTTGCGGTTGACAAGGTCTCCTAGGTGATGATGGGGTGCCCTGATGGACACATGTGTGCAGTCGATGATGCCCTGCACCCATGGGGAGCCATCCAGAGCTACAAAACCGAACGCCCGCTCAGTAACACTGGCTTCATCAGTGGCAAGGTTGATATACTTGGCAGATTTGTCAAAGAGAATATCGGTAACCTGTGTGATGCGCTGTCAGCAGCCAACTGCGAGATGCCACAAACGTCCACTGCAGATGTCTGAAAGGATCCTAAGGCAAAGAAGTTGAGAGCAAGGGTGATTGTGATAGCTACTGTTAAGGGGTGTCCACCTGTTCCCCTGGGCTGCAGGTCTTGCTCCAGCAATCTTCAAATGTCTACGATGAGCTGGCGCGATAGCCCGAGCCTTCTTTGGCACTGGTGCTCAGTCATGTTGAGGAAGCTCATTGTCTGCCTGTATTCCCTGTGTTGCCTCCGGAGCGGTCCAGCCCTGCGCTGATGCCCTCTGCCTTGTGCAGCATCAGGTGGTTGAGGAGAAGTTTGGCGGTCTTATTGTTGGTGCTGCTGGTGTGCCTGGTTCTGCTGGTGTTGTGGCTGATCGTGGTCAGATTTTGTGGACCAAGATGAGAGAGTATAAACCATACCTGTTCTGATGTAATAGATGGCAGGTGAATTTGAGATGACAGAAGCAATCTGTCAATGGTGAGAGAGGTTGTTCCAATGAGATGACACTGGATAGAGAGTTTGCTCCAAACACTTGCAACTTGCATAAAGCTCAATCTGTCTTCCAAATGAAGTAAGCAACAGCTTCTGAGCTTGGAAAGTGAACAGCTGTGAGATGGGAACTGTTAAAGCACATTTCCAGCTGTCAAGTAATGAGATCATTCCATAGCCATTCAACTCCAGCGTTGCTTCCCTGACATGATACCTGAGCAACGCAAACCCCATGGGCGACCTGTTAAACTCTGAAGGTGAGCTGAAAATTGTCATGTATTCAACCAGCATTATAACCCATGTATAAACTGACCTAAGTTGTACACCGTGAGAACACTGACCACTAGGTGGGAAACACTCCTAACCTGGACCTTCAGGTATAAAAGGGGAAGCTCCACCCACCTTCATCACTTGAGTGCTAAGGAATAAAGGACAGGTCACAGACTGACCTTCTCTCAAGCATGGGCCTCGTGTGCATTTATACTGTGTAGTAAGGACGTATCAATGGCGACAAGAAACTGGGATTTAAACCACGCGAGCATGGCCACTAGCAGAACAGACGAGAGGTACTGTGTTAAGGAATGGTTGGGACAGAGATTCAACATTGTTAAAGCAGCACACAGTTCTCCAGGCAGACAAGGGCAGTCAGGCATGCCCCAACATGTAGTCGAACCCAGAGGGGGAGTTCGACAGAGACAATGGCAAGCTGAACAGCGATTCACGCCATTGCAAGGGACAATGCGGCCAGTAATGGGGCCATCAACACCTGTTAATGGTGCACTCAAGGACAATAACAGGGGCAGTCAGGAACGATCGACTGGCAAGGGACCATTTGTTTCAAACCGCAACTCATGCTGGAGGCGTGGAGGCATACAATCAGCCGGCGTTTGCAGAGATGAGCAAAATACCTGCAGAAATTGCAGAAATGGACACTGGGGGAAATCGCTGGAAGCTGAAGTTTAGCGAGTTCATGTGGAGCACGTATACAGTTCATACACCAGGACGCCACCGATAATGATGAAAGTGCTCCTCAATGGCATCCCAGTATCAATGGAGTTAGACACGGGTACCAGCCAGTCCCTGATGGGTATCAAACAGTTCGAAAAGTTGTGGGCATCCAAGGCCAGGAGGCCAAAATTATCGCCTATTGACGCACAGCTACGGACTTACACAAAGCAGATCATTCCGGTGCTAGGCAGCGCCACGGTAGTCATGACCCACAAAGATTCGGAGAACAGGTTGCCACTCTGGATTGTCCCAGGAGACGGTACCGCACTACTGGGGAGGAGTTGGCTTGCTGTCATGAACTGGAAATGGGGCGATGTCAATGCAATTTCCTCTGTGGAGCAAGTATCATGCTCACAGGTCCTGGACAAATTTGACTCATTATTTCAACCCGGCATTGGCACTTTCATGGGGGCCAAGATAGTGATTCACATAAACCCGGATGCCAGACCAGTACACCACAAGGCCAGAGCGGTGCCGTACGTGATGCGGGAAAAGATAGAAGGCGAATTGGACCGCCTGTTGAGGGAAGGCATCATCTTGCCAGTCGAATTCACTGACTGGGCGAGCCCGATTGTGCCGGTGCACAAGGTGGATGGGTCGGTCAGGATATGTGGCGATTACAAGGCCACCATCAATCGGGTGTCACTCCAAGACCAGTACCCACTACCGAGAGCGGAGGACCTCTTTGCGACCCTATCCGGTGGCAAACCTTTTTCAAAATTGGACCTGACCTCAGCTTACATGACCCAGGAGCTGGCGAGTGAGTCGAAGAAGCTGACCACCATCACGACACACAAGGGGTTGTTTGAGTACAGCAGATGTCCGTTCGGGATTCGCTCGGCCGCTGCGATCTTCCAACGAAATATGGAAAGCCTCCTCAAGTCGATTCCAGGGACGGTGGTTTTTCAGGACGACATCCTCATTTCGGGTTACGATACTGAAGAACACCTCCACAACCTGGAGGAGGTGCTACGCAGACTGGACCGGGTAGGTCTGCGACTGAAAAAGGCGAAGTGCGTCTTCCTAGCTCCAGAGGTAGAATTCCTGGGGATGAGGGTAGCAGCAGACGGGATCAGCCCTACTGCATCCAAGACGGAAGCGATCCAGAGAGCACCCAGACCCCGTAACACGACGGAGCTGCGTTCGTTCCTGGGGCTCCTGAACTATTTTGGTAACTTTCTTCCCAAATTGAGCACGCTGCTAGAGCCGCTACACGTGCTCCTACGCAAAGGTCGCGAATGGGTCTGGGGGGACAGCCAGGAAAGGGCTTTTAATAGAGCATGCAATTTGTTATGTTCCAACAATCTGTTACCGCTATATGACCCATGTAGGAAACTTGTGTTAACGTGCGATGCGTCGTCCTATGGTGTCGGGTGTGTGTTGCAGCATGTCAATGCCAAGGGTCAGTTACAGCCGGTAGTTTATGCCTCCAGGAGTCTGTCCCAGGCAGAAAGGGGCTACGGGATGGTAGAAAAGGAGGCGCTCGCATGTGTATATGCGGTAAAGAAAATGCACCAGTACCTGTTTGGCAGGAAATTTGAGCTGGAGACAGATCACAAACTCCTAACATCCCTTTTGGCCGACAACAAGGCCATAAATGCAAACGCATCGGCCCGCATACAAAGGTGGGCACTCATGTTGGCCGCTTATGTCTACACAATTCGGCACAGACCGGGCACCGAAAACTGCGCCGATGCACTCAGCAGGCTCCCACTAGCCACCACTGAGGGGGCTACCGAGCATGGTGCTGAGATGGTCATGGCTGTTGAAGCTTTTGGAAGCGAAGGCTCACCCATGACAGCCCGTCAGATTAAAGTCTGGACAAATAGAGACCCGCTATTGTCTCTGGTCAAGAAATGTGTCCTGAATGGGGACTGGGCAGCCACGTACAGGGCATGCCCTGAGAAATTTAAACCATTTCACAGGCGCAAGGATGAACTCTCGATTCAGGCCAATTGCCTACTGTGGGGAAACCACGTAGTCATGCCCCAGATGGGCAGAGAGGTGTTCATCAGAGAACTCCACAATGGGCACCCAGGCATTGTCACGATGAAGGCAATTGCCAGGTCACACGTTTGGTGGCCAGGGATAGACGCAGATCTGGAACTTTGTGTTCGCAGGTGCAACACGTGTACCCAGCTGGGCCATGCGCCCAGGGAAGCCCCCCTTATCCCTTGGCCATGGCCTGCCAAGCCATGGTCACGCATCCATGTGGACTACGCAGGTCCTTTCATGGGGAAAATGTTTTTGGTTGTTGTAGACGCCTACTCCAAATGGATCGAGTGTGACATTTTAAATTCAAGCACATCCTCTGCCACGGTAGAAAGTTTATGGGCAATGTTCGCCGCCCACGGTCTACCGGACATCTTGGTCAGCGACAATGGCCCGTGCTTCACAAGCACTGAATTCCAGGACTTCATGGCAGGCAATGGAATTAACCATGTTAGAACGGCACCGTTCAAGCCGGCCTCAAACGGCCAGGCAGAACGAGCAGTGCAGATAATCAAACAGGGGATGCTCAGATTCCAAGGGGGTTCCCTACAAACCCGCTTATCACGCCTCCTGTTGGCCTATAGATCCCGACCACACTCGCCCACAGGGGCTCCACCCGCAGAGCTACTAATGAAAAGGACGCTCAAAACCCGATTATCCCTTATACACCCCACCATGAAAGAAATTGTCGAGAGCAGGCGCCAGTCACAATATCACAGGACAGGAATGCGAGGGCGCGATGTATTGATGTAAATGATCCTGTTTTTGTCCTCAACTACGCTGCAGGGCCCAAATGGCTCGCAGGCACTGTGGTTGCCAAAGAGGGAAATAGGATTCTGGTAGTTAAACTTACCAATGGACAAATCTGCCGCAAACATGTGGATCAAACAAAAAGGAGGTTCAGCAACCCCATAGAAGAAGCAGAGGAAGAACACGATATAGAGTTCACTCCACCACAGGTGACCGAACACCGGAACCAAAGGGAGGAGAGCCCAGTCACTGTGGGCAGTCCGGACAGGCCTGAGGCAATGCAAACAGCAGACACTCAGGCCAGCGCCCAACAACCTGAGCCCCAACTCAGGCGCTTTACAAGGGAGCGTAAACCACCAGAGAGACTCAACCTGTGATCCCAATAAGACTTTGGGGGGGGAGGTGATGTCATGTATTCAACCAGCATTGTAATCCATGTATAAACTGACCTAAGTTGTACACCGTGAGAACACTGACCACTAGGTGGGAGACACTCCTAACCTGGACCTTCAGGTATAAAAGGGGAAGCTCCACCCACCTTCATCACTTGAGTGCTAAGGAATAAAGGACAGGTCACAGACTGACCTTCTCTCAAGCATGGGCCTCGTGTGCATTTATACTGTGTAGTAAGGACGTATCAAAAATAGTTCTTAAATCTCTGTCAACTAGGTCATAATGACCTAAAATGACTCCCCTGCTGCTGCTTGTCAGCGGCACCCACCTGACCTGCGAGAGAAAACCATCAGCAGGTCAGGGCTAGAAATAGAGCTGGAGCTAGCCTCTTCAGGGAGCTGCGCGAGCCATTTCAGGAGGGTGACGGATTTGAGAAGGGCAACTGGATTGACATCACCAAAATCTAGGTCGCCGATTGGAGTGTGGGCGGGACCATCAGCTGGGTCGGGACCCAGGTGCAGGAGGAGAGGCGGCGAGCAGCAGAGGAATGGCGGGGTCGGGGCGGAGGAGCGGTGTGATCGGAGCCCAGGAGTGGCATGATCAGGTCCAGGAGAGGCCAGAGTTCAGGGCCCAGGAGAGGCTAGAGTTCAGAGCCCAGGAGAGACGAGAGTTTGGGGCCCAGGAGTGGCGGAATTTCGGGGCCCAGGAGTGGCAAGGTTGAAGTCGAGAAGCGGTGGGGTGGGAGTCGATAAGCGGTTAGGTTGGAGACAAGGTCGGAGTTGAGGAGCGGCGGGATCGTGGCCCAGGAATGGCGAGGTCAGAGTCGAGGAGCCCAGCAGCAAGGCAGAGGCCCAGGAACGGTGCAGCATATAACAACAGCAGGATCGGGGCCCAGGGAAGGTGCAGCACGGGCCAGCCCACACTGCGATCAATGGATGGTAGGAGTATGTGTGTTTATTAGGTCTGTGCAGCAGAGCTTGGTCTCTAGTCGTCTTGGTTAACCCTTGCCACTGGACCAAGATCTTGCTCTGTCAAGCCCATGTGGTGACTGGTGTGCAACTTCCACACCACGTTAAAAGAATTCACGCACAGGTATCTTCCACCCTTGAGGATGTAGTTCTGAACCTGGAATGTCAGGTCCGTCATTGAAACACCTGTGAACTCATCCCTTTTTGGTGAGGAAGAGGGTCATCCTCGACACGAGGGACTGCCTAATACTATACTACTGCTCAGCCTTGACAGACCCGACATTTGGGAAAGATGCATCGTGGCGGGTTGACAGTGGGGCCCCGGGAGAAACATTTCCCACCCGACCCGCCACCGATCGCAGCTGCAAAATTCCCCCCCCCACCCCGTGACTCCGAGTAGTGTTTGGATTGTGCTGTCTGACCATGTGCCGTGTACCTAATTTCCCAGGATGCACCAGTACTGTTCAGTTATACTGATGGGATTATTTTTTCGCTCTTCGTTCTTTCTTTTCTTAAGCTGTACTAAAAGTTTTTCTTAAACAAAGGTTATCTGCATCTGTGTGTGACAGCTCCTGTTTTGTGTTCTACAAACTTTAAAAAGTGCATCAAAGTGAGATTCTAATTTATAACACCTATGAGATAGAGGAACAGAAAGAGACATAAATAGAGAGGCAATCTGGTGTTTTTGTACCTCATTTAATTTGATTACTTTTTTTTTAAGTTCCATTTTGAGGGAAACAAATAGAAATGGAAAATGGAGGTGGGGGGAGGAGGGGGGGAAACTGCTTGAGGGAGAGGGACCTCAGGCCTCTGGGTACCCACCCTTGGGAGCAGCAAGTGGGTAAAATGGAAAGTTGATGGAAGGTTAAGTGAGGTGAGTGACAGCAAGGTAGAGGGGAGGATACAGGATTTGAGTGAGTAGTTAAAAAGAGAAGAAATAAGAGTAATGATAAGAGGAGTAAGGACATGAATGGGGAATGGGTGTTGGGAAGATGTATGGGTAGGGGATGCAATGGGGGTGAAAGAATGGGGAAACATGAGTGATTGGGGACAAGCCAGAAAGGGAGCCACTGAGGGTCACATTTTCTCTGCAATCTCCTCTTTCTCTATCCAAATGCAGCCTGCTGCTTTCCACACCACACCACGCCATACTACTCACCCCCTTCCATCTGAAAGAAAAGAAAAAGACAGAGAGGACAGAAAAAGAATCAAAAATAATTAGAGAGTGCGTAGCAACAGAGCACAGAAAGATAGAGGTAGGAGTGGATAGACAGCAAATCAGCAACACAAAAACATTAGTGAATGACGATATTCTCTGACAAGATGTACAATGCGATGGGAGAGTAAGAGTTTTTTTTAAAGTGTGCAGGAGATAGTGTTGCAGCAGGTATCAGAACAGTAATGAAAGACTGAGAGGAAATATACAATGCTGTGATTAAATCTTGTTTCTTTCAAATCTTTAAAGACACACTTTTTCCATCCATCACCATCATCTTCTACCTTTAATGGCTCTACTCTTGGACCTTTATCTATTAACATTCCTGGCCTCACTATCTCCCCTAACCGCCAATAGAATTCCCATAACTCCTCCATTTCCCTATATTATAACCATGCCTACACTTCAAAAGTACTTCATTTCACGCAAAGTACTTTGGGACATCCTGAGGACACAAAGGCAATATACAAACAAAGGTGCTTTCTTTTTTATTTCCCTGATAAACCTGTCTCCCATCTGAAATAGAAATTGGGGTTGTGTGACATATTTATGACACCAATGGAATTTTCTGATCTTACAATCTGACTAATGCCACTTCCTGCTTCGGTCCACAAACTATGGACAATAACGTTGTGAGTATTTCAAAAGCTATGTAAAGGAATCCTCACCTGCTCTCAGGTATGGCACTCTTGGAGTTATTTTTCTTATATTGCAGAAAGCCACCACATTCTCGAGGCATCAAAATCATTGTTTATGGACTCCAATGTCTGTTTGATGAGGAATCCAATTGACCAGTGGATTTGATTATAGTGAAGTTCAACATCCAAGTGAGGGTATTTAAAAGGAGTCATAAGGCTAGTGACTCAGCTGCTCTCAGGTATGGCACTCTTGGAGACATTTTTCTTCCATTGGTTTGCGTATATTTTGATCTTAAAGGAAGAAGAGCAAATAAAAATGCAAATTTGTAGAAATCCCTACTCTCCCAACAGAGTTTATAACAAAAACAACTAGTATTTATATAGTGCCTTCAACATAGTAAAACAATGCAAGGGGCTTTAAAGGAGTGTTATCAGACAAAATATGATAAAATTATAGGCTCCGAACAACACATTTGCAGTTCTCGGAGGAGCAATGCATAAGGAGGCTTTGTTTCTCCACGGAAGCAATGAGGGAGATGTGTCACATCCTTCAAAATGACTTGCAGCACTGCCTGTTGCACTCAAGAACACTGAAGCCCTTAACTTCATTACCTCTGGCTCCTTCCAGACTGTCACAGGGGATATCAGCAACATCAGCCATTCTGCAGCATTATAAAGTGACAGGTTCCTTGTTTGCTGGAATAGATAGATTCATCACTTTCCCCGTGGATATCCAGTAGCTGCTGGATTGAGTTCTGGGGTTTGCATAGATTGCACGGTTCCCTCAAATCCAGGGCATTATAGTCTGCACCCACATCACCCTGTGGACAAAACCACTGCCTTTGTGAACTACAAATAAAAAACTCTGTTAATGTGCAACTGATGTGCGATGACTAGCAGTGGATCGCACAGGTCTGTACCTGCTTTCCTCGAACTTGCCATGCTGCTTTTATATTGTGTAAGTTGTCCACAATCTACAGTTTGCCCCTGCTGAGTGCTTGGGACAAGAGCAAATCCTTTTGTCACTAGGCTTATGACTCCTTTTAAATATCCTCACTTGGATGTTGAACTTCACTATAATCAAATCCACTGGTCAATTGGATTCCTCATCAGACATTGGAGTCCACAAACAATGATTTTGATGCCTCGAGAATGTGGTGGCTTTCTGCAATACAAGAATCTCCCGTTTGATTGTAATTTCCAGTATGCTGCATAACTTTGCTCTGAAATGGAGACAACACATGGAGCCATCATTGGACCCCTCAGCATAACGAGGGAGAGGACACTAATGACATGGAAGATGTTTAGTGGGAAGGGTCTGCCAATTGCCTGCAGCCAGAGCTGTTTGGCAGCAGCTGAACAATTCCTGCTCCCAATCGTGTCCAACATCTGTCCCAGTCCGTCCACCCTTCACTCAACAGAATTTGCCCAAATACCGAATTGATATTCATGTCAACAAACATTGCAAGATCACCAGCTATTTCAGAAACACACTCTGCACACAAAGATCTCAAACAACATTTGTGGTTTTACTGGCTTACAGAAAGTCCAACCGACTATTTATCATCTCAGTGTGAGCTCCTCAAACCTGTCTGAAATGCTTTTTCTCCTCTTCTAGTGCTTCTACATAAGGAAGCTGCTGCAGCTCATTCAGATGGCTTTCTGTTTCATTCACATTGGAAAATTCTCCCTGTTACCAGATTGCAGCCCAGCACTCCTACTGGCCTGTGGGAGAGCAGACTCCAGGAGATCAGTTCTCTGAATGAAGCCCCTATCTGTTCACTCTCGCAGCCTGTCCAAGGCGGAGGAGAGGTTTGACGCCTGAGAGATGCTATTGCTGGGCCCCTGAAATCTGCATCTCTGTCCTCCTAAGCAGAGCTAAGACATGTGCTGGATGTTTGGTTAGCTCTTACCTTGGTCTTCCCTGCCACCTTCACCTGCTTCTTTCACTTGTGCTTGGTGAAACCCTCAGTATGATCCCCTTTAACTCATTGTCTGTCCCATGCAATGCCAATTTCTTTGCTTGTCCTTGGCAAGGTAAGAGTGAGTGACAGCAGTAATGCTAACTCTCGCAATTTAATCATGATTTTTAATGAAAATTCAGCCCAACTTACGATCTCGCGATTCACATCAGAAAACTCACGATTTTAAACTTTGTCTGCAATATTGTTGACATGCTGAACAAACCGGAAGTGCGCGCTCCGTTGCATCCTGTCCGGAGGAGTCCAACTTGCCGGGCACGCTGGGATATATAGTTCCATTCTCGTCAAAACAACGTCCGGGTCTCATTCTCGGCAAGAACTGCACTTGCCGCAAGGCTTCACATCATTCACCTGTGCATACATCATAATCATCATCATCATCATAGGCAGTCCCTCGAAATCGAGGAAGACTTGCTTCCACTCTAAAAGTGAGTTCTCAGGTGACGGGTACAGTCCAATATGGGAATTACAGTCTCTGTCACAGGTGGGGCAGACAGTGGTTAAAGGAAAGGGTGGGTGGGGAGTCTGGTTTGCTGCACGCTTGTTCTGCTCTCTGCGCTTGATTTCTGCATGCTCTCGGTGACGAGACTCGAGGTGTTCAATGCCCTTCCTTCACTTTGGGCGGTCTTGAGCCAGGGATTCACAGGTGCCAGTGGCGATGTTGCACTTTATCAAGGAGGCTTTGAGGGTGTCCTTGAAACACTTCCACTGCCCACCTTGGGCTCGCTTGCCGTGTAGGAGTTCAGAGTACAGCGCTTGCTTTGGGAGTCTCGTGTTGGGCATGCGGACAATGTGGCCCGCCCAACGGAGCCTCCAGGCTGAATCCAAGGTCGTCCCATCAAACTACATTACATGGACGATGCTTGCATCTGCGCACCCTCAGAGGCCAAACTCCAAGCCATCGTCAACAGCGAGGTATACGAAAGCATGGGCCTTACACTAAACATCCATAAGACAAAGGTCCTCCACCAACCTGACCCCGCCACACAGCACTGCCTCCCGGTCATCAAAATCCATGGGGCAGCCTTGGACAAAGTTAACCATTTTCCATATCTCGGGAGCCGACTATCAGCAAGGGCAGACATCGATGACAAGGTCCAACTCCGCCTCCAGTGTGCCTGTGCATACACATAAATGGGATCATCCAGTCTGGGTTTGCTTGTTGAGTAAAGCGTTTGGAAGTTTGCATTGCGCACCATAAAATAATTGGTACATTTTTGTTAGAAACGCAAAGGTTCATAGAAACATAGAAACATAGAAAATAGGTGCAGGAGCAGGCCATTCAGCCCTTCTAGCCTGCACCGCCATTCAATGAGTTCATGGCTGAACATGCAACTTCAGTACCCCATTCCTGCTTTCTCACCATACCCCTTGATCCCCTTAGTAGTAAGGACTACATCTAACTCCTTTTTGAATATATTTAGTGAATTGGCCTCAACAACTTTCTGTGGTAGAGAATTCCACAGGTTCACCACTCTCTGGGTGAAGAAGTTCCTCCTCATCTCGGTCCTAAATGGCTTACCCCTTATCCTTAGACTGTGACCCCTGGTTCTGGACTTCCCCAACATTGGGAACATTCTTCCTGCATCTAACCCGTCTAAACCCATCAGAATTTTAAACGTTTCTATGAGGTCCCCTCTCATTCTTCTGAACTCCAGTGAATACAAGCCCAGTTGATCCAGTCTTTCTTGATAGGTCAGTCCCGCCATCCCGGGAATCAGTCTGGTGAACCTTCGCTGCACTCCCTCAATAGCAAGAATGTCCTTCCTCAGGTTAGGAGACCAAAACTGTACACAATACTCCAAGTGTGGCCTCACAATGCCCTGTACAACTGTAGCAACATCTCCCTGCCCCTGTACTCAAATCCCCTCGCTATGAAGGCCAACATGCCATTTGCTTTCTTAACCGTCTGCTGCACCTGCATGCCAACCGTCAATGACTGATGTACCATGACACCCAGGTCTCGTTGCACTTCCCCTTTTCCTAATCTGTCACCATTCAGATAATAGTCTGTCTCTCTGTTTTTACCACCAAAGTGGATAACCTCACATTTATCCACATTATACTTCATCTGCCATGCATTTGCCCACTCACCTAACCTATCCAAGTCGCTCTGCAGCCTCATAGCATCCTCCTCGCAGCTCACACTGCCACCTAACTTAATGTCATCCGCAAATTTGGAGATACTACATTTAATCCCCTCGTCTAAATCATTAATGTACAGTGTAAACAGCTGGGGCCCCAGCACAGAACCTTGCGGTACCCCACTAGTCACTGCCTGCCATTCTGAAAAGTACCCATTTACTCCGAGTCTTTGCTTCCTGTCTGACAACCAGTTCTCAATCCATGTCAACACACTACCCCCAATCCCATGTGCTTTAACTTTGAACATTAATCTCTTGTGTGGGACCTTGTCGAAAGCCTTCTGAAAGTCCAAATATACCACATCAACTGGTTCTCCCTTGTCCACTCTACTGGAAACATCCTCAAAAAATTCTAGAAGATTTGTCAAGCATGATTTCCCTTTCACAAATCCATGCTGACTTGGACCTATCATGTCACCTCTTTCCAAATGCGCTGCTATGACATCCTTAATAATTGATTCCATCACTTTACCCACTACTGAGGTCAGGCTGACCGGTCTATAATTCCCTGTTTTCTCTCTCCCTCCTTTTTTAAAAAGTTGGGTTACATTGGCTACCCTCCACTCCATAGGAACTGATCCAGAGTCTATGGAATGTTGGAAAATGACTGTCAATGCATCCGTTATTTCCAAGGCCACCTCCTTAAGTACTCTGGGATGCAGTCCATCAGGCCCTGGGGATTTATCGGCCTTCAATCTCATTAATTTCCCCAATACAATTTCCCGACTAATAAGGATTTCCTTCAGTTCCTCCTCCTTACTAGACCCTCTGCCCCTCTTATATCCGGAAGGGTGTTAATGTCCTCCTTAGTGAATACCGAACCAAAGTACTTGTTTAATTGGTCTGCCATTTCTTTGTTCCCAGTTATGACTTCCCCTGATTCTGACTGCAGGGGACCTACGTTTGTTTTTACTAACCTTTTTCTCTTTACATATCTATCGAAACTTTTGCAATCCGTCTTAATGTTCCCTGCAAGCTTCTTCTCGTACTCCATTTTCCCTGCCCTAATCAAACCCTTTGTCCTCCTCTGCTTTGTTCTAAATTTCTCCCAGTCTCCGGGTTCACTGCTATTTCTGGCCAATTTGTATGCCACTTCCTTGGCTTTAATACTATCCCTGATTTCCCTTGATAGCCACGGTTGAGCCACCTTCCTTTTTTTATTTTTACGACAGACAGGAATGTACAATTGTTGTCGTTCATCCATGCGGTCTCTAAATGTCTGCCATTGTCCATCCACAGTCAACCCCTTAAGTATCATTCGCCAATCAATCCTAGCCAATTCACGCCTCATACCTTCAAAGTTACCCTTCTTTAAGTTCTGGACCTTGGTCTCTGAATTAACTGTTTCATTCTCCATCCTAATGCAGAATTCCAACATATTATGGTCACTCTTCCCCAAGGGGCCTCGCACAACAGGATTGCTAATTAATCCTCTCTCATTACACAACACCCAGTCTAAGATGGCCTCCCCCATCATTGGTTCCTCGACATATTGGTCTAAAAAACCATCCCTTATGCACTCCAGGAAATCCTCCTCCACCGTATTGCTTCCAGTTTGGTTAGCCCAATCTATGTGCATATTAACGTCACCCATTATAACTGCTGCACCCTTATTGCATGCACCCCTAATTTCCTGTTTGATGCCCTCCCCAACATCACTACTACTGTTTGGAGGTCTGTACACAACTCCCACTAACGTTTTTTGTCCTTTGGTGTTCTGCAGCTCTACCCATATAGATTCCACATCATCCAAGCTAATGTCCATTCTAACGATTGCATTAATCTCCTCTTTAACCGGCAATGCTACCCCACCTCCTTTTCCTTTGATTCTATCCTTCCTGAATGTTGAATACCCTTGGATGTTGAGTTCCCAGCCCTGATCATCCTGGAGCCATGTCTCCGTAATCCCAATCACATCATATTTGTTAACATCTATTTGCACAGTTAATTCATCCACCTTATTACGGATACTCCTTGCATTAAGACACAAAGCCTTCAGGCTTGTTTTTTTAACACCCTTTGTCCTTTTAGAATTTTGCTGTACAGTGGCCTTTTTTGTTTTTTGTCTTGGGTTTCTCTGCCCTCCACTTTTCCTCATCTCCTTTCTGTCTTTTGTTTTTGTCTCCTTTTTGTTTCCCTCTGTCACCCTGCATTGATTCCCATCCCCCTGCCATATTAGTTTAACTCCTCCCCAACAGCACTAGCAAACACTCCCCCTAGGACATTGGTTCCGGTCCTGCCCAGGTGCAGACTGTCCGGTTTGTATTGGTCCCACCTCCCCCAGAACCGGTTCCAATGCCCCAGGAACTGGAATCCCTCCCTGCTATACCACTGTTCAAGCCATGTATTCATCTGTGCTATCCTGCGATTCTTACTCTGACTAGCACGTGGCACTGGTAGCAATGCTGAGATTACTACTTTTGAGGTCCTACTTTTTAATTTAGCTCCTAGCTCCTTAAATTCTTTTCGTAGGACCTCATCCCTTTTTTTACCTATGTCGTTGGTACCAATGTGCTACGACAACTGGCTGTTCTCCTTCCCTTTTTAGAATGTCCTGCACCCGCTCCGAGACATCCTTGACCCTTGCACCACGGAGGCAACATACCATCCTGGAGTCTCGGTTGCGGCCACAGAAACACCTATCTATTCCCCTTACAATTGAATCCCCAATCACTATCGCTCTCTCACTCTTTTTCCCGCCCTCCCGTGCAACAGAGCCAGCCACGGTGCCATGAACCTGGCAGCTGCTGCCCTTCCCCGATGAGTCATCCCCCCCAACAGCACTCAAAGCAGTGTATCTGTTTTGCAGGGGGATGACCACTGGGGACCCCTGCACCACCCCCCTTGCACTACTCTTCCTGCTGGTCTTCAATTCCCTATCTGTCTGTGGACCCTTCACCTGCGGTAAGACCAACTCGCTGCACGTGCTACTCACGTCATTCTCAGCATCGTGGATGCTCCAGAGTGAATCCATCCTCAGCTCCAACTCCGCAACGCGGTCCATCAGGAGCTGGAGGCGGACACACTTCCCGCACACATAGTCATCAGGGACACTGGAGTCGTCCCTGAGTTCCCACATGGTACAGGTGGAACATAACACGCGACCGAGCTGTCCTGTCATGACTTAACCCTTAGATAGGCAACAACAATGCTAAAGTTTACTCACTGTTATAGAAGAGAAAAAAGATAAACTACTCACCAATCACCAGCCAATCACCCACCCCCTTGGCTGTGACGTCACCTTTCTGTTTCTTTCTATTTCTTTTTTGCCTTCTCCCTGTAGCTGCACAAGTACGCCTCTCGCTGCCGCCGGGCCTTTTATAGGCCTCACCGACCCCGGACTCGCGCAGCTCCAACTGCCGCCGCCTCACTCTCCCGCTGGGCCTTTTATAGGCCTCACCGACCCCGGACTCGCGCTGCTCCAACTGCCGTCGCCTCACTCTCCCACTGGGCCTTTTATAGGCCTCACCAACCCCGGACTCGCGCTGCTCCAACTGCCGCCGCCTCACTCTCCCGCTGGGCCTTTTATAGGCCTCACCAACCCCGGACTCGTGCTGCTCCAACTGCCTCAGGTAACATTGTTTTTGGTTGTCAAGGGAAGATTAGCAACTGAAAATTCAGTACCGACCCATTTGAGGACAGTAACAGCCACGAGGCGGGACTTCCTGCACCAGGCACAGAAGTCTCGTCCCCAAGCTATATTGGGCTTACCACTCCCGACAGAAACTGCAGCGCAAAATCTTAAGCTGCTGTTCCTGTCGGGGGTGGGACTGGGGCGCAAATTTTCCAGCACTACGCAGAGGGATGCGTACCGCTGGAAGGAAGACAGGGCCTTCCCCTTCCATTAAAGGGCGGGTCAAGCTGCTGACTCTGCAGGTGGGAGAAGTGGTCATCGCTACACCACCAGGGAGAGGAGTGTCGTGGCAGCAGCCCGGCACACAAGCGGAGTGCCAGGCTTGAACATCGCGACACAGACCCCGCAATCTGCAACGAAGAAGGCCACGGAATTTTGCGGGAGTCGGTAGCGGCGCCGTGCCCGGGCAAAAAGTCCTGGGGGCGCTAACGGGGATTATTTATTCCCCCGAGGAATCTATAAGAAAACGAATGTTAAATCCAAAATTACTTTAAAAGGATAAAACAACGTAAAATCTAAGTAAATAGTATGAACCAGATGCTAATTATAGTGTAAGAAATTAAGGGCTATAATACATTTTGCTAGCTTTCCACTATTCCAACAGAATAAATCAATCATGTCATTGAGCGTATTATTGATAATAGATACGTTTCTTGTGACCTTGACCATTGCAAGGGCCCACATTTGACCATTCTATTATAAAACAATACTGTATAACAGAATGTGAATCGGGTATATAAAGGAGGATGTTTTCATTGATTAATGTATTTAATATTTCTTGTTATCTATAATTTGAATGTTTAGGTTGGTCGATTAACTTAAATTAATATTTTTCCTGTCATTTACTTGTAAAGTTGACCCGTTTTGCTTTCCTTATTTTTATTAGAAAAGAAACATTGTTTGACTATTTAGATAACAATACATTCTTTGAAAAAGTGTTTGGCAATTACGCCCTTCAGTCTGAGAGAAACCTACTTTTGTTGTTCCCGTATGGTGTTAAAATACCAAAAATATACATCCAATAATACTCTATTTCTTGGTGAATGCTTACCATCTCTTACATGTTTTTTAAATTCTCTGTGTTGCCATATATAAAAATGAAACTGGCAACATATGATAGGAATGTGGATATGAGCCTTGAGGGTCTGGTTTTGGTGACAATAGAATTAATTGCTTTGAAATAGAGGGACTCCAACTCAGTCGGACTGGGAGTTGAAGAATAAGTTGAGGGCCACAGGACAAAAAGTGAGTAAGACTAGCGTGCGTGCGTGGGGCAAGGTACGAGCCAGTGGCCTTCCTATAAATTCAACCCTTCTTCTTTCCCCTCATGTGGACTCCTGGAGCCGCCCACAGCCCTGACTGTGTCGGCGGGCTGGAACCTGTCCGGGTCGCATGGTTGAAAAGAGACTTCCCAATCTCTGGGCCTGGTGCAAGGCCGTAACTTATTGAGATTTTAGGAAGGGCTACGAGACCAATGGTAGAATCGCTACTGACTGCCACGCTAGCTCAGATCTGGTCATTCGGCATAGGCCAGGGATTGAACCCACACCTTCCTGCTCTTACATTAAGTAAAAAGCAATAATAATAAATATATAGGCTGAATGAATTTATATTAGTCATCATAACTTTAAACTGTGATGCATGGCAGCATGGTGATAATGGTTAGGATTTTTAAAAGTTTTTTGTAAAGCATTTTCAGGTGCAGTAATATCATTTTTGTAAAGAGCTGTGACCTGTTAGAGATTAAATAAAGTCACTAATGAGGTTTATAAATAACTGTCAATCTATATTGGTTTATGTTTGAAAAAAAAACAACTTATGATCAATGTTCCCTTTAAGCTGTGAGGCCGCACCACACTCTGGAGGTCCCGTGCAGCCAGTGAGCCGATGAGCCGGCTTTTAAATAGAAAAATCGCTCATGCACCGAATTTTGAATGGCCCGTGCAGCCCTTTAAAGGAGCCACGTGTGCTAAAACAACATTAGTGGAAACATTGCTCATTATTTCTTACCAAATCTCATGATTTTTAAGTTTGTCTCATGATTTATGAGACGGTGGGGTTGGCATTACTGTAACAGTGCATTGGCATCAGAGTTTTCATTTCCAGTCTGATTGACCTAGAAGATGAGAGGGGGACAGGAGTTAAGATATAGTTGCAAGGGTAAGCACTAGCCAATCAGTGTCAGCATAAGGTATTATCAGGTTGCCATGCTCAGTGTGTGACTGTGTGAATGTGTGAGTGAGTGACTGAAAGAGTTAAGGAGTAAGTGAAGAGGAGGGGAAGATGCCAGCACACCCTACTGTGCCAGATCTCCATTCTCGTGCTTTCTAATGTTGACTGCTGTGTGTTTTCCTGTGATATCAATGGCAACTTCTTCCATAACAGTGAGTAACCCACATTGGCTCCTGGTCTGGCAACACCTTGATTTTAAAATTCTCATCCTTATGTTTGAATCCCTCCATGGCCTCACCCTCCCTATCTCTCTGACCTCCATCAGCCCTACAAGCTCCTTTAAATTCTGGCCTCTTGCACGTCACCAATTTTCATCGCTCCACTATTTGCAGCCATGCCTTCCATTGCCTAGGCCCTAAGCTCCGGAATTTCCTCCCAAAACCACTCAACCTCTCTACTTCCCTCTCTCCATTTAAGTCACTTCTTAACAGCTAACTCTTTCCTGTCTTAATGGCCCAGAAATTCCTCTGGGGGTCTTCCCGCGGGCAATTGCCTCCTCGCTGGATATTGTTAATGAATTTACCTGGTGGTCTAGGAGACGCCCTGATTTCCGATGGGGAGGCCTTCTCCTCCCGCGTGGCAAAGCGCGTTTCCATGCAGAGGGTGCCAATGCAGAAGATGCAGTCATGTGTGACTGCTCAGCCAATCAGCTACGTATTTCACAGGTTCCCATTAATAGCACTGACACTGGCGTAACTACGAGTTCTCAGTGATATTATTGGAAACAAAAGCAATCACACAAAATAATTTAAAAAATAAAAAATATTTACACAAATTAATTGAAATGAAAGTTATTGGCCCTGAAATTCCGTTCGAGTTCTTCCCGCGGGCAAACTACAGAAAAAGAGAAAAAAGATGCACACTTACCTGTTGCTGCTGCGCCCATTAGAACTTCTGAGCCTGAGGCCTCCCGTGACTGTGTGTCGCAGCGCGTGCACATGGGGACGTGCGCAGGCCGGGATCTGGTGACAGCAGCCAATCAGGTGAAGTATAGATTCTCATTCATAGTAGTAGGAGTTTCATAAATCCAGAACTCCTATTACTATGAATGAGAAACCCCCCCAACACCCAAAACATAATTAAAAAATAGAAAATAAACTACATATTTAACATTCATTTAAATTAAAGTTCTTATAAAAAAAATATTTTCCCGACTTTTTAAAAAGTTTTTTTAATTAAGTCTTGAAATAAACTTACCGTAGTGGGGAGGGTTTTTAAAAATAAAATGTGCTTTTATAGCTTTATTTTTAAATGTTTCTGTGTATTTTTAAACACTTGCACCTGTAAAAGTAGGCTATACGCCTGCTTTTTCAGACGCAAGAATTTAAAGGACATTTGCTAGACAAGATATTCGCAAATATCGGAAATCTTGCCCTGCAAGTGTCCTCGCTCCCGATCTGCGGATGATCCGTCAAGCCAGAAACTTGACAGATCGGAAAAGCCGGTTTTCAGTGCATGCACATTGCAGAACATCGGAATTTCAGGGCCATTATGTCATAAAATTAAATATTTTCCGGATTTTAAAAAAAGTTTTTGTAATTATGGTTAAAAATAAACTTACCGTAGTGGGGAGGGTTTTTAAGAATAAACTATGCATTTATAATTTTATTTTACAATTCTTTTTATACGTTTTAAAACATTTTTGAGGACATTTGCTGGGCAAGATATGGGTAAATAGCCCAATCTTGACCGTACAAATGTCCTCGCTCCCGATCTGGCTACGATCTGTCAAGCTCCAGCTTAACAGATCAGAAAAGGCGGTTTCCAGCGCATGCACATTTTGCGCTGAAAACTGCCGTTTCCAATGCCTGGGACATCAGAAATTCTGCCACAATATCTCCTTATGTGCCTTGATAGCAAAGTTGTCTGATAATGCTCCTTTAATGTTCCTTGGTTTTAGCGTGGAAGCAAATCATCCTCGACACGAGGGACTGCCTATGACGATGATGATGAAAGTTCCTTGGGATATTTTTACTATGTGAAAGGCACTGTATAAATGCACAATGTTGTTGAGTGTTTGCAATGTGGCGAAATCTCCTCCTGTTGTGAGCTAGCGTCTTCTGCAAGAAAAGTGAAGTGAGTTAAAATGTGCCTTAGGAAGTTGCCACTGTGTGCATGATGACAGGAAGAAACAGTAAGTGAAATCAAGGGAGAAATAGTTGTGAGGATAGGAGCAGCTTTTGAAGATATGAATGCAATCAGAAACGAGGTGTAGTGAAGCCTTCGCTGCTGAATTATGAGCAGCCATGGCAAGCAGAGAAGGGAAGGATTGATAGTACGTAGGAAAAAGTAGGGACTTACAGGACTGTGCAGAAATGTGAAAGGGAAACTATAATATATTCTTTATGACATCAATAAGCACGCTGCACACAAGATAGCTCTACAGGAATTTGTCATCATGTGACTTGTCATATGACCCTTTTATTGTATTTACATCAGCAGTTGCATTACCACGGTAGTCCACTAGGTGGAACAGTAGTCCACTAGGGGAAGCGCTATATTACAGTTCTCCCTCCTCATAGAAACATAGAAACATTGAAAATAGGTGCAGGATTAGGGCATTTGGCCCTCTGAGCCTGCACCACCATTCAATAAGATCATGGCTGATCATTCACCTCAGTACCCCTTTCCTGCTTTCTCTCCATACCCCTTGATCCCTTTAGACGTAAGGGCCATATCTAACTCCCCCTTGAATATATCTAACGAACTGGCATCAACAACTCTCTGCGGTAGAGAATTCCACAGGTTAACAACTCTCTGAATGAAGAAATTTCTCCCCATCTCGGTCCTAAATGGCTTACCCCTTATCCTTAGATTGTCCCCCCTGGTTCTGGACTTCCCCAACATCGGGAACATTCTTCCCGCATCTAACCTGTCCAGTCCAGTCAGAATTTTATACGTTTCTATGAGATCCCCTCTCATCCTTCTAAACTCCAGTGACTACAGGCTCAGTCGATGCAGTCTCTCCTCATATGTCAGTCCTGCCATCCCGGGAATCAGTCTGGTGAACCTTCGCTGCACTCCCTCAATAGCAAGAACGTCCTTCCTCAGATGAGGAGACCAAAACTGAACACAATATTCCAGGTGAGGCCTCACCAAGGCCCTGAACAACTGCAGTAAGACCTCCCTACTCCTATACTCAAATTCCCTAGCTATGAAGGCCAACATATCATTTGCTTTCTTCACCGTCTGCTGTACCTGCATGCCAACTTTCAATGACTGATGTACCATGATACCCAGGTCTCGTTGCACCTCCCCTTTTCCTAATTTGCCGCCATTCAGATAATACTCTGTCTTCATGTTTTTGCCACCAAAGTGGATAACCTCACATTTATCTACATTATACTGCATCTGCCATGCATTTGCCCACTCACCTAACCTGTCCAAGTCATCCTCCTCACAGCTCACACCACCACCCAGCTTAGTGTCATCTGCAAACTTGGAGATATTACACTCAATTCTTTCATCTAAATCATTAATGTATATTGTAAATAGCTGGGGTCCCAGCACTGAGCCCTGCGGCACTCCACTAGTCACTGCCTGCCATTCTGAAAAGGATCCATTTATCCCAACTCTCTGATTCCTGTCTGCCAACCAGTTCTCTATCCACATCAGTACATTACCCCCAATACCATGTGCTTTAATTTTGCACACCAATCTCTTGTATGGGACCTTGTCAAAAGCCTTTTGAAAGTCCAAATACACCACATCTACTGGTTCTCCCTTGTCCACTCGACTAGTTACATTCTCAAAAATTTCCAGAAGATTTGTCAAGCATGATTTCCCTTTCATAAATCCTTGCTGACTTGGACCGATCCTGTCACTGCTTTCCAAATGCGCTGCTATTTCATCTTTAATAATTGATTCCAACATTTTCCCCACTACTGATGTCAGGCTAACCGGTCTCTAATTACCCGTTTTCTCTCTCCCTCCTTTTTTAAAAAGTGGTGTTACATTAGCTACCCTCCAGTCCATAGGAACTGATCCAGAGTTGATAGACTGTTGGAAAATGATCACCAATGCATCCACTATTTCTAGGGCCACTTCCTTAAGTACGCTGGGATGCAGACTATCAGGCCCCGGGGGTTTATCGGCCTTCAATTTCCCTAACACAATTTCCCGCCTACTAAGGATTTCCTTCAATTCTTCCTTCTCACTAGACCTTCGGTCCCCTAGTATTTCTGGAAAGTTATTTGTGTCTTCCTTCGTAAAGACAGAAGGAAAGTATTTTTTCAACAGGTTTTCCATTTCTTTGTTCCTCATTATAAATTCACCTGACTCTGACTGCAAGGGACCTACGTTTGTCTTCACTAATCTTTTTCTCTTCACATATCTATAGAAGCTTTTGCAGTCAGTTTTTATGTTCCCAGCAAGCTTCCTCTCATACTCTATTTTCCCCCTCCTAATTAAACCCTTTATTCTCCTCTGCTGAATTCTAAATGTCTCCCAGTCCTCAGGTTTGCTGTTTTTTCTGGCCAATTTATATGCCTCTTCCTTGGATTTAACACTATCCTTAATTTCCCTTGTTAGCCACAGTTGAGTCACCTTCCCCATTTTATTTTTACTCCAGACAGGGATGTACAATTGTTGTAGTTCATCCATGTGATCTTTAAATGTTTGCCATTTCCTATCCGCTGTCAACCCTTTAACAGTCACCAGTTTATTCTAGCCAATTCATATCTCATACCATCGAAGTTACCTTTCCTTAAGTTCAGGACCCTAGTTTCCGAATTAACTGTGTCACTCTCCATCTTAATAAAGAATTCTACCATATTATGGTCACTCTTCCCCAAGGGGCCCCGCACAACAAGATTGCTAATTGGTCCTTTTTCATTACGCATCACCCAGTCTCGGATGGCTAACCCTCTAGATCACCCAGTCTCGGATGGCTAACCCTCTAGTTGGTTCCTTGACATATTGGTTCCTCGACATATTCCTCAATGAAGAAGTAATCATAACAAAATAATCATCATACATAACTTGCATGGTTATACACAACAAAAGATATGGACTTATTTTGCCATATTTACAAATGAAACTTAACCACTGGTTTTCTGTTTCAAAGAGGATACCTTCGCTCTCGAACAGAACTTTCCAAACTTGGTGTCGAACTTAGACTAATTCCAGGCTGAGCCTGAGCAGAATTTTTCTCCAAGAGCAACCCTTGATCTACATTTTGACTCTCTACAACTTCAAACTGTTTGTCTGCCTGACTCGGACTCAGATTTAAATTCTAACTTTCTCTTGAACTTGTTTCAGTATATCTGATGTAGGATTTGCTACTGGTACTTTATTCGTGACAATCAGAAATCGGACTCATCAGAAATAATCAAATAATTCCAATTTTCAACTCCTTCCACATCTGTAGGTAAAATATGATCAATGTGAACAAATCTAACCTGTCCATGATCAAACATCTTGACCAAATATGTGCAAGGGCCACATATTTTCATTATTCTTCCTGATAACCACTTTAACTATTTATGGTGATGGTTCATCACTTTAACCTTCTGATTCAATTTCACATTTCTCTCTCTTACTCTACCTCTATCATGACTCTCTTTCTGTCTTAATTGTTTCTCTTCTACTGACTGTGCCAAATTTGTCTTTAACAATGAGAACCTGGTTCGTGGCTATCATTTGAGAAACAACTCTGTTGGTATTCTACCAGTAGTTGTATGAGGAGTATTACGATAAGTAATTAGAAAGTTTGCCAATTTGTGGTCCAACGACAACTGACATTTCCTTGGATTTGGATCCAACATTTGCTTGATGAGGGCACATTTTACAATTTGTACTGTGCATTCTGCTGCACCATTTGAAACAGAGTGGCATGGTGGAACTTTGGTATGTTTCACACCATTTCTGCTCATGAACTGTGCAAATTCTTCTGAACAAAATTGCAGACCATTATCAGACAAATTTCATCTGGGAGGCCATATGAAGGAAAAAATCTTTGCAAATTGTCTAGTGTTTTACATGTTATGATTTTCCGCATCGGAAACACCTCTACCCACTTTGAACTCCATCACTGTTAATAATGATTGTCCTTCTAGCTCAGCAAAATCTTCATGTAACCTTTGCCACAGCCTGGGAGGCCATTTCTATGGCTGTCATGGTACTGATGGTGGTTTCTTGCTTACTGATTGACATTTTGTACACTGACTAACAATGTATTCTATATCGTTATCTAAACCTGGCTACCATAAGTAACTGCATGCAAAACTCTTGGTCAAGTACATTCCCAGGTGCTGGTCATTAAGATCTCCTAACAATTTGGGCCTGAACTTATTGGGAATAATTATACTTGCACCCCACATGATACACTCTTCGTCCACTGATAAGTATGGATTAATTTATTTCTCTGATACCTGGTTTGGCCAGCCATTTGCTATGTAATCATACACCTTTGACATAACTAGGTCATGCTTTGTTGCTCTACCAATCTTTCAGCTGTGACTGGCAGTTCATCAATGTATGCAAAATAGAACACTTTTTCCCTTTTGGGTGTACCTTGTGATGGGGATGGCAACCTAGACATAGCATTAGCATTACTGTGATCAGCTGGTCGTCTCTATTCAATATCATACATATATGCTGACAAAATCAAAGTCTATCTCTGCATTCAGGCTGCAGCTAAGGTTGGAACTGGGGACTTTGGATGAAGGATTGCTGTCAGGGGCTTATGGTCAGTAACGATGGTAAACTTATGACCATACACGTATCTGTGGAACTTCTTGACCACAAAACTCAATGCCAAAGCTTTCCTTTCGATCTGCGCATAGTTATGCTCACTGGCACTGAGAGTGCGTGAAGCAAAAGCAATTGGTCTCTCCTCCTCACTATGTAGTACATGAGAGATCACTGCCCCAATTCCATATGAAGAGTCGTACAAGCTAGCTTGATCTCCTTCGATACGTCATAGTGAACTAACATGGTGCTCTCTACCAACTGGCTTTTACACTCCTTGAATGCTGTGTCACATTCTTCTGACCACTTCCAATGCACCTGTTTTTTCAACAGCTCATTCAGTGGATGTAACACTATAGTCAAATTTATTAGGAACTTCCAATAATAGTTTAAAAGACTCAAAAATGATCGAAGTTCAGTGACATTTTTGGGGGTGGGTGCATTTCTAATTGCATCCAGCTTTCCCTTGGTCGGATCTTTGTCTACTCTGTGCCCTAAGTACTCCACTGAGCTTTGAAATAATTCATACTTGTGAGCAGTCTCTCATCATCATAGGCATACTCATATTCTGTGCTTCTCTAGCCCTTTGAGCACTTCATTCAACATGTTATTATGGATTTGCCTGTTTGGTGCTGAAATGAGTATGTCATCTAAATTACATACTACACCTTCAATGCCTTGCAAAATCTGGTTCATCACCCCTTGGAATATGGCGGGGATGGAAGATACTCCAAGTGGTAGCCTACTAAATTGATATAGGCCTTGATGAGTATTTATAGTCAAGCATGACTTGGACTCCTCATCTAGCTCAAGTTGTAAGTAGGCATTTGGAGGATCTAACTTTGCGAAGATATAGCCATCTGTCAGCATTGAGAACAAATCTTCTACATTTGGCAATGTATTGGGTAGAACTTGGTTTACCTTACCATCTGACTTAGGTATAACAACAATGGGTGTAGCCCAATTACTTAGATCTACAGTAGAGATAATGTTCCCAGTTTCTTGTCGTTTGAGTTCTTGCTCAACTTTCCCCTCAAGTGCGTATGGTAAGGAACATGGCTTGCACCAAACTGGTCTAGCTTCCTTCTGAACCCTGACACATAGAAACATAGAAACAAAGGTGCAGGAGTAGGCCATTCGGCCCTTCGAGCCTGCACTGCCATTCAATGAGTTCATGGCTGAACATGCAACTTCAGTACCCCATTCCTGCTTTCTCGCCAAAACCCTTGATCCCCCTAGTAGTAAGGACCACATCTAACTTCTTTTTGAATATATTTAGTGAATTGGCCTCAATAACTTTCTGTGGTAGAGAACTCCACAGGTTCACCACTCTCTGGGTGAAGAGGTTTCTCCTCATCTCGGTCCTTAGACTGTGACCTCTGGTTCTGGACTTCCCCAACATTAATAAGAACATAAAAACATAAGAACATAAGAATTAGGAACAGGAGTAGGCCATCCAGCCCCTCGAGCCTGCTCCGCCACCCAACAAGATCATGGCTGATCTGGCCGTGGACTCAGCTCCACTTACCCACCCGCTCCCCATAACCCTTAATTCCCTTATTGGTTAAAAATCTATCTATCTGTGATTTGAATATATTCAACGAGCTAGCCTCAACTGCTTCCTTGGGCAGAGAATTCCACAGATTCACAACCCTCTGGGAGAAGAAATTCCTTCTCAACTCGGTTTTAAATTGGCTCCCCCGTATTTTGAGGCTGTGCCCCCTAGTTCTAGCCTCCCCGACCAGTGGAAACAACCTCTCTGCCTCTATCCTGTCTATCCCCTTCATTATTTTAAATGTTTCTATAAGATCACCCCTCATCCTTCTGAACTCCAATGAGTAAAGACCCAGTCTACTCAATCTATCATCATAAGGTAACCCCCTCATCTCCGGAATCAGCCTAGTGAATCGTCTCTGTTCCCCTTCCAAAGCTAGTATATCCTTCCTTAAGTAAGGTGACCAAAACTGCACGCAGTACTCCAGGTGCAGCCTCACCAATACCCTATACAGTTGCAGCAGGACCTCCCTGCTTTTGTATTCCATCCCTCTCGCAATGAAGGCCAACATTCCATTTGTCTTCCTGATTACCTGCTGCACCTGCAAACTAACTTTTTGGGATTCATGCACAAGGACCCCCAGGTCCCTCTGCACTGCAGCATGTTGTAATTTCTCCCCATTCAAATAATATTTCCTTTTACTGTTTTTTTTCCCAAGGTGGATGACCTCACATTTTCCGACATTGTATTCCATCTGCCAAACCTTAGCCCATTCGCTTAACCTATCTAAATCTCTTTGCAGCCTCTGTGTCCTCTACACAACCCGCTTTCCCACTAATCTTTGTGTCATCTGCAAATTTTGTTACACTACACTCTGTCCCCTCTTCCAGGTCATCTATGTATATTGTAAACAGTTGTGGTCCCAGCACCGATCCCTGTGGCACACCAATAACCACTCACCTTGAAACCTTGGATCGGACTACCTGTTTCATGAAACACCTTCGGATACTGCTTGATGACATCATCCTTCAATGCAAATCGCGTTTCAACACGAAAAATCTTATTACAATCCAGCTTCAGTGATCCCAACCAAGTTCTATCTGTTAAGGCAGTCTTGTCTCCTGCCACTACTAAGAGAGGCAAGCTCTGAAATTGATCCTTGTATTTCATTGGTACGGTGATACGTCCTACAACAGGGATTGGTTCTCCTGAGTAGCCTCAGAGCTCTACCTTCGAATTTTCCAGTGGAAAATCACTCAACTTATTGAGATATAGTGATTCTGGTACTACACTCACAGATGCACCAGTGTCGATTTCGATGGCTATCCTGGTTCCTGCAACAGTTACTTGGATGACGATACATCGTAAATCATTGTTCGGTACCCTTGTGTTCCTGATGATGTGTATCTTGAGAACCTCCTAATCCAATTGCTTCTCTTCAATGCTATGTAGTGTCTGGCGATTTCTGGCTTATAGCATTGAACATTGGTTTCCTCTTCAGTCGGCATGCCTTCACAAGATTTCTTGCAGAAGAAACACTCTGCCTTCACATTTGGATACCTTTGAGCAATGTGTTGTCCCAGGCACCAATAGCATGACTTTAATGCGCTGTTACCTTGGTCAGTTGCTGAGGCCTTGGGGCCCAACTGCCTTTTATTTGTAACCTGCAGGTGAATCACCTCAGTTGACTGACGACTGGAAATGGCACAAAATTCTCGGGGGTATTGATTGGCCATATATCGGCTACATCAATATAGCTGTCTGACAAGCTAAATCAAATGTCAAGTTAGGGGTTGTCAACAACTTTCTTCTGATTGCTTCATTTTTCATCCTGCAAACAAAGCGGTCACACAATGCTCAGTCCTGAAAGTTTCTGAAATGACAGTGAATGAATAGCTTTTGTAATGCTACAATGTACTCACTGATACTCTCGTCAGTTAATTGATTTTGTATTCTAAAATGATAACTTTTAGCAATTTCCAGAGGCTAAGGATTGTACTGCTGTTCTAACTTTTCTGACAGAGGCGAGCGTGTCCTTTGGCTTGAAGGGAACAAGCAAACTTTTCAGGGTTTCATACATCTCGGGACCTGCTTCAGTCAAGAAAATAGCTTTGCTTTCTAAATCCACCCGGTTATGGTTTTCATTATCGGGGACTTCAATGATACTGTTCGCGGTGAAAAACATTTCTAGCCACTCCACATATGCTCTGAAAGTCTCTTGGTCATGATGGATCTCGCCCAAGTTCCCTATTATTCCCATAGGCATGGCCATCTGGACTCTGACAGTTCAGCTAAGTGTGCTTGTAATTTACCTTTCAAAACACTTTTGACAAGGTCCCACACAAGAGATTAGTGTACAAAATTAAAGCACACGGTATTGGGGGTAATGTATTGATGTGGATAGAGAACTGGTTGGCAGACAGGAAGCAGACAGTTGGAATAAATGGGTGCTTTTCAGAATGGCAGGCAGTGACCAGTGGGGTGCCGCAGGGTTCAGTGCTGGGACACCAGCTATTTACAATATACATCAATGATTTAGATGAAGGAATTGAATGTAATATCTCCAAGTTTGCAGATGACACTAAGCTGGGTGGCGGTGTGAGCTGTGAGGAGGATGCTAAGAGGCTGCAGGATGACTTGGACAGGTTAGGTGAGTGGGCAAATGCATGGCAGATGCAGTATAATGTGGATAAATGTGAGGTTATCCACTTTGGTGGCAAAAACACGAAGACAGAATATTATCTGAATAGTGACAAATTAGGAAAAGGCGAGGTGCCAACAAGACCTGGATGTCATGGTACATCAGTCATTGAAAGTTGGCATACAGGTACAGCAGGTGGTGAAGAAAGCAAATGGCATGTTGGCCTTACTAGCTAGAGGATTTGAGTATAGGAGCAGGGAGGTCTTACTGCAGTTGTACAGAGCCTTGGTGAGGCCACACCTGGAATATTGTGTTCAGTTTTGGTCTCCTAATCTGAGGAAGGACATTCTTGCTATTGAGGGAGTACAGCGAAGGTTCACCAGATTGATTCCCGGGATGGCAGGACTGACATATGAGGAGAGACTGGATCGACTGGGCTTGTATCCACTGGAGTTTAGAAGATTGAGAGGGGACCTCATAGAAACATATAAAACTCTGACGGGATTGGACAGGTTAGAGACAGGAAGAATGTTCCCATTGCTGGGGAGTTCCAGAACCAGGGGTCACAATCTAAGAATAAGGGGTAAGCCATTTAGGACCGAGATGAGGAGAAATCTCTTCACTCAGAGAGTGGAATTCTCTACCGCAGAAAGTTGTTGAGGCCAGTTCATTAGATATATTCAAAATGGAGTTAGATATGGCCCTTATGTCCAAAGGGATCAAGGGGTATGGAGAGAAAGCAGGAAAGGGGTACTGAGGTTGAATGATCAGCCATGATCTTATTGAATGGCGGTGCAGGTTCGAAGGGCCGAATGGCCTGCTTCTGCACCTAATTTCTATGTTTCCATGTTACCTTGGATATTTAGCTTTTCTGCAAAACAAAGAACTTCTCAAAGTCTCTCTGTCGATTGGCTGGAATATCGACCAACAAAAATTTCAGCTAGGGAATCCAATTATCCTATCCTCGTTCGCCAATGTGATATATTCTTTACAACATCACTAAGCACACTACACTCAAGATGGCTCTATAGGAACTTGTCATCGTCACATGATCTTGTTATTGTTATTTACATCAGCAGTTGCATTACCACAGTAGTCCACTAGGTGGAGCAGTAGTCCACTAAAGGGAGCTCTATATTACAGAATCTTATGCTGGTGAGCACTGCAGCTGGGTTCTGAAGAAAATATTGAGCACATTCAGATGTGTCACCTCTCACCATGTCTGTTCACCAACTCGCCTTGGTACCCGCCAACCAGTTCAGTACAAGAGAACCTCCCTCCTCTCATAAATTTGCACTACCAGTATCTCCACACCTGTGACTGAAAACCTCGGGAGCCTGCTGGAACTCTTCTTGCACTCAGACCTCTTTCTATGGCTCCACAGTGTTCCTTCCCTGCTTTAGACACACAAAGGTCCTGCCCTACAGAACCTGCATGCAGGCGAGCTCCACAAATCCATGTCTTTCACCACTAAGTGGCCAACATTCATATGTGAACCTTGACAGGAATGCTATTCTACTCTGGGGGATAGTCATCTCTTTTATTCATTTCAAACTTAGTTCTATTCTGCATTATATGAGTCTTATCTATATTCTTTGATTTCTCAACAAAATAAAAAGGGAACTACAGTGTCAAAACTTTCCTATCTTTTCAAAAGTTTCTGTTTTTATTACAATATAGCATATTTTTTGCATTAATGACTAATCACCTGGAATTTCAATGTGTTCTCCTGATCTATTGCCGTAACTTTAGCGGAAGATTGGTGGAACCCCTGGAGAATTCTCTCTCTGGGGGCTGTGCTGATTTACTGCCGAAGATATTGGCAATAGATTGGGAGAACCCCCACAGATATTCTCCCCCAATACCATTAAAATGCGTAAAAAAATGGCAATAATCTCTAGATTTAAAGAAGGTGATGGTATGTGTCACACTGTAGACGACGTGGATGCAGAACAATTTCCTGACACAAGGGCCCATATTTTGCGGTCAGCGGCGAAGGAATGGCGCTCGCCGCTCACTTCACTGATGGCTGTCCACCCAGTTTTTGCATGCTTTAGGTTAGAGACTTGCTCTAATGTGACGTTTGATCCAACACGACTCCCTCTACATGGGATCTGTGGCTTCTGTGAGCAGGTCGAGAAACAGTGAGGTTCTTCAACCAATCAGACTGAATAATTCTCACTGAGACAAGCAGGGACCGAAATTTGGTAACCGCTGTGAGGCTGGACTTCCTGCACCTGGCACAGAAGTCCCACCCTGGCAACAAAATTGGGGTTACCGCCCCCGAGAAGAAGTGAAGCGCAATGTCACCCACACCACTTCCTTTCGGGGTTGAGACTGGGTCACTAACAGCAGAATTTTCCAGTGCTACGTGGTGTGCCGCGGGAGGGCAGGGCTGTCGCCTTCTATTAAAGGGGCCGCTACTTTGCCACCGGGGAGCGGGGTGCCTTGGCAGCAGCCCGGCACAGAAGCGGAGTGCCGAGCTGCAACATTGTGGCACGGACCCCGCGAATTGGAAAAGGTAAGGCCGCGACGGGTAAGTCAGGAATTTTTTTTTTAAAGTGTGCACCACACCTCCCCTTTAATTTTCACCCCGTGAGCAGAGTGAGGCCAGGTTTGCGACCCACGAAGCTGGCACGGGCATTGCCCGCGGCAGCCTCACAGGGCGCTACCGCATTTTTGCTCCAGGGCAAAAATGAGTCGCTGCGCACGGCGACGATGTCGTCATTGTTGGCACAACCGCCCGGAACGCTACCGGCAGGAGCGGGCTCCACCAGTTAGCGCCACTGCTAACTCCTGCGGAATCTCACGGGAGGCGGTCGTGGCCCAACGCCCTGGATGAGAAGTCATTTAAATGGAGCAGGCACAAATGGCCCGGGGGCACTAACAGGACGCGCAAGTGACACAAATCTCTCCCCCACAGAGTCTAAACCAGGGAGCATAAAGCAGGAAACATAAATTAGATTTACATCATGTACAGAAAGCAAAATAAGGATTGCAAAAGACAGAAGAGATTAAGAGAGAAATAAAAGAGACAGAAAGAAAAAGTAAAAAAATTATTACTTTTTAAAATCGCCAACACTAATTAACTTCTGAAGGAATGCGTCTCCACGCATGTAAAATTACATTTTCAGGGCCAGAGACCTTATTTGGCAGTAATCACACCATTAAATATTCACTTACTCCTGAGTGCACCAGCCCTGGCATCTTTAGTGCGGAACTAGTGGATAAGAACCCCAAGTTCACGCTCTCACATGTGCAGATGCCCGATGTTGCTGTCTGCTGACAGCCTTATTCCTATTGGAAAATCTAGGCAAATATATACAGAGAGTGTGCCAGAAATATCTGAACATGGCAACAAAAAATGGAAACATTGCAATTATTGGAAATTTGAAATAAAATCAAAAAATTTTGGAAATACACCACATCCATAAAGAGGAAAAAAACTGGTCAACAAAACTCAAAAATTCTGGTGATTAGTCTACATCTGAATCATGAACCCATCTTTCCCTTTACAGGTGCTGACAGACTGGCTGTGTATTGCAGGCATTTCTAATTGTATTATTAAGCATGGTGATGCTGCCACCTGCTGATTACTATAATACGTAGCAGATTCACCGATGTAAGTAAGATCAGGCCACAGTACTTCTTGTGTCATGCTTGATGATACATTCCAACGTTGACCCCAGGGGAGTCTGCAGACTCAGCAGGAGGGCACCTCATTTAAATGGGGCTGGCACAAATGGCCCGTGTTCAGCACCTGCCTGCCCATCCCTGCCAGTCAGAGGGAGTTGCCAGGCCACGGGGACTGATATCTAGTAATTTTCCAAAAAGAAATATGGGGAAGGTGAGTGGTCGAGGCCTGGACACCAGCAGTGGGCCCACATGGAGACACGTTCGCTTCACTCATTCAGCCACTACTACTATTGAATTCCGACTGAGGAGCAAGAGCAGGAACTCCCATCTTAGGGAGTCCCCACCCCAGCCCTGTCTTTTGTTTGACGTAGGAAGCAGTCAGTAGTCCCTCCTATTACAAGTTATTGAAGAAATTACAGAATCTCTGCCGTTTTCTGGAGGTTCGTCAGTTCCCTGTCGGAGTTACAGCAGGAGATCGGCAGAACCCCCGTGGAATTTTAGGGCTGTTATTTAAATGATTTATTCCCTTTATCTGTGAAGGTCTGTGATGCAGAATTCCAAAACAAAGCACTCCATTTTATTTCACCAATCTTCTCCCCTCCCCTCCACTGGTCTTCAAGTCTCGCTTTATATGATTCTTGGGCTTCTGGTCCTGAACCCTCAGGACCAATATTCAAGATATGAGATCAGCTTCCACATGTACACTGATGACACCAGCCTCTATCTCTCCACCTCCATAACATCACCCACCTCTGCCCCAACCTCAGCCCTAGTAAAATTGAAGTAAATGTGGAATCACGGGGAAAACACTCCACTGGCCGGGGTCATACCTCGCACAAAGGAAGATGGTTGTGGTTGTTGGAGGTCAATCATCCCAGCCCTAGGACATCGCTGAAGGAGTTCCTCAGGACAGCGTCCTAAATACAACCATCATGCATTAGGTTTCTATCAACAACAACAATAACTTGAATTTACAGCACATAACACCTTTAACGTAGACATACATTTCACAACGGTATAATCAGACAAAAATGGACACCGAGCCAAAGGAGGTATTAGGAGGATGATCACAAGCTTGGTCACAGAGCTAAGTTTTAAGGAGGATCTTAATGGAGGAGAAGGAGTCGGAGAGGCAGACGAGATTAGGGAGGGAATTTCACAGCATTGGGACCTAGACAGTTAAACTCATGGCCCTCAATGAAGGAGTGAATGGATGGGGAATGAATGAGACTCAAGCCATAGGAATTAAGAGTTTTGGGTGGTTGTAGGGCTGTTGGAGGTTACAGAGGTATGGAAGGGCAAGTCCATGAAGGAATTTAAACAAGGATGAGCATTTTAAATTGGAAACATTGGAGGGACAGTAGACAAAATAGGTCAGTGAGAACAAGAGTGATGGGAGAGTGGGACTTGTTGCAGAGTTTTGGATGAACTGAATGTATAGAGCATGGAGGATGAGAGACCAGTGTAGAGGTAACAGAGGGATGGATGAGGGACAATTTAAAAAAATTCGTTCCAGGATATGAACATCACTAGCAAGGCCAGCATTTATTGCCCATCCCTAATTGCCCTAGAGAAGGTGGTGGTGAGCTGCTTTCTTGAACCATTGCAGTCCTTATGGTTAAGGTACTCCCACAGTGCTGTTAGGAAGGGAGTTCCAGGATTTTGACACAGCCATGATGAAGGAACGGCAATATATTTTCAAGTCAGGATGGTGTAACTTGGAGGGGAACTTGGAGGTGATGGTGTTCCTATACACCTGCTTCTAGGTGTATCGGAACACCATCTAGGTGTCCTTCTAGGTGGTAGAAGTCGCAGGTTTGGGAGGTGCTGCCGAAGAAGCTGTGGTGAGTTGCTGCAGTGCATCTTGTAGATAGTATACAATGCTGCCACGGTGTGCTGGTGGTGGAGGGAGTTAATGTATAAGGTGGTGGATGGGGTGCCAATCAAGCGGGCTGCTTTGTCCTGGATGGTGTTGAGCTTCTTGAGTATTGTTGAAATATAGAAACATAGAAACATAGCAAATAGGTGCAGGAGTAGGCCATTCGGCCCTTCGAGCCTGCACCACCATTCAATAAGATCATGGCTGATCATTCCCTCAGTACTCCTTTCCTGCTTTCTCTCCATACCCCTTGATCCCTTTAGCCGTAAGAGCCATATCTAACTCCCGCTTGAATATATCCAATGAACTGGCATCAACAACTCTCTGTGGCAGGGAATTCCACAGGTTAACAACTCTCTGAGTGAAGAAGTTTCTTCTCATCTCAGTCCTAAATGGCCTACCCCTTATCCTAAGACTATGTCCCCTGGTTCTGGACCTCCTCAACATCAGGAACATTCTTCCCACATCTAATCTGTCCAGTCCTGTCAGAATCTTATACGTTTCTATGAGATCCCCTCTCATCCTTCTAAACTCCAGTGAATAAAGGCCCAGTTTATCCTGTCTCTCCTCATATGACAGTCCAGCCATCCCTGGAATTAGTCTGGTGAACCTTCGCTGCACTCCCTCAATAGCAAGAACGTCCTTCTTCAGATTAGGAGACCAAAACTGAACACAATATGCCAGGTGAGGCCTCATTAAGGCCCTGTACAACTGAAGTAAGATTTCAGGGCTCCTATACTCAAATCCCCTAGCTATGAAGGCCAACATACCATTTGCTTTCTTCACCGCCTGTTGTACCTGCATGCCAACCTTCAATGACTGATGAACCATGACACCCAGGTCTCTTTGCACCTCCCCTTTTCCTAATCTGTCACCATTCAGATAATATTCTGCCTTTGTGTTTTTGCCCCCAAATTATACTGCATCTGCCATGCATTTTCCCACTCACCTAACCTGTCCAAGTCACCTTGCAGCCTCTTAGCATCCTCCTCATAGCTCACACCGCCACCCAGCTTGGTGTCATCTGCAAACCTGGAGATATTACACTCAATTCCTTCATCCGAATCGTTAATGTATATTGTAAAGAGATGGGGTCCCAACACTGAGCCTTGCGGCACTCCACTTGTCACTGCCTGCCATTGTTGGAGCTGCACTCATCCAGGCAAGTAGAAAGTATTCCATCACACTCCTGACTAGTGCCTTGTAGATGGTGGAAAGGCTTTGGGGAGTCAGGAGGTGAGACACTTGCCGCCGAATACCCAGTCTTTGACCTGCTCTTGTTGCCGGCGTGGATACAATGGGCCAAAATGGTCTCCTTCCATGCTGTACATTTCTATAATTCTAAGATGTTCAATTGAAATACAATTCATCCTGGATTAATTTGTTTTACAAAGTGTATTTCAGTTTGTGCCTCTTTATTGTACAATATTATTCAAATCAGAACTCAGCCTGATCTATGAAGGTAATCCGACCCACAACTTGAAGGTTCCGAAATTGCCCCCCTCCTTAAGGCCCATGACCGTCTCTAAGAGGCGGTAATGGAATGGATAGGCCTCACCGACCGGGGGCAGATGGATGATCGACACTTCCGAAGTTGCCCCCGGGCCGGGAACAGTGGGAACAGGTTTCTGTATCACCCGTGCTGCCACTCCGTTGGGCACGCGTCCACCCCACACCGACCGGCGGCGACCCCCTTTCCACCCTGCGCGGGAACAGCGCCACCACCGATCGGTGCCACTGACAGCTTTCCCCTGCGGGAAGCTGTGTGTGCCTGCGTGGCACGTCCGCCCTTAAAGGGGAGGGCGTTCTGCCATAGATGCCATTTTATTTTACCAGCCAGCCATGGATTGGGGCGGAGAAAAATGGTTTAAAACGGTGGGTGCGCCCCCTTTCATTCGAGTGCAATTTTGGCTCTGAAATGTACGTATCATCACTTTCACATTATTTTTGGAAATGGCTTGCATTAAAGGCAACAGAAGCGGAGTCGGTTGTGTTTTTCTTTTCTACTGTGCAGTCCTCAGTAGCTTCAGTACAAATGTTTTAACAGAGTAGCCCAGATATCTGCACCACTCAGAATTAAGCTGCGACACTGTGGATTAATTTGAAGCTTTTCTTTTGAACTTTGAATTCTTTTTCCCCCATGGATATGACTCAGATGGGCTTAAGATCATTAAAATTGTGCTCTCTCGCCCTTTCACAGCATTCATCAATGTCACAGAACTATTGAAAATGTTGATTTTGTGTCTCTTAACGGAGACTGGTCCCTCTTACAGTTTACTGCAAATATGATAGCAGTAATGTGAGAAAAACAGGGAAGGAATGCAGAAAAACAGCTCAGTCCCCTCCCTTACTTCATACATCACACTATCAGACTAGGCACAAACAGCATTGTGCAAATACCAACATGTAAAGCAGTATTTTTTGATGTAGGTAAGTATTTTCATAGGTAAACTATAAATATTCTATTTCTCCAGTTAAATATAGCATTTGAAAAGGCTACTGTAATATCCATGATAACATGTGTTAGTGCCTTACACCAAAACAAGTGGTTAGGCAGATTGACAGCACACTTCTCTTTCAGGACTGAGTAGATTTGTCATAACTCTATTATAAAAAGGAAATCTCTTTATAATTATTGAGAAACTCAGGTGAAGAGCAAGGGCCCATTGTGAATGACACTGCCAAGATTGAAAGGCAAGATATATTGTGAAATAGTAGATGAATTATGTCAATCTTGGGGTTTAAATGTTTATCTTTTGTCGGAAGAAAGAAAGACTAAAAGAGGCAAAAAGTTTGATAGTTTTGAGGGAAGGATTAAGTTATATTAGGAGCCAATGAGGAGATTCTCCTCCACAATCCCCCCCTAAAGTCAAGATGTATCACAGCCAACAATGTCAGAAAATGCAGGAAGTAAGGCCTCTCTGCCTTGACACAGATTACTGTCCCTCCTACTCCCACCAAGACTGCTGCTGGCCACTCTTTCCCTGGTTACCACATGAAAATGGCGGTGAGGGAAATAAAGCTCAGGTCCTTGGCAGATTTTCCTTCTTGCTGCTCTATTTACTGTTGTTTTCTGGGGCTACCATGTGGAGGGAGCGGGCTTTGTAGCAGCCTCCTTTCTACCCATTTGGTCCCAAAGACTTGCCTGCTGAAGCACTTGGTCTCCGCCAAGGCCTTTAGTGGGTCTTTATCTCAGATCTTCAGGCTGTTTCTGCCCCTTTAAGTGGTATCCTGCAAATCCACTGGGAGGATAGACACACCAACGTCAGTGTTCTTGATCAGACCAACATCCCCAGCATTGAAGCACTGACCACACTCGACCAGCTCCGTTGGGCGGGCCACATTGTTCGCATGCCCGACACAAGACTCCCAAAGCAAACACTCTACTCGGAACGCCTACACGGCAAGAGTGCCCCAGGTGGGCAGAGGAAACATTCCAAGGACACCCTCAAAGTCTCGTTTATAAAGTGCAACATCCCACCTGGGAATCCCTGGCCAAAGACTGCCTTAAGTAGAGGAAGAGCATCTGGGAGGGCGCTGAGCACCTCGAGTCTCGTCGCTGAGAGCATGCAAAAATCAAACACAGGCAGCGGAAGGAGCGTGCAGAAAACCAGACAACTCGCCCACCCTTTCCTTCAACCACTATCTGTCTCACCTGTGATAGAGACTGTAATTCCCATATTGGACTATACAGTCACCTGAGAACTCACTTTTAGAGTGGAAGCAAGTCTTCCTCGATTTCGACGGGCTGCCAATGATGATGATGAAGTGGTATCCCCTCAGTAACACCGCCAGGATTCTCTGCCTTTGCACTGATAGGCTCCCTTTCAACAGTGATGATGATGCCAGAAACTTACTGTGCATCTTTAATGAGCCCCGACCCAGGAGAATGGATTGGGGATCAGTTGGATACAGAAGTATGGGCAGAAAGCCCACCCTACCAGAATTCTACCCCAAAATGGTCTTGATTTCAGCACAGTACAGAGTGGAGGAAGAACATGAGGGATGGTGCCTCTGGAGCATAGCAGGGAGAAGAGAGGAAAATTCAGAAGAGCAATAACCATACCAATATTGATAAAATTGGGAGAAACAAGAACATTTGAAATTAAAATAGAGGTTGGAGTACATTAGAGAGATTCAGAATTTATGAATATCTTTAGATGTTCACAAGTGTCTGTTTCCTTTTCTTTCATTTTACTCAGTTAGGAATTCTTCAGTTCTATGAGGAGAACCAATGTGAAATATTTTCTTATCTACATTGTTGCCTGTTCATTTCTTCATAGACATAAACCTAAGGGGAATTGAGATCAGGGAAAAATACTTGCAGGGCAGTTGATCAATTCTGCAAACAAAAGTGTAAAAAGACATGAGCCTCAGGAAAGTCATGCAGATGAACAGATTTACATTTCAACTCTTATCAATGTAAACATACAATAATACAAACAGATATAGTTACACCAATTATTTTTCAGTTCTTTGGAATAAAAGTTTTTGTGGAAGGACAAGGCGCATGGAAACACCATCACCTCTAAGTTTCCCTCTAAGTCGCATGCCATTTTATGTTCCTTCAGTCAAAATCCTGGAACTCCCTAACGAATAGCATTGTGGGAGTACCTTCACCATACAAACGGCAGTGGTTTAAGAAGGCCCATCACCACCTTCTGAAGGGTATCTAGGAAAGGGCAATAAATATCGGCCTTACCAGCAATCCCATATCCTGAAAACGAATTTTTTAAAATGTGCTGATAGGAGTCAGCCTTGGCTCAGTGGTAGATCTCTCGCCTCTGAGCAAGAAGGTTGTGGGTTCAAGTCTGATTCCAGAGACTTGAGCTGACACCTGAATGCAGTACTGAGGGAGCGTTGCACTGTCAGAGGTGCCTTAATTCAGATGCAATCTTAAACCGAGGTCCCGTCTGCTCTCTCAAATGAATGCAAAAGAACCCGCAACACTATTCAAAGAAGAGCAGAGGAGTTTGTTGAATCAACTGTTAATAAACCTCTTTCCTTCTATGGTTATAAACGATACACTTTGAGTAAGCACGAGACACTTGATAGTGGAGTATATGGAACAGACTTTATTCATCTGCAGCATAGGTGATCAATCTATACAGTACAAAGTTGTAGCTTTTGGTTTCTCTCTCTTTCCAGTTCTCCAAGTAACTCTGGAAAACCATCCCCTTATACACCTTAGTTTGCCTACTTCAAAAGGTACACTTCACAATAAGACCTATTGATTTATCTGTTCTCAATTCCTTTTAAGGACAGTCTCTTTACATAAACAGTCTTAGTTGTTTACTTCACAGATACTTTCCACAAACAAGACTTCATGATCTATCTGTTCTCGGATCCTTTGAGTCACGCGAGCCTCTTTTACATTGGTTAGTAATACTACTGCTTTTATATCAATGAGAAGCAATGTCAGATGGGCATTCATTCAAAACCAGTTATTGTAAGTACAGAGGCACATTTCAGGGTTTCATTTCCAAATGCACTAAAGCCAAGAGGTATGAGTCCATCTCCAGTCCGTAGATTCACACTGCTGGGTGCAGCATAACTACAGCTTGAACCATACCCAAGGTCATAAAGTTCCACTGGGCTACCAGGAACGGGGACAGGCTCCACTTAAATCAGGCTGCGACCAGTATCCTGGCTAACTGAATAACTAGAGCAGTAGATAGGGCTTTAAACTAATGAAGGGGGGGGGGGGAGTTGGGGGTGGGAGGATTCAGGAAAGAGTAAATTTAAAAGCAGCAAGAGAAATGTCAAAGGCTCACGAGCAGAGTAGAGTTTGGGGTAAAAATAAGCAGAATAGGTCAGGATCGGACAGAGAGAGTAACAAAGGTAATAAGGCATCAGTGACTAAGGTGACATCAGGAAAGATTAGAAAAAAGTCAAATCTAAAGTCACTGGGGGGGGGGGGGGGGGGATTGCCCCCTTCTTTTAGGCCCGTTACCACCTCTAAGAGGCAGTAATAGGGCGGTAATACCTTTCCGACTGGGGGCAGGTGGATGGTCCGACCCACGCGGAATTGCTCCTAGGCCTGGGGTGGCGGAAGTGGGTTTCCGCCTCGCCCCATTTTTCCACCCCGCCCGGTGCTCCAACACATTGTCGGGCACGCGCCAACCTCTTTCTGCTCCACGAGGAAAATTGCCCCGCAGGAACAAAGCTGCCACCGGGCGGGGCCCCCAACAGCTTCACGCGGCGGCAAGCTGCCAGTGGCTGGCCAGCACGCCGCCCTTAAAGGGGAGGGCGCACTGCCGTGGCCGCCATTTGATTTTAATTGTCGGTCAACTCTGCAGTCCGCCCGACAATGGCGGCCACGGGTTCGGCCAGGCCACCAACAGGCAGCCCCATTCGGGTGTCGGGCCACTGGCCTGGCTGAAGCCCTCCCTGGTGGCCCAGTGGGGGCCAAGGAGGCCTCGCTAAGCCTCGCAGCATCCCTTCCCTTTAAGTGAAGGGAGGGACATTGCTACGCGTCAGCATGACGCGGCACCTCCGCATCACACTCATGTGCTCAGCGCATCGCTGATGACACTGCCTGCCTTCTGCCCCACTCCTGCTACTGCCCCTCTGCTGCCCCGATTATTTTCTTCCAGCGAAAGAGGGCAATTTTACTCCATTCCCCGCCTATGGATCCCAGCGGTAATTATCCATCTAATTTGAATTATCCGCCCCAAATGGGGCAGAGAGCAATTTCAGCCCCACTGTATCTGAATGCACGAAGCATTCACAACAAAATAGATGAATTAATAGCACAGATAGAAATTACTAGGTTTGATCTAATAGCCATTACGGAGACATGGCTACAAAGTGGCCATGGTTGGGAACTAAATATTCAAGGATACTTAACTTTTAGAAGAAGAGGCAAAATGGAAAATGAGGAGGGGTAGCCCTGATAATAAAAGATGGGATAAAGACAGCAGGGAGAAAGGATTTTCGCTCCAAAAATCAGGAAGTCGAATCAGTTTGGGTAGAGCTAAGAAAAGCAAGAAAATATAGCTGGGAGTTGTCTATAGCCCTCCAAACAGTACAGGTTGAACTTCCCTTATCCTGGACTCCCTTATCCGGCACCATTCCCGGCCACTGGGTGACGCATGTGCAGAACTCCGACTTGAACTAATTGAAGTCCTTCCTCGCTGCTGACTCCCGCAATCGCTGGCCTGACCCCGCAATCCATGCCCAAACCACCCCCCCCTCCCCACAATTTCTCTGCTGCACTTCCAGCCCCAAGCCAGCCAGCCCCAATATCCCCTTGCTCAGTACCTGTACCATCCAATTTAACATGACCACCCCTCGTCCGGCAAAATTTCTTATCCGGCACAGGCCAGGTCCCGAGGGTGCTAGATAAGAGAGGTTCAACCTGTAGTTGTAATGTAGGGCAAGTATAAATCAGGAAATTAGAAACACGTGTAATAAGGGTAATACAGTAATCATGGGGGACTAATAAGCTTGTAGTAAATGGGCCTTTAGGGAAGAGTGACCATAATATGATAGAATTTTATATTGTTTGAAAATTATTTAATTGAATCCAAAACTGGGGTCTTAAATCTAAGCAAAGCAAACTACGTAGGTATGAGGGGCGAGTTAGCTGAGGTAGATTGGGAAACAACACGAAAAGATATGACGGTAGACAAACAATGGATAGTATTTAAAGATTTAATACATAAATGACACCAAATATAATATTCCTTTAAGGCACAAAAAGCCCCCAGGAAATGTGGTCTAACCGTGGCTAACAAGAGAAGTTAAAAATACTATTAAATCAAAGGAAGAGGCTTATAATGTTGCCAAAAAGAGTAGTAAGCCTAAGAATGGGGAGAATTTTAGAATTCAGCAAAGGAGGACCAAGACATTTATAAAAAAGGAAAAAAAAATCTGAGAGTAAACTAGCAAAAGACATAAAGCAGACTGTAAAAGCTCCCTAGGTATGTGAAAAGGAAAAGATTAGCAAAAGTAAATGTGGGTCCCTTACAGGCTGAGACAGGAGAAATTATAATGGGGAATAAAGAAATGGGAGAGAAATTAAACAAATATTTTGGGACCAAAATAGTGCCCTGCCCGAAACGGGGCGCTTCCACCCTGTTTTGTGCGTTTTCACCACCGTTGTGGTTGAGGTCGCCTCTTGAGCGAAATTCCGCTGTTTTTTTTTACTTGGATCCAGAAGTCGCTCTGAATGGAGGCGGTGAGTACATTAGAGGGGTGGATACATGGCAGTGGCTACACCTGAGGGGAGGAAATTGGGAGGGGGTACGGAGTGACCACCGCGATGATATCATCACGGCGCCGCGTCACCATGGCTCTCCCCTTCACTTAAGGGGAGACCTTCACGATTTTAAAAATTGGTCCACTGGGCCACCAAGGAGGGTTTCAGCCAGGCCAGCGGCCTGGCACCCAAGAGGGGTGCCAGGCTGCCTGTTGGCGGCCTAGCAGAACCCGGGGACATAATTGTCGGGCCGAAATAGCAATTGGCCGACAAAAAAACATGACGGCAGCAGCAGCAGGTCCTCCCGTTTAAGGCGAGCTGCACCGCGGTTGCAGAAGGTACAGCCTCACTGGACCACCAGGAAAAGCTTGTTTTGGCACCGCCGGGCGGGACATAGATTTTCAGAGCAGAATTTCACCATCAGGGGGCGCACGGTGATGACGCATTTAACACCGATCGGCAGCAGTGGAGCGGTAGGGAGAGAATCGGGGCACCACCGGGAAACCTCAGAAGAGCAATTGGGCTATCAGCGACCATTCCACGAAAAGTCGGCGGCCACGCTGCAGATTTGCGGTGGTAACAGGCCTTAAGGAAAGGAGCAATTTCAGCCACTTCGTGTCTGTCTTCACGGAAGAATACCTAAAAAAAACTTGCCAGAAATAGTGGAGAACCAAGGGTCTCGTAAGAATAAGGAACTGAAAGAAATTAGTATCAGTAAAAAAATGATACTGGAGAAATCAATGGGACTGAAAGCTGATCAATCCCCTGGACCCGATGGCCTACATCCTAGGGGTTTGAAAGAGATGGCTATAGAGATAGTGGATACATTGGTTGTCATCTTCCAAAATTCCATCGATTCTAGAACGGTTCCCGCAGATTGGAAGGTAGCAAATGTAACCCCACTATTTAAGAAAGGAGGGAGAGAGAAAACGGGGAATTACATGGCTAGAAAATGCTAGAATCTATTATTAAGGATGTGGAAACAGGGCACTTAGAAAAGAATAATAGGATTGGGCAGAGTCAACATGGATTTATGAAAGGGAAATCACATTTGACAAATCAGTTAGAGTTTGAGATTTTTGAGGTTGCAACTAGCAGAATACAAAAGGGGAAAACCAGTGGATGTGGTGTATTTCGATTTTCAGAAGGCATTTGATATAAGAACATAAGAAATAGGAGCAGGAGTAGGCCATTTGGCCCTTCGAGCCTGCTCCACCATTCAATAAGATCATGGCTGATCTGATCATGGACTCAGCTCCACTTCCCTGCCCGCTCCCCATAACCATTTACTCCCTTATTGCTCAAAAATTTGTCAATCTCCGCCTTAAATCTATTCAATGACCCAGCCTCCACAGCTCTCTGGGGCAGAGAATTCCATAGATTTACAACCCTCTGAGAGAAGAAATTTCTCCTCGTCTCAGTTTTAAATAGATGGCCCCTTATTCTAAGACTATCCCCTAGTTTTAGTTTCCCCTCTGAGTGGAAATATCTTCTCTGCATCCACCTTGTTGAGCCCCCTCATTATCTTGTAAGTTTCAATAAGATCACCTCTCATTCTTCTGAACTCCAATGTGTATAAGCCCAACCTACTCAACCTATCCTCGTAAGTCAACCCCCTCATCTCCGGAATCAACCTAGTGAACCTTCTCTGAATAACCTCCAATGCAAGTATATCCTTCCTTAAATACGGAGACCAAAATTGTATGCAGTACTCCAGGTGTGGCCTCACCAATACCCTGTACAGTTGTAGTAGGACTTCTCTGCTTTTATACTCTATCCCCCTTGCAATATAGGCTAATATTCCATTTGCCTTCCTGATTACTTGCTGTACCTGCATACTAACTTTTTGTGTTTCATGCACAAGGACCCCGAGGTCCCTCTGTACTGCAGCACTTTGCAATTTTTCTCCATTTAAATTATAATTTACTTTTCTATTTTTTCTGCCAAAGTGGATAACCTCACATTTTCCCACATTATACTCCATCTGCCAAATTTTTGCCCATTCACTTAGCCTGTCTATATCCCTTTGCAGATTTTTTGTGTCCTCCTCACAATTTGCTTTTCCACCCATCTTTGTATCATCAGCAACCTTGGCTACATTACACTTGGTGCCACACAATAAGTTATTAAACAAAATTAGGGCTCATGGAATTGGGGGTAATATACTAGTATGGATCGAGGATTAGTTAATGGACAGAAAACAAAGAGTAGGAATAAACGGGTCATTTTCGGTTTGGCAGGCTGTAACTAGTGGGATACCGCAAGGATCGGTGCTTGGGCCTCAGCTATTCACAATCTATATCAATGATTTGGATGAGGGGAACAATTGTAATATATCCAAGTTTGCTGATGATACAAAGCTAGGTGGGAATGTAAGTTGTGAGGAGGGTGCAAAGAGACTTCAAATGAGTGGGCAAGAACATGGCAAATGGAATATAATGTGGAGAAGTGTGAAGTTATCCATTTTGGTCGGAAAAATAGAGTATTTTTTAAATAGTGAAAGATTGGGAAATGTTGATGTTCAGAGGGACCTGAGTGTCCTTGTACACAAATCACTGAAAGTTAACATGCAGGTACTGCAAGCAATTACGAAAGCAAATGGTATGTTGGCCTTTATTACAAGAGGATTTGAGTATAAGAGTAAAAAAGTCTTACTGCAATTATATAGAGCCCTGGCAAGACCGACCTGGAGTATTGTGTACAGCTTTGGTCTCCTTAACTCAGGAAGGATATATTTGCCATTTAGGGAGTGCAACAAAGGTTCATCAGACTGATTTCTGGGATGGGGGAATTGCCCTAGGAGGAGAGATTGAGTTGACTAGGCCTCTATTCTCCAGAGTTTAGAAGAATGAGAGGTGATCTCATTGAAACATACAAAATTCTTCTGGGGTTGACAGGGTAGATGCAGGGAGGATGTTTCCTTTGGCTGGGGGGTCTAGGACCAGGGGTCACAGTTTCAGAATAATTTAGGACTGAGATGAGGAGAAATTTCTTCACTTAGAGGGTTGTGATTCTTTGGAATTCTCTGCCCCAGAGGGCTGTGGAAGCTCAATCATTGAGTATATTCAAGACCAAGATTGATAGATTTTTGGACATTAAGAGAATCAAGGGAGATGGGGATAGTGCAGGCAAATGGAGTTGAGGTAGATCAGCCATGATCTCATTGAATGATAGAGCAGACTCGAGGGGGCCAAATGGCTTACTCCTGCTCACATTTCTTATGTTCTTATGAAATATTTTAATCTTTCTGTTGAATGAAAAGCACAATAGCGCAAACTCTTTCTACTTAACTCACATCTCTATTTGCTCTCCTTCTAGCTGCAGCTTTGTTTGCTCCTCCTCCTCCACCTCCCAGAGTGGGATTCCTAGAAGGACCCTCATCAAAAAGAAATTCCGAAAGTCCAATAACAGTTTAGAACCTGCAATGGCAACTACAATCCTTAAGATCAAAAAACCCACATGCTCCTGCAAGATTTACTTGAGATTTCTACAACCCATGGTTGTTGGGCGGAGCAGGAAGTGTTGTTAGTCCAGTAAAGTGATAAGGTTGGAAATGGCAGTGGCATTGTAATCAATCACTTGCCACGATTAATGCACCCCAGAAAATCAGACCAGTTGTAAAAGCAGTAGTAAATGGGCAGAAGGAACAGACATTTTATTTTCACTATCAGCCCATTTATGAGTGCAAACAGAACAGTAAGGAGAGAAAATCACCCCCTCGAAATCAGAAAGCCTCCTCCCATTTAGTAACCAGTAGTTGTGAAAATTTACCCTTTTGAATTGAAACTCAAGGATGAGTAAAATGCAATCCAGCCACCAGAGTTTATCACAGAAATCATAGAAATTTACAACACAGAAGGAGGCTATTTCGGCCCATCTTGTCCGCGCCAGGCGGCAAAGAGCTATCCAGCCTAATCCCACTTTCCAGCTCTTGGTCCGTAGCCTTGCATATTACTGCACTTCAAGTGCAGATCCAAGTACTTTTTGAATGTGGTGAGGGTTTTGCCTCTAAAACTCTTTCAGGCGGAAAGTTCCAGACCCCCATCACCCTCTGGGTGAAAACATTTCCCTTCAAATCCCTCTAAACCTCCTACAAATTAATTTAAATCTATGCCTCCTGGTTGTTGACCCCTCTGCTAAGGGAAATAGGTCCTTCCTCTCCACTCGATCTAGGCCCCTCATAATTTTATACACCTCAATAAGGTCTCCCCTCAGCGTCCTCTGTTTCAAAGAAAACAAACCCAGCCTATTCAATCTTTTCTCATAGCTAAAATTCCAGGCAACATCCTCATAAATCTCCTCTGTACCCTTTCTGTGCAGTCACACCTTTCCTGTAATGTGTTGACCAGAATTGCACACAATACTCTAGCTGTGGTGTAACTCGTGTCTTATACAGTTCAAGCATAACCTCCCTGCTCTTGTATTCTATGCCTTGGCTAATAAAGGCAAGTATTCTGCATGCCTTCTTAACCACCTTATCTATTTAACCTGCTACCTTCAGGGATCTGTGAACATGCACTCCAAGGTCCCTTTGTTCCTCTACATTTCTCAGTGTCCGACCATTTAATACCTTGTTAGAGCCCTCCCCAAATACATTCGCTCACACTTCTCCGGATTGAATTCCATTTGCCACTGTTCTGCCCGCTTGACCAGTTCATTGATATCTTCCTGCAGTCTACAGCTTTCTTCTTCATTATCAGCCACACAGACAATTTTTGTATCATCTGGAAACTTCTGAATCATATCCCCTACATTCAAGTCTAAATCATTGATGTATACCACAAATAACAAGGGACCTCGTACTGCAGAACCCCACTGGGAACAGCCTTCCAGTCACAAAATCACCCATCAACCATTACCCTTTACTTCCTGCCTCTCAGCCAATTTTGGATCCAAATTCATATATACTACATCAAACGCACTACCCTCATCGAATCTCTTTATTATTGTTCTAGTACCTCAACTCTTTCATCCTAGCAAACATTTTGAGGAAGGTGAAATTATGCCTCAAATCAGCATGATATATGTTCTTGGTCTAGAATTAACTGTTCTAGTTTGTTAAGTAATATATCAATGCTGTATCATCATGGATTGTCAGTCATTTTAACACCAGCCATGAAAGTCTATGGGGGTTGCCCCGGTTTATGCTGCTTACGCCTATTCTCAGGGGAGATTTGCAGAACCCCTGTGGAATTTCAGGCCAGTGTATTTATGCGCCAATAAAAAAATTTAAATAGCAGCTGAAACGATGCTACTTGCAGACATATCCACAAGGTGGTGCTGTAAATATAACTAAACACTGACATGCTTTCAAAGGCTTTGTAATGCACACAACTTTATTTATTCTTCTGTTCATTATTTTTGATTAAGTATTTTATTACACAAAATTCCACTCAAAAAATGCACATTGAAAGCAGCTCCTTTGACCCCAGCCTCATTTCCCATCCCGTCCACTTCAACATAGACGACCATTCCTTCTGCCCCTGTCGCCATCCTCTCAAACTCCCTCTCTCAGCATTTCTACCCAGTTACTGTTGCCCCTGCTTCAAAAGTCTCCTACACATATTTTTCTTCCATTGTGCTTTCACCCCTCTTTTCACTTTTTTTTTTTGCTTCACACTCATTTGTTACACTGCCTTGTAAAGTGGTCTGAGATATCTCTCTGTAAGTGAGTAGTGTGATAGAAGTGTCAGTTAATATTGCTAGTTAGGAGTTAAAGACTCATTCTAGACAACATGCAGGGCTCAGGTTCACAAGGACAGTCATTTCTATCACAGAATTTCCAGCGTTAAGGTTACTGTTCATGCACTGGATTGTATGATGATCTTTTGCCATTTGATACTGGGTTTAAATCCAGCATAGACTGATGGGAATAATGCTGCGAAATTGGTTGTGTGATGGAAACTGGTGCAAAGTTGGCAGCATGCCTGGAGCGTGGGCCCAAAGACATCAGCCCGAAGCTCACTCCAAATTGGGCTTTTGGCCTCATTTCCATCAAACCAGTGAGTGCAGAAACCAATCAGCCATCCTGTTGCAGCTCACTATCTCTAAGTCGGCTGGCTCAGCAGGAATGGGAGGGGCAGAAACAGCCAGCAGTACTCCTGCTCCTCCTGGCTCCACATTAAGAAAAGGTTTACTTACCTTTTCATTAGCAGCCTCCAGTAGGCCGCAGCCAAAAACACTGGGCGGAGTATGCATGGCACATGTTCTGCCACTTTTGTGAATGGAGTCCTAAAACAGGCATTAGGCCATTGACTAGGATAATCAAGAGGCCAAATGCTTGTTTCAGGCGGGCACCTAGGACAATCGCAAATCGACGGCTTCCAATATGGAAGGCAGGATGGTGATGGTGGTGGGAAATCAATCATGGGATAGTGACACCTAAAGTTCACTTCCCAAACACTCATTTAGGCCCCTATTTTCCACAATAAAGATTTCTGGCGCCCACTTACCTCAATGTACGTTTTTTTCCCCACCGTCAGCAGCAAAAAAAAACGGCACTTTTCCCGAACTTAAAGTTATTTTTAGCGCCGTGCTACCAGAGTCCATTTCGGGGAGGCGGAGCTTATACTGTGTGCCGAAAATTCACTGCGCATGCACTTTTAAAAAAATCACTCACTGCGCATGCGCTGTAAAAAAAAATTACATGGAGGACCATTGGTCAGGGATAGCAGCGGGTTGGGTCGGGTCGGTTACATGGAGGACCATCGGCCAGGGAAAGCAGCGGGTCGGGTCGGGTCGGGTGCGTGGAGGACCATCGGCCAGGGATAGCAGCGAGTCGGGTCAGGTCGGTTACATGGAGGACCATCGGCCAGGGATAGCAGCGGGTCGGGTCGGTTACATGGAGGACCATTGGCCAGGGATATCAGTGGGTCGGGTCGGTTACATGGAGGACCATCAGCCAGGGATATCAGTGGGTCGGGTCGGGTGCGTGGAGGATCATCGGCCAAGCATAGCAGCAGGTCGGGTCGGGTCGGAAGCGTGGGGGACCATTGGCCAGGGATAGCAGCAGGTCGGGTCGGGTCGGGTGTGTGGAGGACCATTGGCCAGGGATAGCAGCGGGTCGGGTCGGTTACATGGAGGACCATCGGCCAGGGATAGCAGCAGGTCGGGTCGGGTCGGGTGCGTGGAGGACCATTGGCCAGGGATAGCAGCGGGTCGGGTCGGTTACATGGAGGACCATCGGCCAGGGATAGCAGCAGGTCGGGTCGGTTACATGGAGGACCATTGGCCAGAGATATCAGTGGGTCGGGTCGGGTACATGGAGGACCATCGGCCAGGGATAGCAGCAGGTCGGGTCGGGTGTGTGGAAGATCTTCGGCCAGGAATAGCAGTGGGTCGGGGACATGGAGGACCATCGGCCAGGGATAGCAGTGGGTCGGGTCGGGTCAGGTGCGTGGAAAAGGCTCCTCTGGATGCTTTAATGTGCCTGGAGTCTGGTCAACGAGGAAAAAGTCTTTGTCTTCGAGGGAAAAGGATCCTCTGAATGTTGTGATGTGCTGGAAGTTTCTTTTGCAATTTGCCTGGAGTTTGGTCTTCGAGGGAAAAGGCTGTTCTGGAAGATTTTTTTTAAATTTGCCTGCAGTTTGCTCATGAATGGAAAAGGCTCATCTGTAAGTTTCTTTTTGCCTGGTTTATTTTTACCAGCAGTTATTTGCTCAGATAAGCATGGAGGACCTTCGGCCAGGAATAGAAGCGGGCCAGTGCCGATTTTATTAAGTTAAGGTAGGCTTTTTCCAAATGGGCACTAATGTCTCTGTGTGCCATTTTAAAAATAATCGGTGATGGGGAAAATGGCCTTAATGGCCAGAAACGGCGAGGATTCAGTTTTTTACGTCGACCAGCGCCAAAATATCTGCCGGCAAAAACTCTGCCGCTGATAGTTGGCGCGGCGCCAACACTTTGGTGAAAATTAAAACTGACCATCACCGCCAAAAAAATTGCTGAGCGCAATGATGGCGAAAATAGGGGCCATAGGGCCTAGAAATCGGGCAAGACACAGGTCAATTTCTCCGATATAGTCTTTCCTTCATTTGCAACGACAACAGAAATAAGTGAAGAAAAGGTCAACACAAATGGACCACTGTGTTTGCACAGAACTATAAGATTTATTTGAAATGTCTCTCTCCTTTAGCGATAAAGTTTGGGCACTCTCGGCCCAGTTCCTAATAGGTACAGGTCCACAACATAGAATTGCCCAAAATTTGGCAAAAATATACATTACTTTCTCAGTCAGAGAGATTGGTTAACCCTCCAAAAATCTAGTGGCGAAAAAGGTAGCAAATCTACCTCTCCACCCTGACCGGAATTTCCCACCTCCCCGCTGGATCACCACTGGTCACGGCCTCCCTATCCACTGCATACAAATGCTGGTGAGGGAAGTAGGGCTTAGGTTCCTGGCCATTTCCTCCCTTCTGTGCCCGTTCCTGCCACTGTCCCAGCCTTGATTTTGTAATCAGGCAAAGGGCAGCCATGGCCCCATAAACTATGTTGCTTGAACTGTTTTACCATTTTCCTTCCTGTGTCACACACTGCCATATTTTTCTTATCGCTGCAGAAACCTCAGTAGATGCTGGCGTGTTCATATAACAATAAATATACAGCACTAGTCTGGACCAACTCATCATTTGTCTCACCGTAAATAGCATTTACACCAAATTGGATTTATGCCATTTTGGATATTGAAGTATTTATTAATTTTTAGGTACTATAATAAAAAGGTGTGTGGATGAGAGATACTATTTAACATCAAACCTCATTTTAAAAATTGTAAAAATTGGATTCAAATGGAGCTATCAACTAAAAAATGAATGTACCAAATATTAGAACGCTTCATTAAATCTCTGTTGCTGAGTAGGAAGTGCAATTTATTTTTACTCAAAGTTGGGCTTTTTTCTGCCCCAAAGGTATTATTATAAGCAGTCTAGTTTAGAATGTGCAAGCGTGTCAGAACTAAATAAACACTAGTTTGCATTTTCTAGAGAATTGTTGATGTGCATGATGCTCAGAATGATCATTCTGCCTTTGATTGTTTCAAGTGTCATTACATGTAATTGCAAACAATGTTTTAGTACATCAGAAGCAATGAGATTTTTTTTGGATGGAGGGATAGTAACCCATAAAATTCTGGTATTTATAAAGTTCTATTTTAGCTGCTGATCACATCGTCTCTCTCGACTGACATAGAACTGGAATGCATTTCTACCTCCAGTACTGCCACTATATCTACACACACACATAGCCATGCAGTAATAATAATTGATGCAAAAGTTGATTGGGAAAACAGTCAGAAACTCCATTACTAGACCATCAGTGATCAGATATTGCTTATTAGTCTAACTAAAGGAAATACACATTCTTACAACAGATTCCCTGGGGTAGAGTGTCTGAACCACAGTCCTTGGATTTAATTGGCTACTGAGCCCTGGCATTCTGGCCTCAAGTGTCAGCTGTGGCTCAGTGGGTAGCACTCTTGAGGTGGGGGGGGCTAGGAGTGAGCAGGTGCTGCTGATTACTGCAGGAGTTGGAGTGAGTTTGTAAAAAGTTGGTGGTGAGTTTTTGGGTTGTTCTTTTTCAAATTTTAGGGCCTTTTTGGCCCATAAACATCAGCCAGATGACTGCTGAGGGGCCTGGAGTGCCGGGTCTCTCAGAGGACAATGCTCCCAGTGTGAAGTTAACCGGGGGAGAAAATGTCTTGAGAAGGGAGAATAAAAGGCCCAAAGATTTGGGTCGGGACGCCATGAGGTTTGGAAAAGAAAACACAGTGGTGGTTCACTACCAGGATAAGGAGATGCGAGCTTGGGATATGATACAGGCAGTACATGAGGACTGCGGTGAGGGAAGTTGCTTTGCTTGCCGACCAAAGCCGAATGTTGGATTCGAAGTTATGGTTAGTGGCCGAGAGGAAGTGGAAAGACTTTTACTGAGCCTGAAGGTTTGTGAGAAGTACTTGGATATATCTTTGCTGTATTCCGAAGAGGTGGTGGGTTCATTCTTAAACCTGCCAGTTTATGTTGAGGACGATGTGCTGATAAAAAAGTTGGGAGTTGTGGGACATTAAACTTTGCTCAGTAATAAAGAGGAGACAATATCCTGGAACGCGGGTAGCCAATGGAACCCGTTATGTAAAAGTGCGATTCCCAGAGGGGGTGAAGTTATTACCCTACAGCATGAAATCTGAGACAATTGAAGGAGTGCAGTACTTCCGGGTTCTGCGTGATAACCAGGTGAAGGTTTGCTATTACTGGCTTAGACACGACCATCTAGTAAGAAGCTGTCCAGATCTGTACTGTTACAACTGTGGCAAGTCTGGACACATCGCTCGGAACTGCAAGGCAGAGAGCTGTGCGGTTTGTCACAAAGGCCCCATCCGCTGTGAGTGTCAGGCAGAAGGAAGCTCCTTGAGCGATGAGGAGATGGGAGAAGGAGCAGGAGGTGTGAGTGGAGTGGCCAGAAGAGCGGAGTAGGCGGAGGACACAGCCGCCAACCGGAATGAGGAAAGAGCACAAGAAGAAGTGGAAATGTGCAGAGTAGAAAACAGGATGGAGATGGTGGAAAACACACCAAGTATGGTGGGAAAGGATAAAGCCAGCGGAGAACATCACAGGTCAGGGACAGAGTCGAGCCATAGTATTGCTCGCCTTCAGGTGTCTGTGGGGGGAGCAGAGGCGGATTGAGGGGCAAGTGTAAGTACTCCCAAGAGAGACGAGGAGTTGTACATCTTGGGGAGCAGGAGAAGATAACATAAGAAATAGCAGGAGTAGGCCATATGGCCCCTTGAGCCTGCTCCGCTATTTAATGTGATCATGGCTGATCCGATCATGGACTCGGGTCCACTTCCCTGCCCGCTCCCCATAACCCCTTATTCCCTTATCGGTTGAGAAACTGTCTATCTCTGTCTTAAATTTATTCAATGACCCAGCTTCCACAGCTCTCTGAGGCAGCGAATTCCAGATTTACATCCCTCTGAGAGAAGAAATTCCTGCTCATAGTTTTAAATGGGTGGCCCCTTATTCTAAGATAATGCCCCCTAGTTCTAGTCTCCCCTATATCAAGTTCAAGTTTCCCCTTTCAGTGGAAACATCCTCTCTGCATCCACCTTGTCAAGCCCCCTCATAATCTTACATGTTTCGATAAGATCACCTCTCATTCTTCTGAATTCCAATGAGTAGAGGCCCAACCTACTCAACCTTTCCTCATAAGTCAACCCCCTTATCTCCGGAATCAACCTAGTGAACCTTCTCTGAATTGCCTCCAAAGTAAGTATATTCTTTCTTAAATATGGAAACCAAAACTATATGCAGTATTCCAGGTGTGGCTTCACAAATACCCTGTACAACTGTAGCAAAACTTCCCTGCTTTTATACTTCATCCCCTTTGCAATAAAGGCCAAGATTCCATTGGCCTTCCTGATCACTTGCTGTACCTGCATACTAACCTTTTGTGTTTCATGCACCAGGACCCCCATGTCCCACTGTACTGCAGCACTTTGCAATTTTTTGCCATTTAAGTAATAACTTGCTCTTCGATTTTTTTTCTGCCAAAGTGCATAACCTCACACTTTCCAACATTATACTCCATCTGCCAAATTTTCACCCACTCACTTAGGCTGTCTATGTCTATTTCTGGGGCAAGATCTGGAGAGTATGCAAGAGGCAGAAGCCTTAAAGGGGCAGCAGGATGGGAGCGGGGAGACAAAAACACCAAAAGGGAACAAGATGGGTGGAAACGCGCCATTGTCCCAGAGAGAGAAGAAACGGGAAGCAAGGGTCAATGGTGGCGGTGAGGCCGAAGGGAGAAGGCAATGTTGAAGAAACAAGGTTAGTAGGAGGACTCTCTAAGGGACATTCTGTATCTGATGGGGAACAGGGATGGGAGATTACAGAAGAGCTAGTGAGTGATGAGTCAGAGGAGGAAGGAGACATGGAATTGGGGGGTGGGGGAGCATCATGTGGAAGGGAAAGGTTAGTGAGGGGCAGAAGGAGGGAGAAGGGGCAGTTCCACGGCCTAAATTTAATGTAAGGAACAGGCTGAAACTGCAGGGGTGGTTCAAACAGGAGGTGAAAATGAGCCGGAGGCTGCAGGAGAAAGCAACAGCTGTCCAAAAGGTTGGGAGGAGCATGGGAGGAGGGAAGAGCCAGAGATTTAATGATGATGGCAGGATTATCAGGCACACTTCTTGTATTAGGAACAATGATTACATTGGTCTTGGTTAATGTGAACAGACTGAGGGGGGAGAAGAAATTGCAGCAATTGATGCAGTGCTTTAAAGGCACGGACCTGTTGTGTCTGCAAGCAACCTTTTGGGATGAGGAAATCCTAGAAAGAGTTCAGAAGGTTTGGAAGAGAGAAGTGTTTGCAAGTTGCGCAAATAATAACAGTAGAGGGGTGGCTGTTTTAGTGAGTTCATCCATAAAAGAGAACATTGCATTGGTGGACAAGAACACTGAGGGGAGATTTTTACAGCTAAAGATAAAAATGGATGAATTGAATTGTGATCTGTTTAATATCTATGCGCCAATTGACCATTGCAAGCGTTGTGAGGTTTTTTGGTGGTTATTCACAGAAGTGGCAGAGGCAGAAAACCATTGTATAGTGGGGGATTTTAATATATTTTTTTATCTTGGATGGACATTTCAGTGCAGATGACTTTTAAGGATGATAACTCCAGAGAGATCATTGTAAAAATGATAAATTTAAATTTGAGAGACTTATGGAGGGATCGGAACCCCATAAAAAGGGAGTTCTCCAGAAGAGGTTGTATGAGTGATGTTTCAAAACAGAGCCGAAATAGATTTTGTAATAATGCGGGAATGGTTAAGTTCTGAGGTGATGGAGATTTATTATAAAAGAATACTTTTTAGTGACCAGTCAGCTTTGATTCTTAAAATTAGGAACAGCAAAGTTAAGATCAGTCCAAGGGTGTGGATTTTAAACAATCAGTACCTGAAAGAAATTGCTTTTAAAGAAGGGATTTTAAATATAATAAAGAATGCTTGGAAGGAACCTTTACTCTTGAAAGAAAAAATAGTTTGGTAGGACAATTTCAAATATGAGGTTAAAGTTTTTCTGTACGTTATGGGAAAGAAAGAGCAACAGCTAACCGGCATTAAGAACAGAATATAAACAGAAGAATCTGTAAAGCAGTTGACGGAGGGGATAAGGGAGCAGAGACTAAGTGGAAGGTTTTAAAGGAAGAGTGGGAATTATTGCAAGCTGAAAAATGCAAGGGGGCAATTCTCCATGCAAAGGCTAAAGATGCATTGGAGGGAGAAAGATGCACTAGATATTTTCTAGAGCAAGAGAAGTTGCGACAAAGGTTAGCATTAATTGGAGAGTTGAAGGTTGGGGAAAAGATCATTAATGAAATTGGGGAGATTATGGAGGCAGCTAGTAGCTTTTATCAAGAGTATTATGCAAAAGAAGACATTTCCAAATTGGCGATGGAGAAGGTTAGTGTTTTTATTGAAGAGGGTTTAAAGGAGGATGAGAGAAGCATGCGTGACAAAGAAGTAAGATTAGCGGAAATAAAAGTAGCAATAAGTGGAATGGGGGGTGGGGGGAAGCCCAGGGTCTGATGGACTAAGTGCAGAATTTTATAAAGAATTTTTAGAGATTTTAAGTCCATTGGTCTTGGAGGTTTTTAAAGAGATTAAAACTGAAGGAAGCCTGGCCCCATCTTTGAGGAGAGGTATCATAAGCTTAGCTTATAAAAATAAAGGGGATAGAAGGGATCTGAAGAATTGGAGGCCCATCACATTATTAAATATGGATTATAAGATCTTGGCGAGGGTTATGGCAAATCGTATGAAGGAGGTGATGCCGCAGATAGTTTCGCCCTCTGTCCTATGGAGTCATGGGCCGGGACATCGCTGACTCTGTGGTCTCAATCTGAGATGCGATAGGACTCATTGCAGAGAATGGGAGAGAATCTGATAGTCTCTCATGAGTTTTTATTGATGATTTTGGAAGCATTTGTTTTTGGGGAAAATTTCATTGAATAAAAAATCCTTATCCACTCAAACACATTTAGCTGTGTTAAATGTAATGTTTTTTTATCAAAGTATTTTCCAATAGCGAGACCAGTGAGACAGAGTTGTCCCCTGTCCCCATTGTTGTACACATTGGTAGCAGAACCATTTTGTTACATGATGCAAAAGGAACAAGGCATAGTCAGGATTGCGGTTCCCAGTTCTAGGCAGGTATCGGTAATACACCAATATGCAGATAACACGACCTTAACATTGAGAGATGGGGAGTTAGTAAGGAAAGCTATGGGAGCAGTGGAGGACTTTTGTACAGCTTCAGGAGCCAAGGAGCCAGTGTGAATTATATTAAGTCCCAATGCCGGGTTGTGGGAAGGAGTAGGGGGGAGTGGTTGGAGGAAGGCCCCTTTAAGGTGGTGGAGATTTTATAAGTTTTGGGGGTACATATGGGGTACAAGAAGTATAGGGATGAAGTGGATCGATTAAATTGGGAACTGAGATGAGGGGGTTGATTTATGAAGACAGGTTGAGTAGGTTGGGCCTATACACATTGGAGTTCAGAAGAATGAGAGGTGATCTTATCGAAACATATGGTACTGAGGGAACTCGACAAGGTGGATGCAGAGAGAATATTTCCACTCATAGGGGAAACTAAAACTAGGGGACATAGTCTCAGAATAAGGGGCCACCCATTTAAAACTGAGACGAGGAAGAATTTCTTCTCTAAGAGGATTGTAAATCTATGGAATTCTCTGCCCCAGAGAGCTATGGAGGCTGGGTCATTGAATATATTTAAGGTGGAGATGGACAGATTTTTGAAAGATAAGGGTTATGGGGAGCGGGTAGGGAAGTGGAGCTAAGTCCATGATCAGATCAGCCATGATCTTATTAAATGGCAGAGCAGGCTCGAGGGGCCAGGTGGCCTACTCCTGCTCCTATTTCTTATGTTCTTATGAACCAGTTGTTACAATCATTAGGTACTATTAATGACTGCGTCTATTTGTACTAACTGAAATGTAGCCGTTTCTCGGATTGGCTTTCAATTTTCACATGACCTATTGCTGATTGGTCCCCTTGGAGGATAAGCCACACACTGAAGTTCCACTGGAATGTGTAACTGGAACTGCCCAGCCCAAGTTCTGAGTGACTTTTCAATTTGTAATTCGATCCAATTTGACTTCAGAAGCCACAGAGGATAGATCTCCCCAAAAGCCATCAAGTTCCAGCCGAAATCCATTCCCCAGCATGTGCATCCCTCCACCAGCTAAAGTCCCTTACCTCAACACATGTGATGCCTCCCCCAGCCAAGTTCCAGCCGAAGTCCCTTACCCCAGGACAAGTGCATCCCTCCTCCAGCCGAAGTCCCTTACCCAAGCGCAAGACCTTTGCCCCCCCCCCCCCCCAACCCCCCACCCACCATAGATGGGGCATTGTGTGTGGATTGTTAACAGGTTTATTGGGTATGAAGTAAATAGTGACAGTGTCGTGATTTCTGGATTTCATCCACCCCAACGATGACCCTTGTAACACACGCACCGAGTTTGCATGCACCAGAGGGTTGGAAGAATGTGATCCGTCTTCTCTGAGTTCTCTCTCTCCCCTCCGATTTACCCCCCCGACCTGTGTCTCTATTCCGCGCCCCCTCAGCGCTCGCTCTCTCTCCTCCCCTTCCCCAGGCTCTCTCTCTCTCTCTCTCTCTCTCTCTCTTTCTCTCTCTCTCTCTCCCCACGCTCTCTCTCCCCGCAAGGGATAACCATCCGTGGCTAACTAAGGAAATAAGGGATGGAAAAGAAGGGGATACAATAAGGCCAAGACTAGTGGGAGGCCAGAGGATTGGGAAACCTTTAAAAGCCAGCAAAGAATGACTAAAAAAATGATAGAGGGAGGGAAGATAGATTATGAAAGTAAACTAGCACGAAATATAAAAACAGATAGTAAGAGTTTCTACAGTTACATAAAAAGGAAAAGATTGGCTAAAGTAAATGTTAGTCCCCTAGAGGATGAGACTGGGGAATTAATAATGGAGAACAGGGAGATGTTGAACAAATATTTTGTATCGGTCTTCACAGTAGAAGACACTGAAAACATCCTAATAGTGGATAATCAAGGGGTTATAAGGGAGGGAGGAACTTAATACAATCACTATCACTAATGAAGCAGTACTTAGCAAAATAATGGGACGAAAGGCAGACAAGTCCCCTGGACCTGATGGCTTACATTCTAGGGTCTTAAAAGAAGTGGATGCATTGGCTGTAATCTACCAAAATCGGCCCCAGTGGATTGGAAAACCGTAAATGTAACTCCCCTATTTAAAAAAGGAGGCAGACAAAAAGCAGGAAACTATAGACCAGTTAGTCTAACATCTGTCATTGGGAAAATGCTGGAGTCCATTATTAAGGAGGCAGTAGCAGGACATTTGGAAAAGCATAATTCAATCAAGTAGAGTCAGCCTGGTTTAAGAAATGGAAATCATGTTTGACAAATTTGCTGGAGTTCTTTGAGGATGTAATGAGCAGGGTGGGTAAGGGGGAACCAGTGGATATGGTGTATTTGGATTTCCAGAAGGCATTCGATAAGGTGCCACACAAAAGGTTACTGCAGAAGATAAAGGTACGCGGAGTCGGAGGAAATGTATTAGCATGGATAGAGAACTGGCTGGCGAACAGAAAGCAGAGTCGGGTCCTTTTCGGGTTGGAAATCGGTGGTTAGTGGTGTGCCACAGGGATCGGTGCTGGGACCACAACTGTTTACAATATACATAGATGACCTGGAAGAGGGGACAGCGTGTAGTGCAACAAAATTTGCAGATGACACAAAGATTAGTGGGAAAGTGGGTTGTGTAGAGGACACAGAGAGGCTGCAAAGAGATTTAGATAGGTTAAGCGAATGGGCTAAGATTTGGCAGATGGAATACAATATCGGAAAATGTGAGGTCATTCACCTTGGGAAAAAAAAACAGTAAAAGGGAATATTATTTGAATGGGGAGAAATTACAACATGCTGCGGTGTAGAGGGACCTGGGGGTCCTTGTGCATGAAACACTTTTGAGTTTACCTGCAAAACATAAAACATTAAGACCATGCCACCCGACCTGGGTGACACAGCAGACATTTTCAAGGCCCTTTTTTTTTTTTAATTATTTTTTTGGTTTTTTTTTTTGGGGCGCTAAAATCAAATTTTCCCAGTGCCCCCTATAAAAGGGGAGGGGGACACTAAAAGCACCGGCAATTAAAACAAATTAAACTTTAAAACGTAAAATCAAATTAAAATTTGGTTGCCGGGCGTGATGATGCACTCCAGTCCCTCCGGTGCCCACCTCTCGCGGAAGGCCGCGAGCGTACCGGTGGACACCGCGTGCTCCATCTCCAAGGACACCCTGGACCGGATGTAAGAGCGGAAGAGAGGCAGGCAGTCAGGTTGAACGACCCCCTCGACCGCCCGCTGCCTGGACCGGCTGATGGCACCCTTGGCCGTGCCCAGGAGCAGTCCTACGAGGAGGCCTTCGGACCTACCCGCTCCCCTCCGCACAGGGGGCCCAAAGATCAGGAGAGTGGGACTGAAGTGCAGCCAGAATTTCAGGAGCAGCCCCTTCAAATAGTGGAACAGGGGCTGCAACCTTGTGCACTCCATAAAAACATGGAACACGGACTCCTCCAGACCGCAGAAATTGCAGGCGGCCTGGGAGTCCGTGAACCGGCTTAAAAATTTGTTGCACGGCACTGCTCCGTGCACCACCCTCCAGGCCAAGTCCCCGATGAATAGTGGGAGGACCCCTGCGTAGAGTGCCCTCCATCGGGGACCCCCGCCTCCTCCGGACGGCAAGATGGTACGCCATGGCGTGTCCGGACGGCCGGCGAGGATGGCAAAGTTGAGGGTGTGCAGGAGCAGCCCGTACAGGAAACCCCTCCGCGCGGAACTGAAAGGCACGGAGGGGATTTCCCCGAGGCGGCTCAAGTTGTGAGGCGCCGGCCCCCGAGGGAGGTCCCGGGGTTTGGCGCCGATGAGGAATTCCGTCCGGACGGGGGTCAGTTCGGACGGGATCTCCCCACGTGCTTGAGCCTCCTCGATGCACCTAACGGAGTCAGGGCCCAGAGCTGTTTTTAGCGACTCGATGGCATCGGCCGCGTGGCGGACGTTGGCAGAGTTTAGGCGCCGCGCCAGCGTGTCTGGCGCCATCCAGCCCGCTCCTCCGCCATCGAGCAGGTCCCTGACCCTGGTCACCTCACCAGCCACAGCCCTCTCTTCCGACCGCCACATGAAGCCTCGGCCGTGGAGGTACGGATTCCCGAGCAGCGGCTCCTGCAGGACGGCCGCTACTCCAGCCGGCGGAGAGCTGCGCTTGGTGGAGACTTTGTTCCAGACCCTGATGAGTTCCCTGTAAAAGACAGGCAGCTCCCGGAGGGCGGTCCTGGCACCCCCCAAGTTCACAAACAGGAGCTGCGTGTCATAATTGAGGTCGAGCTGCTGGCGGAAGAAATACCTCGCCAGAGCGCACCACCTAGGAGGGGGCTCGACGTAAAGGTATCTCTGCAGGGTCTGAAGACGGAAAGTCGCGAGCTGGGCGCTGACGCACACCAACGACTGACCGCCCTCCTCAAGCGGGAGACTCAAGACCGCGGCAGAGACCCAGTGCTTCCTGTTGTTCCAGAAGAAGTCCACCAGCTTCTTCTGTATCTTGGCGACAAACGCAGGGGGAGGGGTCAAAGTGACCAGCCGGTACCACAGCATTGCGGCCACCAGCTGGTTTATGACTAGCGCTCGACCCCTGTAGGACAGCACTCGGAGCAGTCCTGTCCAGCGCCCTAGGCGAGCGGCGACCTTGGCCTCCAGCTCCTGCCAGTTCGCTGGCCAGGCTCCCTCGTCGGGGCTAAGGTAGACTCCCAGATAGAGGAGATGGGTCGTGCTCCAGGCAAAAGGCCTGAGCTCCTCCGGCAGGGAGTCCACCCGCCACTGACCCACCAGGAGTCCGGAACATTTCTCCCAGTTGATCCTGGCGGAGGACGCGGCCGAGTAAATCTCCTGGCACTCACGCATCCTCCGCAGGTCAGCGGGATCCTCTATCGCGAGGAGCACGTCATCGGCGTAAGCCGAGAGGACGACCTCCACGCCCGGCCCTTGCAGAGCCAGTCCCGTCAACCTCGTCCGCAAGAGGCGCAGGAAAGGCTCCACGCAAACGGCGTATAACTGGCCGGACATGGGGCATCCCTGGCGCACCCCTCTCCTAAAGCGAAGGGGCGCCGTCAAGGACCCGTTAACCTTAATCAGACACTCCGCGGCGGCGTACAAAAGTCGGATCCGGGCGACGAAATGCGTCCCGAACCCGAAAGCGCGCAGAGTTCCGAGCAGATAGTCGTGATCCACCCTGTCGAACGCCTTCTCTTGGTCGAGGGATAGGAAGGCGACCGACAGACCAGCCTCCTGGGAACAATGGATGAGGTCCCGGACCAGATGGATGTTGTCGTGGATTGTCCGGCCCGGGACCGTGTATGACTGGTCGGGGTGGATCATGTGGTCCAGCACGGCACCAAGGCGAGCAGACATCGCCCTGGCGAAGATTTTGTAGTCCGTGCTGAGGAGGGAGACCGGGCGCCAGTTCTTAAGGAGGCGGAGATCGCCCTTCTTAGGCAGCAGGACGATGACTGCCCTGCGCCAAGAGAGGGGCATCTCCCCGGTCGCCAGACTTTCCCCCAGGACCCGCGCGTAGTCGCTCCCCAGGACGTCCCAGAACGCCCTGTGGAACTCCACGGTCAGCCCGTCCAGCCCCGGGGATTTTCCCCTCGAGAGCCGGGCGAGGGCACCGGTCAGCTCCACCAGGCTTAGCGGAGCTTCCAGATTTTCGGCGCCCTCCGGGCCGACCTTCGGCAGGTCCTCCCACAAAACTCTACGCGCTTCCTCGCTGGACGGATCCGGAGAGAACAGAGCCCCGTAATATTCACGGACCCTGTTGTTGACGCCCTCCGGATCCGAGACGAGAGAGCCGTCGTCGGCCAGCAGCGTCAAGAGCTGCTTACGGACACTCTGCCTTTTTTCCAGCGAGTAGAAGAAGGGGGAGCCGCGGTCCAGATCCCGCAGGAACCGGATCCGCGACCTCACGAACGCGCCTCGGGACCCGACGAGCTGCAGGTCCTTCAGCGCGGCCTTCTTCGCTTCGTACACCGTCCGCAGGGCCGGGTCCTGGACGACTTGACCGAGACGGGCTTCCAGGTCGAGCACCTCTTTTTCTAGGCGCCCGACTCTGGCCGCCCGCCTCTTGGTCGACCCCCTCGCGTACTCTTGACAGAAGACGCAGACGTGAGCCTTGCCCACGTCCCACCATAGCCTCAAGGAGGGGAAGCCCCCCTGCTTCCTTCTCCAGTCGGACCAGAATCGACGGAACGAGTCCTGGAACCGCACGTCCTCCAGCAGCCGGTTGTTAAAGTGCCAGTACGCGGACCCCGTCCTCGCGCGGAGCGAAGCGAGCTCCGCCCACACCAGGTGGTGGTCCGAACACGGCACCGGCCGCATGGAGGCCGCCGGGACGCAGGAAACGTACGCCCGAGACACGTAAAGGCGGTCGACTCTAGACCATCCAACTCCAGGCCTCACCCAAGTAAAGGCGCTGGAGTCGGGGTGGAGATTTCGCCAGACGTCCACCAAGTCGAAGGACCCGACCAGGTCCCTCAACTTCTCCATCGCCGTCATGCACTGCGGGGCACCGGAGCGGTCCCTCGCCTCGAGGGTGCAGTTAAAATCCCCCCCGAGGACAATGCAGTCGCCGACGTCGACGGAGCCAAGAAGAGCGGACACCTCTTCAAAGAAGCGCGTCTGCTGCGGGCCGGGATGAGGGGCGTACACGTTCACGAGATGGAGCGGCACGTCCCCCAGGCGAACCGTTACGTGCAGCAAGCGGCCTGGCACGGGCTCCTCGACCCCCAAGATCTCCGGCTGAAAATGCGGGCCCAGCAAGATGGCCACCCCACTAGAAATGGCGGTGAGGTGGCTCATGCGGACCTCTCCTTGCCATTCCAGGAGCCACGTGGCTTCGTCTCCCGGAACGGTGTGGGTTTCTTGCAGGAAGCACACCGCATATTTCCCCTCCCGCAGGAGCGAAAAATTGTCAAATCTACGGCGTGCCCCTCTGCCGCCGTTGATGTTGAGGCTGGCTATGGTTATCTTCATGGCAAAAGCATAGTGCAACCTCTACCTTAACCTATTGTGGGGGAGGGAGCGGAGTCTTTTGTTGAACTCCGCTCCCTCCGCAGCCCAGCGAGGAGTCCCTCGAGCTCGCGCAGCTCAAGGTGTTGCGCCTTTGTCAGGGGCCCGCCCGCGGCCAAGGTTTTGACGGCGGCGCGGACGGACGCCTTGATCAGCTCTGGCTCGGACCATTTTTCCAGGGCCAGTCGGGCTTGGTTGCAGCGACCCCGGCTCTGGGCCAAAAAGTCCCGGAGTTCCTTTGCAGGAATGAGGATGGTCTCGGCGGCGGCCGCGAGCAGATCCACCGCCTCGCTAGCGGTGGTCTCTAGGTCTTCACCCGCGTCCCCCACCGAGTCCCCATCCTCCTCCGGGAGGTGGCCGCCAGCAGCCAGCCCATCGACCGCACAAGGTACGGCAAATGAACCGGCCGCTCCAACCGGCCCTGGCACTGCCCCGATCCCACCCCCAGGATCGTCGGCAGAGGAGTCCCCACTGGGCTCTTTTAAAAATGGTGCTGGGTCGGGAAATGACAGCGGAAGGGGTTCCCCCTCCGCCCCAGGAACCGGAGAACAAGGAGAGACCCGGCCATAGGAAATCCCCAGGCCCTCCAAGTGCACCAGCTCCAAAGTAAGGGGCGAGGGTGGGTGTTCCTCCCCCTCCCCGCTGCCACCCCCCGGCCCAGCATCTACAGTTTCATTAAAATCAATATATTGTGTTTCTGCCGGGTCGAGCAACTCCCGGGGGAAGTTGGGTAATAGCTGGGCGGGCTCAGGTTCGGCCTTTTCGGCCTCGCCCGCCTCAGTCCCCGGGACGCCCGGCCCGGCGGCTACGCATTGCTCCGCGGTCCCCACGCCCCCCACGACAGGCAGATCTTCCACTCCATCCCCGGGAGGCAGAGGCTGGGCAGCCTCAACTGTCTCACCCTCCCCGGGGAAAGACTCCTCGCGCCTGCAGCGCAATTTGGGGGCGCTGGTGGGGGACGCGGGACACGCGGCGGGCACCGACTCCTCCGCGGAGGGATGTTGTTCCCCCTCCGCGTCATTGGGGCGGTGCCTCTTTTTGTTCCTGGGGGCGCGCGGAGTCATGGAGACCTCCATGTCTGCCGAGGCCTCCCGCTCCGCCCCCCCCTTTTCCTTTTCTTGCCCGCGCCCGGGCCCCTCTGTGGTGTTGTTCAAGGGCTCGGGCACGGGCTCGGGGCACCCCGCGCTCGCCGGTGACGGGGTTGGGCCGAGCGCGGTGGTCAAATTATCCGGCGCACTGAGGGGACCCGCCTCTTGATGTTTTGTCTTCTTCCGCGCCTTCTTTCCGGTCGGACGCTCTCCCTCCCCCCCGCCGGAGGCCCTGAAAACAAAGGCCTCCGACGATGCCCGCGCACCCATGGCTCCCGGCACGCGGACGCAACTAGGGGGAGGGGTGGCGGCGGCGCCAGCTATGGCCGCCTTCGGTGGTTTGGCGGCCTTGGAGGCGGGGCAGTTCTTACGAACGTGCCCCACCTCCCTGCAGGCATGGCACCGCACGCCGTCCGACGTCCAGAAGACGCGGTAGGCAGTCCCCTCGTGCACCACATTAAAGTGCCCTTCTGTCATGTCCTCCCGCGCCAGCCGGACAAAGAGCTGGCGGCGGAAGGAGAACACGTGGCGCAGGCTGTTCTCCCTGAGGCCGAGCGGTATGGGGTTGATCCCCGACCTTACCTCCCCCAGTTGGTGTAGGTGAGGGAGGAGGAGCTCAGCGGAAACAAAGGGCGGGACGTTTGACACGATGACCCTCTGCGCGGTGGCCTCGAGAGGGTCCACCGGCAGGAACGTCCCGCCCACCGTGAGCCCCTTTTCAAGGGCCAGGGACACCGCCCGCTCCGACCCCAGGAAGAACACGGCCTTCCCAGACATCTTGGAGGCTGCGACAATGGCCGAGGGGCCGACTACCCCAGCCATCGCCCGCACGCACTCCTCAATGCTCATTGTGGGGTGAGTGTAGCTCTTGACCCCGTGTTTCCTGGTTATAAGTCTGAACGGTGGCAGGGCAGCGGGTGGCGCAGGAGGTGCCATGGATGTGGACACCGCCTGCGCATACGTCCTTGCTGGCCCTGCCACCGGCGTGGATGGGGTCTCCATCACGGGGTCCCTTTAAGGGCTACACCCACCCCAAAGTCACAGGCCTTAATGGTCTTTAATGGCCTCGCATGTTAACTGAGCAGAGGAGCCCTTAACGAGGCACCTCTCCCCTCGTTGGCAATTGGGGAGAGGCCTTGCTCCCTCTGCTCAGTTGTCTTAATTGGGTTTTTTTTTATTATTAATTTGGAAGGAAAGGGTTCTCAGAGAGAGAGGGGAGAAACAGAGGGTAACGGAGAAAGAGAGAGGGGGGTGGGAAGGGGGGGGGGCTGCGAGGGCAGGTCTCCCCTCGCAGCTGTGGGTGGGTGCACTCCCCAGATGGCAAAACACACAAAAAACACAGTCTTTGGGGTGGTCTTCAGGTGGGGGGAGAAGATGTCTTCACCTGGGGTAGCTGGAGCCACCAGGCACTCCTAACGATCCTTAATAGGGTGATTAATGACAATCTTCAGCCTGGTAGCTCCAGCTATCCCAGGCTAGGCAAATGTGGGGGGGGGTGGGGGGGGTTCCAATTGTGGGGGGGGCCTAGTTGTAAGCACAGCCCCCACGCACACTACCACACACACACACACCCCCCGCGATGTTCCGGCCCTCAGTGGTCTTCTTTCCTCCCCCCACCGATACAACAAAGTCTGTTTGGGGAAATGCACCCACACCCACCTGTAGAATGTTGGGTCTCCCTCCTTCCACACTGGATGTTGTTGGTCTTTTCCCCCTCTCTCCAACTCTTTGCAGAATGGTGAAAAAGATGTTGAAAGTTTTCTGTTTTTTCCTCCTCTCCCTCTGGATAGAAGTTGTAGTGAAGCCCCTTCCTTCCTTCTATTCCTGGGCTGGTCTCAGGGCTCTCCAGGCAGGAGCTCAAGTTGCTAGCTGCTTCCCTCACTGCTCACAGCTCCAACTGTGCAGGACACGCCTCCACTGCTGCACAATTGGTCCTTGTGCATGAAACTCTTTTTGGAGTTCACCTGCAAAACATAAAGACATTAAACGGTGCCACCCGACCTGGGTGACACTCCAGACATTTACAAGGCCCTTTTTTTCCCCCCCTTTTTTTTGTTTTTTTTTTGGTGTTTTTCTTTTTTTTGGTTTTTTTTTTGGGCACTAAATTCACAATTTTCCCCAGTGCCCCCTATAAAAGGGAAGGGGACACTAAAAACACCGGCAATTAAAACAAATTAAACTTTAAAACGTAAAATCAAATTAAAATTTGGTTGCCGGGCGTGATGATGCACTCCAGTCCCTCCGGTGCCCACCTCTCGCGGAAGGCCGCGAGCGTACCGGTGGACACCGCGTGCTCCATCTCCAAGGACACCCTGGACCGGATGTAAGAGCGGAAGAGAGGCAGGCAGTCAGGTTGAACGACCCCCTCGACCGCCTGCTGCCTGGACCGGCTGATGGCACCCTTGGCCGTGCCCAGGAGCAGTCCTACGAGGAGGCCTTCGGACCTACCCGCTCCCCTCCGCACAGGGTGCCCAAAGATCAGGAGAGTGGGACTGAAGTGCAGCCAGAATTTCAGGAGCAGCCCCTTCAAATAATGGAACAGGGGCTGCAACCTTGTGCATTCAATAAAAACATGGAACACGGACTCCTCCAGACCGCAGAAATTGCAGGCGGCCTGGGAGTCCGTGAACCGGCTTAAAAATTTGTTGCACGGCACTGCTCCGTGCACCACCCTCCAGGCCAAGTCCCCGATGAATAGTGGGAGGACCCCTGCGTAGAGTGCCCTCCATCGGGGACCCCCGCCTCCTCCGGACGGCAAGATGGTACGCCATGGCGTGTCCGGACGGCCGGCGAGGATGGCAAAGTTGAGGGTGTGCAGGAGCAGCCCGTACAGGAAACCCCTCCGCGCGGAACTGAAAGGCACGGAGGGGATTTCCCCGAGGCGGCTCAAGTTGTGAGGCGCCGGCCCCCGAGGGAGGTTCCGGGGTTTGGCGCCGATGAGGAATTCCGTCCGGACGGGGGTCAGTTCGGACGGGATCTCCCCCCGTGCTTGAGCCTCCTCGATGCACCTAACGGAGTCAGGGCCCAGAGCTGTTTTTAGCGACTCGATGGCATCGGCCGCGCGGCGGACGTTGGCAGAATTTAGGCGCCGCGCCAGCGTGTCTGGCGCCATCCAGCCCGCTCCTCCGCCATCGAGCAGGTCCCTGACCCTGGTCACCTCACCAGCCACAGCCCTCTCTTCCGACCGCCACATAAAGCCTCGGCCGTGGAGGTACGGATTCCCGAGCAGCGGTTCCTGCAGGACGGCCGCCACTCCAGCCGGCGGAGAGCTGCGCTTGGTGGAGACTTTGTTCCAGACCCTGATGAGTTCCCTGTAAAAGACAGGCAGCTCCCGGAGGGCGGTCCTGGCACCCCCCAAGTTCACAAACAGGAGCTGCGTGTCATAATTGAGGTCGAGCTGCTGGCGGAAGAAATACCTCGCCAGAGCGCACCACCTAGGAGGGGGCTCGACGTAAAGGTATCTCTGCAGGGTCTGAAGACGGAAAGTCGCGAGCTGGGCGCTGACGCACACCAACGACTGACCGCCCTCCTCAAGCGGGAGACTCAAGACCGCGGCAGAGACCCAGTGCTTCCTGTTGTTCCAGAAGAAGTCCACCAGCTTCTTCTGTATCTTGGCGACAAACGCAGGGGGAGGGGTCAAAGTGACCAGCCGGTACCACAGCATTGCGACCACCAGCTGGTTTATGACTAGCGCTCGACCCCTGTAGGACAGCACTCGGAGCAGTCCTGTCCAGCGCCCTAGGCGAGCGGCGACCTTGGCCTCCAGCTCCTGCCAGTTCGCCGGCCAGGCTCCCTCGTCGGGGCTAAGGTAGACTCCCAGATAGAGGAGATGGGTCGTGCTCCAGGCAAAAGGCCTGAGCTCCTCCGGCAGGGAGTCCACCCGCCACTGACCCACCAGGAGTCCGGAACATTTCTCCCAGTTGATCCTGGCGGAGGACGCGGCCGAGTAAATCTCCTGGCACTCACGCATCCTCCGCAGGTCAGCGGGATCCTCTATCGCGAGGAGCACGTCATCGGCGTAAGCCGAGAGGACGACCTCCACGCCCGGCCCTTGCAGAGCCAGTCCCGTCAACCTCGTCCGCAAGAGGCGCAGGAAAGGCTCCACGCAAACGGCGTATAACTGGCCGGACATGGGGCATCCCTGGCGCACCCCTCTCCTAAAGCGAAGGGGCGCCGTCAAGGACCCGTTAACCTTAATCAGACACTCCGCGGCGGCGTACAAAAGTCGGATCCGGGCGACGAAATGCGTCCCGAACCCGAAAGCGCGCAGAGTTCCGAGCAGATAGTCGTGATCCACCCTGTCGAACGCCTTCTCTTGGTCGAGGGATAGGAAGGCGACCGACAGACCAGCCTCCTGGGAACAATGGATGAGGTCCCGGACCAGATGGATGTTATCGTGGATCGTCCGGCCCGGGACCGTGTATGACTGGTCGGGGTGGATCATGTGGTCCAGCACGGCACCAAGGCGAGCAGACATCGCCCTGGCGAAGATTTTGTAGTCCGTGCTGAGGAGGGAGACCGGGCGCCAGTTCTTAAGGAGGCGGAGATCGCCCTTCTTAGGCAGCAGGACGATGACTGCCCTGCGCCAAGAGAGGGGCATCTCCCCGGTCGCCAGACTTTCCCCCAGGACCCGCGCGTAGTCGCTCCCCAGGACGTCCCAGAACGCCCTGTGGAACTCCACGGTCAGCCCGTCCAGCCCCGGGGATTTTCCCCTCGAGAGCCGGGCGAGGGCACCGGTCAGCTCCGCCAGGCTTAGCGGAGCTTCCAGATTTTCGGCGCCCTCCGGGCCGACCTTCGGCAGGTCCTCCCACAAAACTCTACGCGCTTCCTCGCTGGACGGATCCGGAGAGAACAGAGCCCCGTAATATTCACAACCCTGTTGTTGACGCCCTCCGGATCCGAGACGAGAGAGCCGTCGTCGGCCAGCAGCGTCAAGAGCTGCTTACGGACACTCTGCCTTTTTTCCAGCGAGTAGAAGAAGGGGGAGCCGCGGTCCAGATCCCGCAGGAACCGGATCCGCGACCTCACGTACGCGCCTCGGGACCCGACGAGCTGCAGGTCCTTCAGCGCGGCCTTCTTCGCTTCGTACACCGTCCGCAGGGCCGGGTCCTGGACGACTTGACCGAGACGGGCTTCCAGGTCGAGCACCTCTTTTTCTAGGCGCCCGACTCTGGCCGCCCGCCTCTTGGTCGACCCCCTCGCGTACTCTTGACAGAAGACGCGGACGTGAGCCTTGCCCACGTCCCACCATAGCCTCAAGGAGGGGAAGCCCCCCTGCTTCCTTCTCCAGTCGGACCAGAATCGACGGAACGAGTCCTGGAACCGCACGTCCTCCAGCAGCCGGTTGTTAAAGTGCCAGTACGCGGACCCCGTCCTCGCGCGGAGCGAAGCGAGCTCCGCCCACACCAGGTGGTGGTCCGAACACGGCACCGGCCGCATGGAGGCCGCCGGGACGCAGGAAACGTACGCCCGAGACACGTAAAGGCGGTCGACTCTAGACCATCCAACTCCAGGCCTCACCCAAGTAAAGGCGCTGGAGTCGGGGTGGAGATTTCGCCAGACGTCCACCAAGTCGAAGGACCCGACCAGGTCCCTCAACTTCTCCATCGCCGTCATGCACTGCGGGGCACCGGAGCGGTCCCTCGCCTCGAGGGTGCAGTTAAAATCCCCCCCGAGGACAATGCAGTCGCCGACGTCGACGGAGCCAAGAAGAGCGGACACCTCTTCAAAGAAGCGCGTTTGCTGCGGGCCGGGATGAGGGGCGTACACGTTCACGAGATGGAGCGGCACGTCCCCCAGGCGAACCGTTACGTGCAGCAAGCGGCCTGGCACGGGCTCCTCGACCCCCAAGATCTCCGGCTGAAAATGCGGGCCCAGCAAGATGGCCACCCCACTAGAAATGGCGGTGAGGTGGCTCATGCGGACCTCTCCTTGCCATTCCAGGAGCCACGTGGCTTCGTCTCCCGGAACGGTGTGGGTTTCTTGCAGGAAGCACACCGCATATTTCCCCTCCCGCAGGAGCGAAAAATTGTCAAATCTACGGCGTGCCCCTCTGCCGCCGTTGATGTTGAGGCTGGCTATGGTTATCTTCATGGCAAAAGCATAGTGCAACCTCTACCTTAACCTATTGTGGGGGAGGGAGCGGAGTCTTTTGTTGAACTCCGCTCCCTCCGCAGCCCAGCGAGGAGTCCCTCGAGCTCGCGCAGCTCAAGGTGCTGCTCCTTTGTCAAGGGCCCGCCCGCGGCCAAGGTTTTAACGGCGGCGCGGACAGACCCCTTGATCAGCTCCGGCTCGGACCATTTTTCCAGGGCCAGTCGGGCTTGGTCGCGGCGACCCCGGCTCTGGGCCAAAAAGTCCCGGAGTTCCTTTGCAGGAATGAGGAGGGCCTCAGCGGCGGCCGCGAGCAGATCCACCGCCTCACTGGCGGTGGTCTCTAGGTCTTCACCCGCGTCCCCCACCGAGTCCCCGTCCTCCTCCGGGAGGTGGCCGCCAGCAGCCGGCCCATCGACCGCACAAGGTACGGCAAATGAACCGGCCGCTCCAACCGGCCCTGGCACTGCCCCGATCCCACCCCCAGGATCGTCGGCAGAGGAGTCCCCACTGGGCTCTTTTAAAAATGGTGCTGGGTCGGGAAATGACAGCGGAAGGGGTTCCCCCTCCGCCCCAGGAACCGGAGAACAAGGAGAGACCCGGCCATAGGAAATCCCCAGGCCCTCCAAGTGCTCCAGCTCCAAAGTAAGGGGCGAGGGTGGGTGTTCCTCCCCCTCCCCGCTGCCACCCCCCGGCCCAGCATCTACAGTGTCATAATTATTTGTTTGTATTTCTGCCGGGTCGAGCGACTCCCGGGGGAAGTTGGATAATAGCTGGGCGGGCTCAGGTTCGGCCTTTTCGGCCCCGCCCGCCTCGGTCCCCGGGACGCTCGACTCGGCGGCTACGCATTCTTCCACTGGCCCCACGCCCCCCACGACAGGCAGATCTTCCACGCCCTCCCCAGGAGGCAGCGGCTGGGCAGCCTCGACTGCCTCACCCTCCCCGGGGAAAGACTCCTCGCGCCTGCAGCGCAATTTGGGGGCGCTGGTGGGGGACGCGGGACACGCGGCGGGCACCGCCTCCTCCGCGGAGGGATGTTGTTCCCCCTCCGCCTCATTGGGGCGGTGCCTCTTTTTGTTCCTGGGGGCGCGCGGAGTCAGGGAGACCTCCATGTCTGCCGAGGCCTCCCGCTCCGCCCCCCCCTTTTCCTTTTCTTGCCCGCGCCTGGGCCCCTCTGTGGTGTTATTCAAGGGCCCGGGCACGGGCTCGGGGCACCCCGCGCTCGCCGGTGACTGGGTTGGGCTGAGCGCGGTGGTCAGACTTTCCGGCGCACCGAGGGGACCCGCCTCTAGATGTTTCTCCTTCTTCCGCGCCTTCTTTCCGCTCGGACGCTCTCCCTCCCCCCCGCCGGAGGCCCTGAAAACAAAGGCCTCCGACGATGCCCGCGCACCCATGGCTCCCGGCACGCGGACGCAACTAGGGGGAGGGGTGGCGGCGGCGCCAGCTATGGCCGCCTTCGATGGTTTGGCGGCCTTGGAGGCGGGGCAGTTCTTGCGAACGTGCCCCACCTCCCTGCAGGCATGGCACCGCACGCCGTCCGACGTCCAGAAGACGCGGTAGGCAGTCCCCTCGTGCACCACATTAAAGTGCCCTTCTGTCACGTCCTCCCGCGCCAGCCGGACAAAGAGCTGGCGGCGGAAGGAGAACACGTGGCGCAGGCTGTTCTCCCTGAGGCCGAGCGGTATGGGGTTGATCCCTGACCTTACCTCCCCCAGTTGTTGTAGGTGAGGGAGGAGGAGCTCAGCGGAAACAAAGGGCGGGACGTTTGAAATGATGACCCTCTGCGCGGTGGCCTCGAGAGGGTCCACCGGCAGGAACGTCCCGCCCACCGTGAGCCCCTTTTCAAGGGCCAGGGACACCGCCCGCTCCGACCCCAGGAAGAACACGGCCTTCCCAGACATCTTGGAGGCTGCGACAATGGCCGAGGGGCCGACTACCCCAGCCATCGCCCGCACGCACTCCTCAATGCTCATTGTGGGGTGAGTGTAGCTCTTGACCCCGTGTTTCCTGGTTATAAGTCTGAACGGTGGCAGGGCAGCGGGTGGCGCAGGAGGTGCCATGGATGTGGACACCGCCTGCGCATACGTCCTTGCTGGCCCTGCCACCGGCGTGGATGGGGTCGCCATCACGGGGTCCCTTTAAGGGCTACACCCACCCCAGAGTCACAGGCCTTAATGGTCTTTAATGGCCTCGTATGTTAACTGAGCAGAGGAGCCCTTAACGAGGCACCTCTCCCCTCGTTGACAATTGGGGAGAGGCCTTGCTCCCTCTGCTCAGTTGTCTTAATTGGGTTTTTTTTTTTTTAAATTTCGGAAGAAAAGGGCTCTCAGAGAGAGAGGGGAGAAACAGAGAGTAACGGAGAAAGAGAGAGGGGGGTGGGAAGGGGGGAGGGGCTGCGAGGGGAGGTCTCCCCTCGCAGCTGTGGGTGGGTGCACTCCCCAGATGGCAAAACACAAAAGTCTTTGGGGTGGTCTTCAGGTGGGGGGAGAAGATGTCTTCACCTGGGGTAGCTGGAGCCACCAGGCACTCCTAACGATCTTTAATTGGGTGATTGAGAAAAACAACAATCTTCAGCCTGGTAGCTCCAGCTATCCCAGGCTAGGCAAATGTGGGGGGTGGGGGTGGTTCCAATTGTGGGGGGGGCCTAGTTGTAAGCAAGGCCCCCACACACACTACCACACACACACACACCCCCCCGCGATGTTCCGGCCCTCAGTGGTCTTCTTTCCTCCCCCCACCGATACAACAAAGTCTGTTTGGGGAAATGCACCCACACCCACCTGTAGAAATGTTGAGTCTCCCTCCTTCCACACTGGATGTTGTTGGTCTTTTCCCCCTCTCTCCAACTCTTTGCAGAAATGGTAAAAGTTGTTAAAAGTTTTCTGCTTTTTCCTCCTCTCCCTCTGGATAAAAGTTGGTGGTGAAGCCCCTTCCTTCCTTCTATTCCTGGCTGGTCTCAGGGCTCTCCAGGCAGGAGCTCAAGTTGCTAGCTGCTTCCCTCACTGCTCACAGCTCCAACTGAGCAGGACACGCCTCTACTGCTGCACAATTGGTCCTTGTGCATGAAACTCTTTTGAGTTTATCTGTGAAAACATAAAACATTAAACGGTGCCACCCGACCTGGGTGACACTCCAGACATTTACAAGGCCCTTTTTTTTTCCCCCTTTTTTGTGTTTTTTTTTTTGTGTTTTTTCTTTTTTTTTTTTTTGTTTTTTTTTTTGGGCACTAAAATCACAATTTTTCCCCAGTGCCCCCTATAAAAGGGAAGGGGACACTAAAAGCACCGGCAATTAAAACAAATTAACTTTAAAACGTAAAATCAAATTAAAATTTGGTTGCCGGGCGTGATGATGCACTCCAGTCCCTCCGGTGCCCACCTCTCGCGGAAGGCCGCGAGCGTACCGGTGGACACCGCGTGCTCCATCTCCAAGGACACCCTGGACCGGATGTAAGAGCGGAAGAGAGGCAGGCAGTCAGGTTGAACGACCCCCTCGACCGCCCGCTGCCTGGACCGGCTGATGGCACCCTTGGCCGTGCCCAGGAGCAGTCCTACGAGGAGTCCTTCGGACCTACCCGCTCCCCTCCGCACAGGGTGCCCAAAGATCAGGAGAGTGGGACTAAAGTGCAGCCAGAATTTCAGGAGCAGCCCCTTCAAATAATGGAACAGGGGCTGCAACCTTGTGCACTCAATAAAAACATGGAACACGGACTCCTCCAGACCGCAGAAATTGCAGGCGGCCTGGGAGTCCGTGAACCGGCTTAAAAATTTGTTGCACGGCACTGCTCCGTGCACCACCCTCCAGGCCAAGTCCCCGATGAATAGTGGGAGGACCCCCGCGTAGAGTGCCCTCCATCGGGGACCCCCGCCTCCTCCAGACGGCAAGATGGTACGCCATGGCGTGTCCGGACGGCCGGCGAGGATGGCAAAGTTGAGGGTGTGCAGGAGCAGCCCGTACAGGAAACCCCTCCGCGCGGAACTGAAAGGCACGGAGGGGATTTCCCCGAGGCGGCTCAAGTTGTGAGGCGCCGGCCCCCGAGGGAGGTTCCGGGGTTTGGCGCCGATGAGGAATTCCGTCCGGACGGGGGTCAGTTCGGACGGGATCTCCCCACGTGCTTGAGCCTCCTCGATGCACCTAACGGAGTCAGGGCCCAGAGCTGTTTTTAGCGACTCGATGGCATCGGCCGCGTGGCGGACGTTGGCAGAGTTTAGGCGCCGCGCCAGCGTGTCTGGCGCCATCCAGCCCGCTCCTCCGCCATCGAGCAGGTCCCTGACCCTGGTCACCTCACCAGCCACAGCCCTCTCTTCCGACCGCCACATGAAGCCTCGGCCGTGGAGGTACGGATTCCCGAGCAGCGGCTCCTGCAGGACGGCCGCCACTCCAGCCGGCGGAGAGCTGCGCTTGGTGGAGACTTTGTTCCAGACCCTGATGAGTTCCCTGTAAAAGACAGGCAGCTCCCGGAGGGCGGTCCTGGCACCCCCCAAGTTCACAAACAGGAGCTGCGTGTCATAATTGAGGTCGAGCTGCTGGCGGAAGAAATACCTCGCCAGAGCACACCACCTAGGAGGGGGCTCGACGTAAAGGTATCTCTGCAGGGTCTGAAGACGGAAAGTCGCGAGCTGGGCGCTGATGCACACCAACGACTGACCGCCCTCCTCAAGCGGGAGACTCAAGACCGCGGCAGAGACCCAGTGCTTCCTGTTGTTCCAGAAGAAGTCCACCAGCTTCTTCTGTATCTTGGCGACAAACGCAGGGGGAGGGGTCAAAGTGACCAGCCGGTACCACAGCATTGCGGCCACCAGCTGGTTTATGACTAGCGCTCGACCCCTGTAGGACAGCACTCGGAGCAGTCCTGTCCAGCGCCCTAGGCGAGCGGCGACCTTGGCCTCCAGCTCCTGCCAGTTCGCCGGCCAGGCTCCCTCGTCGGGGCTAAGGTAGACTCCCAGATAGAGGAGATGGGTCGTGCTCCAGGCAAAAGGCCTGAGCTCCTCCGGCAGGGAGTCCACCCGCCACTGACCCACCAGGAGTCCGGAACATTTCTCCCAGTTGATCCTGGCGGAGGACGCGGCCGAGTAAATCTCCTGGCACTCACGCATCCTCCGCAGGTCAGCGGGATCCTCTACCGCGAGGAGCACGTCATCGGCGTAAGCCGAGAGGACGACCTCCACGCCCGGCCCTTGCAGAGCCAGTCCCGTCAACCTCGTCCGCAAGAGGCGCAGGAAAGGCTCCACGCAAACGGCATATAACTGGCCGGACATGGGGCATCCCTGGCGCACCCCTCTCCTAAAGCGAAGGGGCGCCGTCAAGGACCCGTTAACCTTAATCAGACACTCCGCGGCGGCGTACAAAAGTCGGATCCGGGCGACGAAATGCGTCCCGAACCCGAAAGCGCGCAGAGTTCCGAGCAGATAGTCGTGATCCACCCTGTCGAACGCCTTCTCTTGGTCGAGGGATAGGAAGGCGACCGACAGACCAGCCTCCTGGGAACAATGGATGAGGTCCCGGACCAGATGGATGTTGTCGTGGATTGTCCGGCCCGGGACCGTGTATGACTGGTCGGGGTGGATCATGTGGTCCAGCACGGCACCAAGGCGAGCAGACATCGCCCTGGCGAAGATTTTGTAGTCCGTGCTGAGGAGGGAGACCGGGCGCCAGTTCTTAAGGAGGCGGAGATCGCCCTTCTTAGGCAGCAGGACGATGACTGCCCTGCGCCAAGAGAGGGGCATCTCCCCGGTCGCCAGACTTTCCCCCAGGACCCGCGCGTAGTCGCTCCCCAGGACGTCCCAGAACGCCCTGTGGAACTCCACGGTCAGCCCGTCCAGCCCCGGGGATTTTCCCCTCGAGAGCCGGGCGAGGGCACCGGTCAGCTCCGCCAGGCTTAGCGGAGCTTCCAGATTTTCGGCGCCCTCCGGGCCGACCTTCGGCAGGTCCTCCCACAAAACTCTACGCGCTTCCTCGCTGGACGGATCCGGAGAGAACAGAGCCCCGTAATATTCACGGACCCTGTTGTTGACGCCCTCCGGATCCGAGACGAGAGAGCCGTCGTCGGCCAGCAGCGTCAAGAGCTGCTTACGGACACTCTGCCTTTTTTCCAGCGAGTAGAAGAAGGGGGAGCCGCGGTCCAGATCCCGCAGGAACCGGATCCGCGACCTCACGAACGCGCCTCGGGACCCGACGAGCTGCAGGTCCTTCAGCGCGGCCTTCTTCGCTTCGTACACCGTCCGCAGGGCCGGGTCCTGGACGACTTGACCGAGACGGGCTTCCAGGTCGAGCACCTCTTTTTCTAGGCGCCCGACTCTGGCCGCCCGCCTCTTGGTCGACCCCCTCGCGTACTCTTGACAGAAGACGCGGACGTGAGCCTTGCCCACGTCCCACCATAGCCTCAAGGAGGGGAAGCCCCCCTGCTTCCTTCTCCAGTCGGACCAGAATCGACGGAACGAGTCCTGGAACCGCACGTCCTCCAGCAGCCGGTTGTTAAAGTGCCAGTACGCGGACCCCGTCCTCGCGCGGAGCGAAGCGAGCTCCGCCCACACCAGGTGGTGGTCCGAACACGGCACCGGCTGCATGGAGGCCGCCGGGACGCAGGAAACGTACGCCCGAGACACGTAAAAGCGGTCGACTCTAGACCATCCAACTCCAGGCCTCACCCAAGTAAAGGCGCTGGAGTCGGGGTGGAGATTTCGCCAGACGTCCACCAAGTCGAAGGACCCGACCAGGTCCCTCAACTTCTCCATCGCCGTCATGCACTGCGGGGCACCGGAGCGGTCCCTCGCCTCGAGGGTGCAGTTAAAATCCCCCCCGAGGACAATGCAGTCGCCGACGTCGACGGAGCCAAGAAGAGCGGACACCTCTTCAAAGAAGCGCGTTTGCTGCGGGCCGGGATGAGGGGCGTACACGTTCACGAGATGGAGCGGCACGTCCCCCAGGCGAACCGTTACGTGCAGCAAGCGGCCTGGCACGGGCTCCTCGACCCCCAAGATCTCCGGCTGAAAATGCGGGCCCAGCAAGATGGCCACCCCACTAGAAATGGCGGTGAGGTGGCTCATGCGGACCTCTCCTTGCCATTCCAGGAGCCACGTGGCTTCGTCTCCCGGAACCGTGTGGGTTTCTTGCAGGAAGCACACCGCATATTTCCCCTCCCGCAGGAGCGAAAAATTGTCAAATCTACGGCGTGCCCCTCTGCCGCCGTTGATGTTGAGGCTGGCTATGGTTATCTTCATGGCAAAAGCATAGTGCAACCTCTACCTTAACCTATTGTGGGGGAGGGAGCGGAGTCTTTTGTTGAACTCCGCTCCCTCCGCAGCCCAGCGAGGAGTCCCTCGAGCTCGCGCAGCTCAAGGTGCTGCTCCATTGTCAAGGGCCCGCCCGCGGCCAAGGTTTTAACGGCGGCGCGGACAGACCCCTTGATCAGCTCCGGCTCGGACCATTTTTCCAGGGCCAGTCGTGCTTGGTCGCGGCGACCCCGGCTCTGGGCCAAAAAGTCCCGGAGTTCCTTTGCAGGAATGAGGAGGGCCTCAGCGGCGGCCGCGAGCAGATCCACCGCCTCACTGGCGGTGGTCTCTAGGTCTTCACCCGCGTCCCCCACCGAGTCCCCGTCCTCCTCCGGGAGGTGGCCGCCAGCAGCCGGCCCATCGACCGCACAAGGTACGGCAAATGAACCGGCCGCTCCAACCGGCCCTGGCACTGCCCCGATCCCACCCCCAGGATCGTCGGCAGAGGAGTCCCCACTGGGCTCTTTTAAAAATGGTGCTGGGTCGGGAAATGACAGCGGAAGGGGTTCCCCCCCCGCCCCAGGAACCGGAGAACAAGGAGAGACCCGGCCATAGGAGATCCCCAGGCTCCCCAAGTGCTCCAGCTCCAAAGTAAGAGGCGAGGGTGGGTGTTCCTCCCCCTCCCCGCTGCCACCCCCCGGCCCAGCATGTACAGTATCATTAAAATCAATTGTTTCATTCTCTGCCGGGTCGAGCAAATCCCGGGGTAAGTTGTGTATTGGCTGGGCGGGCTCAGGTTCGGCCTTTTCGGCCCCGCCCGCCTCAGTCCCCGGGACGCCCGGCCCGGCGGCTACGCATTCCTCCGCGGTCCCCACGCCCCCCACGACAGGCAGATCTTCCACGCCATCCCCGGGAGACTGAGGCTGGACAGCCTCAACTGTCTCACCCTCCCCGGGGACAGACTCTTCCCGCCTACGGCGCTGCTTGGGGGCGCTGGTGGGGGACGCGGGACACGCGGCAGGCACCGCCTCCTCCGCGGAGGGATGTTGTTCCCCCTCCGCCTCAACGGAGCGGCGCCTCCTTTTGTTGCTGGAGGTGCGCTGAGACAGGAAGACCTCCATGTCTGCCGAGGCCTCCCGCTCCGCCCCCCCCTTTTTCTTTTCTTGCCCACGCCCGGGCCCCTCTGCGGTATTGGTCAAGGGCTCGGGCACGGGCTCAGGGCACCCCGCGCTCGCCGGTGACTGGGTTGGGCCGAGCGCGGTGGTCAATCTTTCTGGCGCACTGAGGGGACCCGCCTCTAGATGTTTCTTCTTGTTCCGCGCCTTCTTTCCGCTCGGACGCTCTCCCTCCCCCCCGCCGGAGGCCCTGAAAACAAAGGCCTCCGACGATGCCCGCGCACCTACGGCTCCCGGCACGCGGACGCAACTAGGGGGAGGGGTGGCGGCGGCACCAGCCTTGGCTGCCTTCGGTGGTTTGGCGGCCTTGGAGGCGGGGCAGTTCTTGCGAACGTGCCCCACCTCCTTGCAGGCATGGCACCGCACGCCGTCCGACGTCCAGAAGACGCGGTAGGCAGTCCCCTCGTGCACCACATTAAAATAACCCTCCGTCGTCTCCTCCCGCGCCAGCCGGACAAAGAGCTGGCGGCGGAAGGAAAACACGTGGCGCAGGCTGTTCTCCCTGAGGCCGAGCGGTATGGGGTTGATCCCCGACCTTACCTCCCCCAGTTGTTGTAGGTGAGGGAGGAGGAGCTCAGCGGGAACAAAGGGCGGGACGTTCGACACGATGACCCTCTGCGCGGTGGCCTCGAGGGGATCCACCGGCAGGAACGTCCCGCCCACCGTGAGCCCCCTTTCGAGGGCCAGGGACACCGCCCGCTCCAACCCCAGGAAGAACACGGCCTTCCCAGACATCTTGGAGGCTGCGACAATGGCCGAGGGGCCGACTACCCCAGCCATCGCCCGCACGCACTCCTCGATGCTCATTGTGGGGTGAGTGTAGCTCTTGACCCCGTGTTTTTTTGTTATAAGTGTAAATGGTGGCAGGGCAGCGGGTGGCGCAGGAGGTGCTGTGGAAGCGGTTGCCACCTGCGCATACGTCTTCGCTGGCCCTGCCACCGGCGTGGATGGGGTCGCCATCACGGGGTCCCTTTAAGGGCTACACCCACCCCAAAGTCACAGGCCTTAATGGTCTTTATTGGCCTCTTGTATAATGACTGAGCAGAGGAGCCCTTAATGAGGCACACCTCTCCCCTAGTTGGCAATTGGGGAGGGGCCTTGCTCCCTCTGCTCAGTTGTCTTAATTGTTTTTTTTTTTAAATTAAATTTGGAAGGAAGGGCTCTCAGAGAGAGAGGGGAGAAACAGAGAGTAACGGAGAAAGAGAGAGGGGGGTGGGAAGGGGGGAGGGGCTGCGAGGGCAGGTCTCCCCTCGCAGCTGTGGGTGGGTGCACTCCCCAGATGGCAAAACACAAAAGTCTTTGGGGTGGTCTTCAGGTGGGGGGAGAAGATGTCTTCACCTGGGGTAGCTGGAGCCACCAGGCACTCCTAACGATCTTTAATTGGGTGATTGAGAAAAACAACAATCTTCAGCCTGGTAGCTCCAGCTATCCCAGGCTAGGCAAATGTGGGGGGTGGGGGGGGTTCCAATTGTGGGGGGGGCCTAGTTGTAAGCAAGGCCCCCACACACACTACCACACACACACACACCCCCCCGCGATGTTCCGGCCCTCAGTGGTCTTCTTTCCTCCCCCCACCGATACAACAAAGTCTGTTTGGGGAAATGCACCCACACCCACCTGTAGAAATGTTGAGTCTCCCTCCTTCCACACTGGATGTTGTTGGTCTTTTCCCCCTCTCTCCAACTCTTTGCAGAAATGGTAAAAGTTGTTAAAAGTTTTCTGCTTTTTCCTCCTCTCCCTCTGGATAAAAGTTGGTGGTGAAGCCCCTTCCTTCCTTCTATTCCTGGCTGGTCTCAGGGCTCTCCAGGCAGGAGCTCAAGTTGCTAGCTGCTTCCCTCACTGCTCACAGCTCCAACTGAGCAGGACACGCCTCTACTGCTGCACAATTGGTCCTTGTGCATGAAACTCTTTTTGGAGTTCACCTGCAAAAACATAAAACATGTATCCGTGCCACCCGACCTGGATGACACACACAAGACATTTACAAGGCCCCTTTTTTATTTATTTTTTTGTGTTTTTTTTTTGGGGCACTAAAATCAAATTTTTCCTTTTTCCAGTGCCCCCTATAAAAGGAGAGGGGGACACTAAAAGCACCGGCAATTAAAACAAATTAAACTTTAAAACGTAAAATCAAATTAAAATTTGGTTGCCGGGCGTGATGATGCACTCCAGTCCCTCCGGTGCCCACCTCTCGCGGAAGGCCGCGAGCGTACCGGTGGACACCGCGTGCTCCATCTCCAAGGACACCCTGGATCGGATGTAAGAGCGGAAGAGAGGCAGGCAGTCAGGTTGAACGACCCCCTCGACCGCCCGCTGCCTGGACCGGCTGATGGCACCCTTGGCCGTGCCCAGGAGCAGTCCTACGAGGAGGCCCTCGGACCTAACCGCTCCCCTCCGCACAGGGTGCCCAAAGATCAGGAGAGTGGGACTGAAGTGCAGCCAGAATTTCAGGAGCAGCCCCTTCAAATAGTGGAACAGGGGCTGCAACCTTGTGCATTCAATAAAAACATGGAACACGGACTCCTCCAGACCGCAGAAATTGCAGGCGGCCTGGGAGTCCGTGAACCGGCTTAAAAATTTGTTGCACGGCACTGCTCCGTGCACCACCCTCCAGGCCAAGTCCCCGATGAATAGTGGGAGGACCCCTGCGTAGAGTGCCCTCCATCGGGGACCCCCGCCTCCTCCGGACGGCAAGATGATACGCCATGGCGTGTCCGGACGGCCGGCGAGGATGGCAAAGTTGAGGGTGTGCAGGAGCAGCCCGTACAGGAAACCCCTCCGCGCGGAACTGAAAGGCACGGAGGGGATTTCCCGGAGGCGGCTCAAGTTGTGAGGCGCCGGCCCCCGAGGGAGGTTCCGGGGTTTGGCGCCGATGAGGAATTCCGTCCGGACGGGGGTCAGTTCGGACGGGATCTCCCCACGTGCTTGAGCCTCCTCGATACACCTAACGGAGTCAGGGCCCAGAGCTGTTTTTAGCGACTCGATGGCATCGGCCGCGCGGCGGACGTTGGCAGAATTTAGGCGCCGCGCCAGCGTGACTGGCGCCATCCAGCCCGCTCCTCCGCCATCGAGCAGGTCCCTGACCCTGGTCACCTCACCAGCCACAGCCCTCTCTTCCGACCGCCACATGAAGCCTCGGCCGTGGAGGTACGGATTCCCGAGCAGCGGTTCCTGCAGGACGGCCGCCACTCCAGCCGGCGGAGAGCTGCGCTTGGTGGAGACTTTGTTCCAGACCCTGATGAGTTCCCTGTAAAAGACAGGCAGCTCCCGGAGGGCGGTCCTGGCACCCCCCAAGTTCACAAACAGGAGCTGCGTGTCATAATTGAGGTCGAGCTGCTGGCGGAAGAAATACCTCGCCAGAGCACACCACCTAGGAGGGGGCTCGACGTAAAGGTATCTCTGCAGTGTCTGAAGACGGAAAGTCGCGAGCTGGGCGCTGACGCACACCAACGACTGACCGCCCTCCTCAAGCGGGAGACTCAAGACCGCGACAGAGACCCAGTGCTTCCTGTTGTTCCAGAAGAAGTCCACCAGCTTCTTCTGTATCTTGGCGACAAACGCAGGGGGAGGGGTCAAAGTGACCAGCCGGTACCACAGCATTGCGGCCACCAGCTGGTTTATGACTAGCGCTCGACCCCTGTAGGACAGCACTCGGAGCAGTCCTGTCCAGCGCCCTAGGCGAGCGGCGACCTTGGCCTCCAGCTCCTGCCAGTTCGCCGGCCAGGCTTCCTCGTCGGGGCTAAGGTAGACTCCCAGATAGAGGAGATGGGTCGTGCTCCAGGCAAAAGGCCTGAGCTCCTCCGGCAGGGAGTCCACCCGCCACTGACCCACCAGGAGTCCGGAACATTTCTCCCAGTTGATCCTGGCGGAGGACGCGGCCGAGTAAATCTCCTGGCACTCACGCATCCTCCGCAGGTCAGCGGGATCCTCTACCGCGAGGAGCACGTCATCGGCGTAAGCTGAGAGGACGACCTCCACGCCCGGCCCTTGCAGAGCCAGTCCCGTCAACCTCGTCCGCAAGAGGCGCAGGAAAGGCTCCACGCAAACGGCGTATAACTGGCCGGACATGGGGCATCCCTGGCGCACCCCTCTCCTAAAGCGAAGGGGCGCCGTCAAGGACCCGTTAACCTTAATCAGACACTCCGCGGCGGCGTACAAAAGTCGGATCCGGGCGACGAAATGCGTCCCGAACCCGAAAGCGCGCAGAGTTCCGAGCAGATAGTCGTGATCCACCCTGTCGAACGCCTTCTCTTGGTCGAGGGATAGGAAGGCGACCGACAGACCAGCCTCCTGGGAGCAATGGATGAGGTCCCGGACCAGATGGATGTTGTCGTGGATTGTCCGGCCCGGGACCGTGTATGACTGGTCGGGGTGGATCATGTGGTCCAGCACGGCACCAAGGCGAGCAGACATCGCCCTGGCGAAGATTTTGTAGTCCGTGCTGAGGAGGGAGACCGGGCGCCAGTTCTTAAGGAGGCGGAGATCGCCCTTCTTAGGCAGCAGGACGATGACTGCCCTGCGCCAAGAGAGGGGCATCTCCCCGGTCGCCAGACTTTCCCCCAGGACCCGCGCGTAGTCGCCCCCCAGGACGTCCCAGAACGCCCTGTGGAACTCCACGGTCAGCCCGTCCAGCCCCGGGGATTTTCCCCTCGAGAGCCGGGCGAGGGCACCGGTCAGCTCCGCCAGGCTTAGCGGAGCTTCCAGATTTTCGGCGCCCTCCGGGCTGACCTTCGGCAGGTCCTCCCACAAAACTCTACGCGCTTCCTCGCTGGACAGATCCGGAGAGAACAGAGCCCCGTAATATTCACGGACCCTGTTGTTGACGCCCTCCGGATCCGAGACGAGAGAGCCGTCGTCGGCCAGCAGCGTCAAGAGCTGCTTACGGACACTCTGCCTTTTTTCCAGCGAGTAGAAGAAGGGGGAGCCGCGGTCCAGATCCCGCAGGAACCGGATCCGCGACCTCACGAACGCGCCTCGGGACCCGACGAGCTGCAGGTCCTTCAGCGCGGCCTTCTTCGCTTCGTACACCGTCCGCAGGGCCGGGTCCTGGACGACTTGACCGAGACGGGCTTCCAGGTCGAGCACCTCTTTTTCTAGGCGCCCGACTCTGGCCGCCCGCCTCTTGGTCGACCCCCTCGCGTACTCTTGACAGAAGACGCGGACGTGAGCCTTGCCCACGTCCCACCATAGCCTCAAGGAGGGGAAGCCCCCCTGCTTCCTTCTCCAGTCGGACCAGAATCGACGGAACGAGTCCTGGAAACGCACGTCCTCCAGCAGCCGGTTGTTAAAGTGCCAGTACGCGGACCCCGCCCTCGCGCGGAGCGAAGCGAGCTCCGCCCACACCAGGTGGTGGTCCGAACACGGCACCGGCCGCATGGAGGCCGCCGGGACGCAGGAAACGTACGCCCGAGACACGTAAAGGCGGTCGACTCTAGACCATCCAACTCCAGGCCTCACCCAAGTAAAGGCGCTGGAGTCGGGGTGGAGATTTCGCCAGACGTCCACCAAGTCGAAGGACCCGACCAGGTCCCTCAACTTCTCCATCGCCGTCATGCACTGCGGGGCACCGGAGCGGTCCCTCGCCTCGAGGGTGCAGTTAAAATCCCCCCCGAGGACAATGCAGTCGCCGACGTCGACGGAGCCAAGAAGAGCGGACACCTCTTCAAAGAAGCGCGTTTGCTGCGGGCCGGGATGAGGGGCGTACACGTTCACGAGATGGAGCGGCACGTCCCCCAGGCGAACCGTTACGTGCAGCAAGCGGCCTGGCACGGGCTCCTCGACCCCCAAGATCTCCGGCTGAAAATGCGGGCCCAGCAAGATGGCCACCCCACTAGAAATGGCGGTGAGGTGGCTCATGCGGACCTCTCCTTGCCATTCCAGGAGCCACGTGGCTTCGTCTCCCGGAACGGTGTGGGTTTCTTGCAGGAAGCACACCGCATATTTCCCCTCCCGCAGGAGCGAAAAATTGTCAAATCTACGGCGTGCCCCTCTGCCGCCGTTGATGTTGAGGCTGGCTATGGTTATCTTCATGGCAAAAGCATAGTGCAACCTCTACCTTAACCTAT